>NC_057863.1:272537410-272901160 GCF_019393635.1 Dromiciops gliroides | reverse complement strand
CCGATTCCTGTGGATCAGGCCGAGTGGCTGGAGCTGCACATGCTTTTAGCTTCTCTTTTTCTCCAAGAGATTCAGAAAGTAGCCAGTATTTCTTCTGGGCCATGCTGAGGCCTTGCTACCCTTCAATACCAACTACCCTGAGGATGGCATTGGGATGAAAGTGTTCAGAATCCCAAGAGGCAAATAAGTCTTAATCAGGAGAAGCTGTTGCTTGGCCAGCTACTTTATGATGGTTGTTCTTTTTTAAAAAAATCTTTATTCATTCATTCATTCATTCATTCATTTATCTATCTATTTTTGTAATAATAAGTATTATTTATAGTTTTGGGTTCCAATTTTTATCCCTCTTTCCCTCCCTCCCCTCCTCCCTGGGTTATTCATGTATGATTATGTAAAACTTTACCATATTTGTCATTTTGTACAAGAAAACTTGATTAAAAGAAAAAAAAATCAGAGAAAGTGGAAAATAGCATGCTTCAGTCTGTGTTCTATCAATATCAGTTCTTCCTTTGGAGGTGGATAGTACATCGATAGTCCTTTGGGATTATCTTGGATCATTGTATTGTTGAGAATAGTCAAGTCATTCACAGTTCTTTATCAAACAATATTGCTGTCTCTGGACACAGTGTTCTCTTGGTTCTGTTCACTTCACTATACGTCATTTCATACACGTCTTTCCAGGCCTTTCTGAAGTCATTCTGCTTATCATTTCTTATACCACAGTAATATTCCATCACCATCATATACCACAGCTTGTTTAGCCATTCCCCAATTAATGGACACTTCTTTTATTTCCAATTCTTAGCCACCACAAAAAGAGCTGCTATAAATATTTTTGTACAAATTGGCCTTTTTCTCTTTTGGGGGATGTGTTTGAGATATAAACCTAGCATTGGAATCGCTGGATCAAAGGATATACACAGTTCTATAGCCCTTTGGGCATAGTTCCAAATTGCTCTCCAGAATGGTTGGATCGTTATTCTAAAGCTTGTGCATTATAATGCCTTCAGTGGAGATTAGACTAAGAACTGCTTCAATTTATGACACTTATTTTGTGGCATTGCATTATCAAAGGGGAGCAAGTACTTGCTATGCTCCTATAGACTGATTTGGGGGCTGGAGACTGTTAGATTGAACAAGAACTTGGTAAAGACCACAAGAAAGCACATAAAGTATTGTGTGCTTCTCATAGACCATGGGGAAAATATTCAGGGGTATGGTTTTTATTTATTTATTTATTTATTTGCCTTTGACCCAATACCTGATCAGGAATGCTCAAATGGCTACTTTGGTCATCATGATGGGGAACTTGAGTGCAGTGATACACTTTGCCATGGCTTTCTGTGACTTCATAGACATGTATGTGGATAATATATTGGACAACATCATAGAGGTCAACTAGAGATGAAAAACCCTCTCTGATTATATGTGAATGTGGATACATTATAGCCTTTTATCAATTGATGGTCAAACAGGATTCCCAAATAAAAGGGAGCTTCTCTGATGTGTGTCCTCAAGACAAAGTTTAACCTTGCTGAGATATAGGTTGCTCTGTTTCTCAGATTCCTTAAACTCTATGACCCACTTCTTCAGGCCACCTCAGCTATACATTTGGATGGTCTCATACTAGACTTCACCATTACTCCAGAGTCTTCTCTGACATTTTCCTATCTGGTCATAACTTCTGATTATTGTAACTCTCCCTATGCCTTCCCTTTTATAAACTCTATTCTTTGCCCTCATCAAGTCCTCTAATACCTCCACCCCCTAACACTTTCTTGGGCCATTAGCTAAGCCTGTAGTATAGCTAGAATTTTAACCCCTTACAATGTGTACTTGATCCTATTTCTTCCTATCTTTAACAAACTGTACCCTGTATCAATTGCATCTGGGTAGAGCTGTAGGTAAAATGCTGGATGTAGAGTTGTGAAAATCTGAGTGCAAATCTGTCTCAGATACTTATTAATTCCACAACCCTGGGCAAGTCACTTAACTTCTGTTTGTCTCAGTTTCTTCATCTGTAAAATAAGGATAATAATAGCACTAACCTCTGAGCATTGTTGTGAGGATAAAATGAGATAATATTTGCAAAGTGCATTGCAAACTTTATAGTGCTATATAAATGCTAACTATCATCCCTCTCTCAAATCTTCAACTCCTACTCATCAAATGGTTTCTTCTCTACTCCCTTCAAATATGTCCAAGTTTCTTGCATCCATAAAAAAGAAAACCTTTACTAGACCCTAGCATTCCCTTATACCATCCTATATCTCTTCTCTCTTTTTGAGATACCCACCTTGGGGAAAAAACCACCTATATTTATTGCCTCTACTTGTTTTCCTCTTACTAACCAATTCTACACAATCTAGTTTTTGACCTCATCACTCAACTGAAACTATTTTCTCCCACATCACCACTGATCTCTTAATTAAAACTGATGCATTTTTCTTCAATCCTCACTCTTCTCAATCAGTACTTGACAATACTAATGACTTTCTCCTCCTAAAAACTCTCTCATCTCTGGTTTTTTATAACACTACTCACTCCCAGTCTGCCCCCCCCACCTGCCTAAATTTTCCTTTGTAGTCGCCTTTTCTGGCTCATAATTCATATCCTATCCCTTTATTTTTATTTTTATTTTTTTAGATTTTTAAATTTTATTATTTTCCAGTTACATATTACATATAAGGATAGTTTTCAACATTTGTTTTCACTGGATTTCTAGTTCCAATTTTTTTTCTCCCCGCTCCCTTCCCTCCCTCCTCCCCAAGATGGAAAGCAGTCTGATATAGGTTGTATATGTACAATCACATTAAACATATTTCTATATTAGTCATCTTGTGAAAGAAGAATCAGAGCACAAAGGGAAAACCTCAAACAAGAAGGAAAAAAAACAGTCCAAAAGTAGAAACATTATGGTTCAATTTGAATTCCTAATTCACAGTTCTTTTTTCTGGATGTTGGGAACATTTTCTATCATGAGTTCTTTGAAACTGTTTTGGATCATTGCACTGCTGAGAAGAGTCAAGTCTATCCCCATTATTCATCACACAATGTTGCTATTACTATGTACAATGTTCTCCTGGTTCTGCTCTTCTCACTCAGCATCAGTTCATGTAAGTCCTTCCAGGTTTCTCTGAACTCCTCCTGCTCATCGTTTCTTACAGCACAATAGTATTTAATTACATTCATATACCACAACTTGTTTAGCCATTCCCCTATTGATGGGCATTCCCTCAATTTCCAATTCTTTGCCACCACAAAAAGAACTGCTATAAATATTTTTGTACATGTGGGTCCCTTTCCCTTTTCTACGGTCTCTTTGGGGCATACACCTAGCAATGGCACCACTGGGTCAAAGGGTATAAACAGTCCTATAGCTCTTTGGGCATAGTTCCAAACTGCTCCCCAGAATGGTTGGATCAGTTCACAACTACACCAACAATGCATTAGCGTTCCAATTTTGCCCCTATCCCTTTATTTTGAGGGTTACCCAAATTTCTGTGCCAAGTCTTCTTTTCTTCCTTGCTATTTCATTTCTTGTTGGTTCATCTGCCCCCATAGGTTTAATTATCATCTTTAGAGATATGAATAGCCAGTCCCAGTCTCTATTCTACACTTTAGCCTTACATCATTAGTTATCTATTGGATATTTCAAGCTGATTATCCTAAAAATATTTGAAACTTAATTTGCCTTAATCTGATCTAGTTATCTTTCTCCCTAAATTCTCCCCTCTTCCAAATTTTCCTATTTCTGTTGAAAGGCATTGCTATACTTCCAGTCTCCCAGGTTCTTGACCTAGGCATTGTCCTTGACTGCCCACTCTACCTCACTCTACACATCCATTTGGTTGCCAAAGTCATGGCATTTCTATCTTTGAAACATCTCTCATATCTGATTCCTTCTATCTACTAATGAAGTGAGCATATGGGATTATGCTTGCTTGTACGCCTGGAATGCACTCATTCTTCACTTCTACCATCTAGAGAATCCCTCTCTTTCCTTAAAATGTTGTTCAAATATCTCTTCTTCAAGAAGACTTGGCTGATTGCCCCACCAGCTGGCTTCCTTCCCAAATTACTTTGCATTTAAATATTTTGTTACATGTGTATTTATTCACTTCATATTCATGTTATACATCTTTCTGTGTCCCCTTTTTTATATCTCCACTAGAATGTAAATGCTTTGTGCAAAGAAATTAATTCATTCTTTGTACTCATATCCCCAGAAGCTAGCATAATGCCTGTTCCACGGAAGGTGCTTCCTAAGTGCTTGCTGATTGATCATTGATTGAACGGATGCTCTGGCCAAAACAAAAATTAAACATAAACCTCATGAATTAAACAATAAATTTCACAAGGTGGGCAAACACCAACATGAGGTTCTGGATGGGGTTGATATGCATCAACTATGCCTCAACTTTGCTACCTACAAAGTAGATTAAATCATACTTCTGTGTCAAGGCTATGATAGAGAAGTACAGTCTACAGGTTTGTATTAGAATCTTTGAATCTTCCTTACAAGGTCCGATAGCCAGTAAATGTCTGAGGCTAGATTTGAATTTAGGGCTTCTTGATTTCAAGTCTGGCACTCTATTCACTGCATCACTAACTTCTCATGAAATTAAAGATGCCAAGATCCTTCTTGATAGGTGAATGAGGAGAGTGTAAAAGCTGGCTTGAAGCTTAACATAAATTAAAAAAACTAAGATCTTGGCAACTGGTCCCATTAATTCCTGGCAAATAGAGGGAGAAGAAATGGAAGCAGTGTCAGATTTTATAGTCTTGAGTTCAAAAATCATTGCAGATAGTGACTGCAGCCATGGAATTAAAAGATACTTGCTCCTTGAATTGAAAGCTATGGCAAATCTGGACAGCATACTAAGAAGCAAAGACATTACCAGAGACAAAGATCCTTATAGTCAAAACTATCCAGTAACCACATATGGCCATGAGAGTTGTACTATAAGAAAAGCTGAACACCATGGAATTGACATTTTCAGATTATGGTGCTAGAGTCCCTTCCACAGTAAGGAGATCAAATCAGTCATTACTTAGAGGAATTAATTCAGGCTCTTCACTGGAAGGCCAAATACTTGAAGCTTAAATACTTTGTCCACACAATGAGAAGATGGGACTCATGGGAAAAGACCCTGATGTTGGGAAAGACTGAAAGAAAGCAAAAGGAAAAGAGGATGGCAAGGGATGAGATGGAAGGATAGTGTCATGGAAGCAATGAACATGAATTTGGATAGACTTCAAGAGATAGAAGGGGATATAGGGGCCTGGTATACTATTGTCTATGGGGTCACAAAGAGTCAGACATTACTGAATGACTCGACAACTATAACAACAACCACTTTTGTTTTTTCATACTCTTGCACAAGCTTAGTTAATGCATTGTGTATAAGTTAATGGGTTCATGATATCAAGGAATCAATGTGATTCTGATTCTATTTGATTCTGACGCTGTTTGAAAAAATATGGAAAATGACCCATACTCCTGGGAAACCACCTGTGTATGTTTGTTCAACTTCATTGGCAAAATGTTTAAAGAGTCAATAAAGCGGATGTTTGAGGCTTTGATCTCTATATTCCATCAGTTTTCCACTCTGGCAGGATCACTGGTTCCATTTTCTCCAGGAGCAGCTGTTGGATCACAAAGTACCTCTCATAAGATTTGAATTATGTGCAATGTGTATAAAGTTTTGAAATATGGCCTTGATGTATTGTTTCACATACTGTTCCATACAATCTTGCACCCTTAAATTCCCACTCCTGAACAGACTTGTGCATGTGGTCAGCATAAATAAAAATTTGGATGTGCACATTCATTTCTTACATTCATTTAAAGTCATACCCATATATTATCCAATGCACTCAGATTTTTTCATCAGCCCTAGGCAACAGATGTATCTGCCATCTCCTTGGAATTCAGAAGAAGAGGCACAATACCACGCATCTTTACACTGATGGCCTTCAGCAACACAGACCAGTAACAGGCACCATAGAATTTCTGATCCTGACTAAGGATTTCCCAAAGCTCTCATAGGGCCTTATACTAAGCCAAACAGGCAGTCAAGTGACAAAAAGGTCCTGTAAGATAGCTTGACCAGCCTTATGGAAGCAATACAGTCTAAAGACTGCATGTAACCTGTCACAGATGTAATCAGCAGGTAAAAATGTGTTTATATCTCAGACTCAATGATAATGGTCTCACTCTTCCCTTCTCTCAACTGAGGACATAGCTGTTTAGCTTTATCGAGAATATTGAGGTCGTTTGTTATGAGCTTCCTCTTCTTCCATTCTCTTTATCTCAAAACCTTTAACATCATATTCCACTCTCAAGGGCAACTAGGTGGAGCAGTGGATAAAGCACCAACCTTAGATTCAGGAGGACCTGAGTTCAAATCCGGCCTCGGACACTTGACATTTACTAGCTGTGTGACCCTGGGCAAGTCACTTAACCCTCATTGCCCCTAACCCCCCCCCCAACCCCCCCCCCCATCATATTCCATTCTCTCCTCAATCCTTCTGGTAGATGGAAAAAAGAGGTGTCCCCACCTCCTTGCTAAAACCACCCCTTTTACATATGCACTTAATCTGATCTCTCCCTATATTCTCTAATAAACTACACCTTCAATAATGCCCTATTCTCAAATGTTCAACTTCTGCCTCTCAGGTTCCTTACTTTCTGCTTTCAAATATGTCTGTGTTTCCCCTATCTTTTTTTTAAATGCTTTACTAGGTTCTATTATCCCAACAACTTAGCCCATATCTTTCCTTGTTTTCTTAGCCAAACTCCTATATCTGGTCAGCAAGGCAGGGTATAGTGACTCATGTAGCCTTCAGAAGCATCCCTCTTCCACATGGGTGGAATTTTTCTGTTTTAGTAATCCAGAAGCTCCTTCAGGGAAGGCAGTAGCCAATCAAGTATCAGGGCAAGTTTTGTTGCCTTCTAGGGGAAACTAATCCATGTCCCAGGAGGGAAGAAGGAGAGGGGGCCTCACTTATCTAGTAGAGCAAGGGAAAGATATTAGTCCTACAATGATGAAGCAACTTCCCCAATGGCTGAGCATCACAATCATTGCTTTTGAAAGTTTGTAAGAACACTGAAGCAAAGCACAGGCTAGTTCCAATATAATAAAAACCCACAAGATAGCACCATTTGGAATCAACTACCTTGCTGAAAATGACCAACTTTAACTTTTCAAATCCTCCACCACATCCCACCCCACCCCATATTCCACATTACAGTCACTGTCAACTTCAAGAGCTCAACCTCAATAGCCTTGGCATTACTCTGTCAGCATCCAGCTCACTGTGCTTTTTGCTTTTCTGAGGACAAGAATTTGTGTTCCCTGTATCACCTATATCATATATTCCCCCATATCAACTGATTCTATACAAAATCATTGAGGCCTATACCCCTTCAAATCTGTCCAGGAGATGTTAAATTGCAGCTGTCAAGACCTAGTGAAACGATTTCGGCATGTTTAGATTGACAGACTTAAATTCTTTATAGTATTCAGTGACACAAAACAATTAGGTGGCACTGGGGGTAGAGTGCTGGGTCTGGAGTCAGGAAGATCTGAGTTCAAATCAGGACTCAGCCACTTATTTACTGTGTCACTAAACACTGTTTGCCTCAGTTCCTTATCTGTAAAATACTATAAAGATCAATATGGCAAACCACTTCAGTGTCTTTGCCTAGAAAACCTCAAATGGCAATATGAAGAGTTGGGCATGACTAAAAAACAACAAAAATTCAATGACCCTAAATTCCATATCAAAAGCTATGTATGTATTATCTAACATCTTTTTCCCCTCTATAATAGCACACATCTGTCTGTCTGTCTCTTCCCCTCCTCCCTCCCTTTTCTTTCCATCTCTCTGCCTCATTTTCTCTCTTCCTTCCTTCCTCTCTCTCTTTCTTCTTCTTTTCCTTCTTCTTCTTCCTTCCTTCCTTTCTTCCTTTCTTCTCTCTTTCCGTCCTTCCCTCCCTCCCTCCTTCCTTCCTTCCTTCTTTCCCCCCTCCCTCCCTCCCTCCCTCCTTCCCTAAAGCATCAATTAACTCTGTACCTCAGATGACACTCACTAGATCAGCATTCTCTCCACCCATCCAGAGTCATACACATGCAGCATGCAAAAGATCCAGGGTTAGCCTGAAACCCAGGTAACTCCAGGATGAAACTATTGTTGAGGAAAGTATCTATTGGCTCACACTTACCTTCATTTCTAAGGGGTTATAGGAATAAACACTTGGTTCTTATATTTCCAGGTATAATCTGATGACACTCTCTACCACTACCTCTACTATGACACCACTACCTCTTTTATTTTCCAGGAGAGTCATCATCAACACTATAAAATCCAAAGAACAGAAGCAATGCCCCCCCTTTCCTAGCCAACATGAGCAATTGGGTTAGTCCAGCTCTTGGGATAGCTTTTATGAACCCTCATGGCAAGAGCATAATCAGAGGGAGGATCTGATTTGACTTATATGAAAGGGAGCAGGTATGGAAAACTTCCCATGTGACTTCCCAGGAGATCATAGGATTATAATTTTAGAGCTGGATGAAACCTTAAAGATCATTGAGTCCAATCCTTTCATTTTAAAGATAATGGACCTGAAGACTAGAGAGGCTGTGATTTGTTGAGGATCATACAGCCTTATGAGGGTCTGAGGCAGGATTAAAACCCAAGTCTTTCTGACTCCAAGTCCAGCACTCTATTCACTTCCTCTCTTGGGACAGAGAAGGGTGGGAAAATTCTCACTAATATCACAAGGTCGGGGCAGGTGATTTCATGGGGTAAGACAAGAAAATGTCACAGGGGGAGAGAAGATCATGAGAATTTTCCTACCTGACTTTACCAGGTGAAATTTTCCCATGGAGTTAGATTAAAGAGTTTGAGTAATAGTGTGGGAGTTACTAGATTTCATTATGTTTGCAATCAAACCAAAAAAAAATTTATGGTCTTAATAAAGCCGTAGTGAAAATAACTTATTTTTTCTTTTCTGCTACTCATTCCATTTACTTTTAGTCAAATTAAAAATTGAATTGTTATTGGACTGAGTGAATTTTAATTCCCAGGGTGACCCCAGAAAAAAGGAAATACTCTGTCAAGCATTGTATTTTTGCTTAATGATCTAAATAAGTGAAATGTTTCCCACCAAATAACACAGGATTTATTCTTTACAATCAATGAAAACACAAATGAATAAAATCAGGCATAACTGGAAACCAGTGCTCCCTTCAACCATTACTAATACTTTCAATGTGTTGAAGACATGCTTGGCTTCTTAAAGACCCTGCTGTAGTTCATGGTTCACACAGACCCGTTGTGGAAGCATTAATGAATAGTGAAATTAATTTCACTACTGCTGACTCTGTCCTCATCATTGTCTTGAGGAGAATATAAAAAACAGCTTATTAAAAATACATTGGATTTATAGCCATATAAAAGGTGCAAGACTGATAATAAAAATTTAAAGAAATTTAAATGTAGCTAATTCATTATAGCCTCAGATTTTTACTTTCTCTTCATATGCCCCCTTTAAACTGGTATCATCATCTCCCTGTATTCCCATTGTAGTTTCAATGGGGTATTTTTGTATTACCTTCTTTACCTACATCAATAGTACACGCAATTTAATAGACAGGACTCAGGGTGTGATTTGAAAATTGCTTATTTGGTTTCAAATTACAGAATGCACATTTCATCTCTGTAAAGAATAATTTTGAATTTCTGTTGATGTGCCTGCCAAGTTGTCAAGTCACTGGATCCTTTCCTCCCCATTTTCCATGAAAATGTGAGGCCTGGATTGTAAAGTACATGGAAAAATGATTACTTAGGGCTCGCTTCATAAAACTCATGTTCAGCTAGAATGGAATGCCATTAATGATTGAAGAGGAAGAGAGGGAAACAGTTCATTCTGTTCTGGCATAGCCTAGGTTAATTTAGGGTCATTGATTGGGCCTGGTTTTCATTTCTTAACCAACCAACCATTGCATTTATCCTCTGGCTTTTAGAGTCCTTGGTACCTACTTAGTACAATGAAGTTGAATAATAATTTCCAATTTCCATGGAGGTGGACTTTCCTTATTATTTTATCTGTTTAGTTCACAGGAGTCAATTATATTTCTGATCGGAAGAAGAATTTTCCTGTTTAAGTTTTTGTCCCCATAGGTTGTTTAGTGTCCAGGGTAAGGGTTATATAGAAAATAACTAATTTCTGTAATTAAAATGTGTAATCTTCAAGGTTCTTTGGGCATTTTTGTATGTTTAAAATTGTGCTTCTTAATTATTATCATAATATATAATTGTGTCTATAAAAATTAGTCATTTGCAAAGCTCTGTGATCCTGGGAAAGACCTCTCTCAGCCTCATTTTCCCCATCTGCTCTTTTCTCAAGTATACTAATAGTTCCTACCTCCCAGGTTTGTCATGAGCATCAAATGAGCTAATAGTAAAGTGTTTTGCAAACCATAAAGAACTATATAAATATTAGATATTAACTATTATTAGCTATTGGCTAATTTTCCCAATACTTATCTAAAATAAAACTTTAAAGCATTGGCATTGGGGAAATTATATTAATTCTAAAATTTTGCAGCAAGAGATTTGATACTTGACTGATCAGAGGGATTTGGGGCCTTCCACTCATTTTGTACAAAGGCATATTAACTTTGTATTTCTTCATAGTTCAGAACCAACCTAATTTTTAGTCACTAATATTCCTTATCACAAACTATATAGAATGTAAGGGCTTGATGAGACCACTGTGTCCAAGCCTCTCATTTTATTTTTTAAGGCTCAGAGGCCTGTTTCAAGTCATACACTAGTTATTAGCAGTGACAGGAACAGAACCAAGATTTCCTGACTCCTAACACATTGGGCTCTTTCCATGAGGTTGCACAGCCTTCCCAAGTCATAGAATTTATACCAGTACAACACTTATGGGAAAGCATGGGTGAGAGTTTGATAGTATGGACAGGCATGAAGGAAATAAATGGAAATAAAATCATAAATCCATTGGAGTACTGGAGTATTCTTGTATAAGTAAACACATTTTCAAAGTATTTTTGTAACCAGAAATCACTTTTTATGTTTTCTATATTGTCCAGAACCATAGCTAAGCTGTTCAGAGAATAGAAAGGTTTATGAATGTAAAACAAAGAACTCAACGGCGTAACAGCTAGTTAATTTACTACAACTCAACTCAGTTCAATAAGCATTTATTATAAACCTCAGGCAGCAGAGTATAGTGCTAAGGTTCTTAAACTTCATAATCTCAGGATCCTTAAAAATATTTCATAAGAGTTATATCTATTGGTATTAGCTATTTTAGAAATTAAAATATCTTAGTATAATTATGAAAATAATTTCTACTTCACAGATCCCTGAAAGGGTTTCAGGGATAGGGGCTAGAAGTCAAGAAAAACTAGGTTCTAGATCCCTTTCAAAGAATTACTGGTTATATGACCCTGATAAGTCACTTAATATCTCAGTGCCCCAGGCAACTCTCTAAGATGATAAATTACATCATAGGTTAGTGATCTGCATCGGTGAAGGGAGTTTGCCCATTGGAAATTCCCCACATCCATGAAATCATAGGTCCAGACACCTCTTTTACCCTAAGTCAAATGAACAAGTATTATTTATGCAGCTTTTATGTACTAGGCACAGTGCTGAATGTTGGGGATACAAAGAAAAGTAAATATAGTACCTGCCCCCAGGGAACTTTCATTTTAATGCGGGAGACAGCATGTCAACAGCTATATACAGACAAGTTATGCATAGGGTAAAGTGGAGGTAGGATCAAAAGGGACAAAAAAAGGCATCTTGCAGAAGGTGTGGTTTTAGCTGAGACTTGAAGGAGCCAAGGAAAACAGTAGGAAAGAATAATGAGGGAGGGGATTTCAGACATGGGGAACAGTCAGTGAAAATGTATGAAGTCAGGAATTAAAATGTCCAGTGTGAAACTAACATCACTGGATTTTAGAGTATGTGCAGGGGGAGGGGGAGTAAATTTTCCCCCCTTAATAGTATTTAAATTTTTCCCAATTACATGTAATGATAGTTTCCAACACTCATTTTTGTAAGATTTTCAGTTCCAAATTTTTCTCCCTCCCTCCCTTTCCTCCCCCTTCTCCAAGACAATGAGCAATCTGATATAGATTATATGGTACCATCATGTTAAACACATTTCCATATTACTCATATTGCAAAAGAAGGATCAGAACAAAAGAGAAAAAAACTCAAGAAAGAAAAAACAAAAACAAAACCCAACAAATAAAATGAAAATCATATGCTTTGATCTGTATTCAGACTCCATAGTTCTTTTTCTGGATGTGAAGAACATTTTCTATCATGAGTCTTCTGGCATTGTCTGGGATCATTGTATTGCTAAATCTATCACAGTTAATCATCACACAATGTTGCTGTTACTGTGTACAAAGTTCTTCTGGTTCTGTTCACTTAATTCAGCATCAGTTCATGTAAGTCTTTTCAGGTTTTTCTGAAATCTGCCTACTCATCATTTCTTAGAGCACTACAGTATTCCATTCCATTCATACATCACATCTTGTGTAGCTATTCCTCAATTAATGGGCATCCCCTCAATTTTCAATTCTTTGCCACCACAAAAAGAGCTGCTATAAATATTTTTATACTTGTGGGTCTTTTACCCTTTTTTGTGATCTGTTTGGGATACAGACCTAGTAGTGGTATTGCAGGGTCAAAGGGTATACACAGTTTTATAGCCCTTTGGGCATAATTCCAAATTGATCTCCAGAATGATTGGATCAGTTCTCAACTCCACCAACAGTGTATTAGTGTTCCAATTTTCCCACATCTTCTTCAATATTTATCATTTTCCTTTTTTGTCATATTAACCAATTTGATAAGTGTGAGGTGGTACCTCAGAATTGTTTTAATTTGCATTTCTAAATCAATAGTGAATTAGATCACTTTTTCATATTACTATAGATAGCTTTAATTCTGTCATTTGAAAACTGCCTATTCATATGCTTTGATCATTTCTCAATTGGGGAATGAGAGGGGAGTAAACTTTAAGACTGGAGAGGTAAGAATGGCTAATTTGTGAAGAACTTTAAAAGACATGCAGAGGATTTTACGTGTGATTCTGGAGGTAATAGAAAGCCACTGGATTTTATTGACTTGGGAAAATGACATGGTCAGGTTTGTGCATTAGGAAAATCACTTTGGCAATTTAGTGGAGAAAGGACTACAGTAGGGGAAAACTTGAGACAGTGAGACCAACCAGAAGGCTATTTCAATAATCTAGGTCAGAGGTGATGAGGCTCTGTACGAGGATGGTGGAAGTGTCAGATGAGATGCTGTGAAAGTAGAATCCAAAGGAATAGGCTTCAGATTGGATATTTGATGGTGGTGGGAGTGGGAGTGGGTTGAGAAAAAGTAAGGAATCAGGGATAACACTTAGACTGTGATCCTGGAAACAAAGAACATTTGGTGGTAGTGGAGGCAAGAAAATGAGTTAAGTTTTGGACATGCTTAATTTAAGATGTCCATGGGACATGCAGTTCAAGATATCCAGTAGACACTTTGATAGATGTGACTGGAGGTCAGGAAAGAGGTTAGGATTGAATACACAGATGTTGAGACTCATGTGCTTCAAGATAATAACTGAATTCATGGAAACTGATGTGATCAGCAAAGAAAATAGTGACAGGATATATTTGAGGTTCTGGGGATACAAAGATATAAATAAAATGCTCCCTGTCCTTAGGAAGCTTGCTTTCTGTTGGGGGAGGGTGAATACAACATATATTCTAATAAATAAATGCAAAATAGATACAAAACATCAGTGAAATTCAGAGAATACATGCTAGGTATGGAGGAAAGCCACTATATAAGGTCACAGAAACATGAGAAGGGATGATTCATATGGGGAAAATCAAGTAGATCAGTTTTGCTGGAATATAGAGTGGGTAAGGCCAAGTCACATGTAATCAACCTGTCGAGATTTGTAATGGAACAAGATGGTGAAAGGCTTTAAATGTAAAGCAGAACTATTTGGATACTATTCCACAAGCAATAGGAAAATAGGACAGGTAGGTGGCATAGTGGAAATAACATTTCACCTGGAATTAGGAAGACCTATATTCAAATCCTGCATCAGTTACTGGCTGTGTGACCCTAGACAACTCACTTAACCTCTTCTCAACCTCTGTAAAATGAGCGCTACCACGCAGGGTGGTTGTGAACCTCAAAGGAGATAGCAATGCTTTCCAAACCTTAAAACACTATATAAATGCTAGCTAGTATTTTTGTTGTTGTTGAGGGTTCTGGAGATACTTCATGACATTATTGGATTTGTGCTTTAGGAATATCAAATATTTCTCTGTCAATGGAAAGGAATGTGTGGTCTCTAAACTAATTTCTTAGGTTAACAAAAATATAAATATGATATGTCATCATATATAGATGTCCGTATATACATATACTCAAGTGGTGCTGGGATGTCATCAATTAAGGGTTTCTCTCCAATGATCCCAACCCATCCATGCCTGACCATCCTATGTATCCATGTCCCCCTGAAAGTTAACCATATAATACCCATATAACATGCTTGGGCTATGAAAGTAGAGCTAAATCAACAGTAATTGTTACATTGTACCTTCTTCCTTTCCTCTAAGGGACCCTCTCTCACTGGTCTCACAAACTCAAGGATTGGGTTCTGTCTTGGTAGAGAAAACCTGTTCTCTAATAAGAGAGGCTTCTTTTCTCTTACTCTCTAGCTCATTACACTACCCCCCCCCACACATGCACACACACTGGAACCACAGGGGGATGTTATTTAAAGCTTAGACTTTGGCCAATGTGGACTCTAAAAGTCGGGTTGAAAGGTATTCAATGTATAATATAAATTAAGTAGGAAGCTGGTAAGTATTTCCTATACATAAAAGATATGCTGAACACAAAGTACTGACGTGCATTGACAGAAAAACTTAAAACCTGATTCAGTAATTTACCTTCCTACTATTGTTACATTCTCCCAAGAAGGTGAGACTTAAACTTTATCAAAATATATTCTGTTGAGTAAGCTTTGTTACATTTTACCTCAGATCTGTATCATCCTCTTAAGTGATTTTACTGAGGAATAAGTCTGACTGTCACCCCCTGCTTAATAAACTCCAGTGACTCCCTACTACTTCTAGGATCAAATGTAAACTCTTCCATTTAACCTTTAAGGCTCTTCCCAAACTGTTTTTTCCCTATCTTTCAGCTATGCTAAACTATTTATTGTTCCTCACATATGGTGCTCCATCTCTTATTCCTGTGCCTGTGAACTGGCTATCCCTTATACTTGGAATGTCTTTGCTCTTAATCTTTATTTCTCAGAATGCCTGGTTTCTTTTTAGACTTGAATAAAGTGTCATCTTCTGCATGAAGCCTTTCCTAGTCTCTCCACTACCAATTATCCCTTTGTTCTTTTTTTTTTTAATTCTGCCTTCCATTTATATTTTGTGTCCATTTATATTGCCAATTTATGTATATGTTATCTCATCTACTGGAATGGAATCCCATTGAAGGCATGAGGCTGTTTTCGTTTTTAAACTGTATCCCTAGCGCTTAGTACAATTCCTGGCACAAAGTCAGTGTTAATAAATGCTTGATTGATTGATGAATTGATGCTGCTCAGTCAAGCCACTGTTTGGGCTCTTCCTCTCTTAATGATTGTCTTCTCTGATGCAAAAATTTCTCCTGCTGCTGGTAAGTTCCAACAAAGAGACCCAGGACCCCCAGAATTCTCAAACTCATCAAGTCACACATCCAGGTCTATGCTCATCCATTTTGAGATCGATGTTTGGTCACCTACACTCAGGAAAGAAGCAGAAAACAGAAGAGGCAGATAGGGTTCTGAGATCTAGTTTCAGGCTCTCTGAGATATGCTTCAGCTGTTATGTGCTCGGGGTTTCCTGCTGGCCAGGGTTGTAGGCAGGGGGGAAGGCTGTACCCTCTTTCCTATCACCTCTCATCAGAAGAGGTTTAAAAGTTCCTGCCATGCTTCCCAAATGAGAACAAAAAGTGGGTGGGCTCTCCTGTTTTAAAGGTCCACTGACACATTGGCTCTTTCTTCTCAATGGAGTATAAGGGTATTTCTTCTTTATACACCAAGCACAGGTTAGCACTGAGTCACAAATGTCACAAGCACCCCTGAGCCAAAACATACGGTCAGCCAACAGCAGCAGGGGAATTCTATATAAATGTACAGATTTTCCATTTTTCTTCAGGTAACCTCTTAACTCTTAGCCATAATGAAAGGCCACAGCTGATGTCTTGGCTGCTATATATTACACATCTCTATGGTTTCCCGACTCCAGTTGTTCCATGCTATTAGTTTCATTGTGTATAAGTCTTTCTTCCGAGGAGGGAAAGTATGTGGTTATTTCTTATTGGAAAATATGTGGTTATTTCTCATTGTGTGCTCACATAGTGTTAATTCCTTAGTGCTTTTTCCTTTATGTAGATAGCAAAATAGAAGCCCATCTCATCAAGATAGTTTTCGCATATATCCCTGAATAATCTTTCATATCCCTGTCCTAGCTTCCTGAAGGGCAAGAGGACAATCTTGAACACTTTGTACTCAGGAGGAGAAATCCAAATGTGCAGCTATAAAGTACATCTTATTCTGACTGGTACCATATTGTCTTGTTTATAGACAATTTCATCTCATGCAACCAAATGTTTTGAACAATCTTAAAGAAAATCAGGGGAGATTTTGTGGTCACTGAACACCAGCTAACTATAGACTGGAAATTTAGCAAAAATGGAGCTCTATTGAACATGGCCTAAGGCAGGATGAACAGAACATAGAGAGTACTATGAGTATAAAATTAAGAAACAAACAAAACAAAATAAACCCCTTACGTTGTCATAATAGCCAGTTAATCTATTCAATTTGCTTCAAGACATTTATGAAAAACCTGTGGAAATGTATTTTATTCTATTGGGAAAACTCATCTGAAATATAAACCCAGGGCCTAAGGGTATGTCTTTTCCTTTGTTCACTACAAGTTACATCAGTGCAAGCCTGAGGTGGCACTGGGTCTTCAGTCTTCAGTCATGGCCAAAATTTGCTGGGCTTTAGAAGGTAAAATGTTGAACCTGGTACATATACATGTAAATCCTATGTTTTAAGGAGATGGAAATTTGGAGGTGTAAAAGTTGGGACATGTAGCATAGGATCTAGGTGGAGGTCTATAAAATAGGCCTAGAAAAATTCTATGATGCTAGGCTAGTCAGTAGGTAGAATTTCCATAGGTTGTAAGCAAGTCATTACTGCTTCCTGTCTCTTGATGGAAAAATATCAATGCAAAGCCCTCAGAGGAAAGTTGAACCATAATCAGGACCTTTGCCATTGCGGAAAGGCTTTTAGGAGGGCCCTGGTGACACAACAAATCTATTTTTTGAGACTCAACCATAGCTAATTATGTCAAGGCACATCACTGGCCACCAGGTGATGAAAACTTTGAGCCAAAATCCCCCATAAAAAAGGAAAACTAAAAATAAATGGGCTATTCCTCAGTTTTCTGTGGCTCCTTTTTGTTGTTTTTCCTTCATTCTCTCTCCTTTTTTTTTTTTTTTACTGAGGCAATTGGGGTTAAGTGACTTTCCCAGGGTCACACAGCTAGTAAGTGTTAAGTGTCTGAGTCCGGATTTGAACTCAGGTCCTCCCGAATCCAGGGCTGGTGCTTTATCCACTGCGCCACCTAGCTGCCCCTTTTCCTTCATTCTCAAAGAAGACCAATGACATCGGGAAGGTGATGTCTTGACTTGCAAGTAAATTGGATTTAAGTGAGGCAGGGCTGTGCAGAGTCATCAGCCTCACTTTCTCCTCCAGAGCCATCTGAGTCCAGTGGTAAGACATAGATCAGGACAACTGGATATGGCCCCAGATGTAGTGGGAGACACATTGGCCATTTTAAGCTTAGATCTTTCCCAAGTCTCAGTTTGTCTGAGGCAACACCCATTCAATGATTAATGCTAGGGGAAAAATGAAGCAAAAAAATGGTCTCTTTTACCTAGTGAAAAAAAAAAAATCAATCTGGAAGAGAAAGACTCTCAGGGTTTCTGGCCAGAATAGAAACAATTGCTATGTATATTCACTCTGAGCCAAAAAAACCCAAAACAAAACAAAAAAAACAAACCCAAACAATGACCAACTGAGGCTTGAGTTGGGGCCCATTATTGGCCAATCAGTGAGATGGCTCCTTTTTACTTCTATAATGATGGTGGACTTTCACCCAGTAATAACACTACTAGGTCTGTATACCAAAGAGATCCTAGAAAAGGGAAAAGGACCCACATGTACAAATGTATTTATAGCAGCTCTCTTTGTGGTGGCAAAGAATTGTAAATTGAGGGAATGCCCATCAATTGGGGAATGGCTGAACAAGTTGTGGTATATGAATGTAATGGAATACTATTGTGCTGTAAGAAATGATGAGCGGGGGCAGCTAGGTGGCACAGTGGATAAAGCACCGGCCCTGGATTCAGGAGGACTTGAGTTCAAATCCAGCCTCATACACTTGACACTTACTTAGCTGTGTGATCCTGGGCAAGTCACTTAACCCTCATTGCCCCCCCTCCACAAAAAAAAAAACAAAAACGAAAAACCACCCCCTCCAAAAAAACACCAAAAAACAAACAAACAAACAAAAAAGAAATGATGAGCAGGCAGATTTCAGAAAAACATGGAAAGACTTAAGTGGGCTGATGCTGAGTGAAGTAAGCAGAACCAGGAGAACATTGTACATAGTAACAGCAACATTGTGTGATGATCAACTGTGACAGACTTAGGTCTTCTCAGCAGTGCAATAACCCAAGACAATTCCAAAGAACTCATGATGGAAAATGTTCTCCACATCCAGAAAAAAGAATTGTGGATTCTGAGTACAGATTGAACCATAATGTTTCTACTTTTTTGTGTTTTTCCCCTCTTTTTTGAGGTTTTTCCCTTTTGTTCTGATTCTTCTTTCACAACATGACTAATGCAGAGATATGTTTAATGTGATTGTACATATATAGCCTATATCAGATTGCTTTATGTCTTGGAGAGGGGGGAAGGAAGGGGGGGTGGGAGAAAAATTTGAAACTAAAAATATTATGAAAATAAATGTTGAAAACTATTTTATAAGTAACTGGAAAATAATAAAATGCTTTTATGATTAAAAAAGTAAATAAGTATAATGATTGTGGAAGAGTGGTAAAAAAATAGGGTCGATGGTGCTAAGAATCACAAGGTTTTTAGAGCATCAATAAACTTCATTTTGACTTCTGGTATCCTGAATGTGAGATCCTTGTCCAAGACTAACAAATAAACATATTATTTGAGGAGTTGAAATATATCAACCTTAATATTCTTGCTATTAGAGAAACCTGAAGAAAGGAGGAAATCGCAGCTATGTGGAAGGATGTTTCACAAGTACCCCTGGGAGAGGCTGTTGGTCTTCACGTTTTGCATTACTAATAAATATTTGCAAAAAGACCAGCATGAAAATAATTGGAACTTAGGGGCCAACATTGATTGCTGTGCACAAAGTGTTAGAAAAATTGTATGAAGAAATTGATAAGCCTTTCTAAAATAAACCCGTACATCCTGATACTTGGTGACTTTAATGTAAAGGTGGGAAAATATTAGGATGAGAACTACATGGGAAAGTATAGCTCGGGAAACATAAGTGAGAGAGGTCAAAGAGTGATGGATTAGACAGAAGCCTCACACCTCTATATTATGAACACTTCATTTAGAAAGATAATTGGTAAGTGCTGGAAACAGTGAGCATCAAATAACACCATAAAAAATTAAACAGATTTTGTTTTACCAGACAGGAAAGGACTTGTGATTGATGTGGGAGTTATCCCTGAGTCAGCTGGCTGTGTTTAGTCAGAACATCAACTAATTAGAGCTAAGATCAGAAATTATTTTTTTAAAAGAAGAAAGAATAAAAATGAGAAAAGATGGAGAGCATAATTAAAACATTAAACCCTGGATTATTTAAACAAAAAATTGTAAATAAAAGTGGGAAATGTACAATAGAACTGACATCAACATCAACTGGAATAATTTCATCCAGAAGTTTAGTCAATGGAAATTAAGTGCCACATCAAAGAGACCAAGAAAATACAGAAAGTGACTGAGAAAGCAGACATCTGACTTGCAAAACAGAGAGAGATGGTTGCTAAAGCCAACACCAGGTTAGAATGCAAACTTGTTTCCAAAATCTTAAGAAGGATGATGGATGGTTTTGAGCAATATCTTCTGAAAAAATAAGAGAGAAGGATATAGGCTAAACCCATATGAAGGAAACTGTGGCAAATAATCAATTAAGCAAAGCCATACCTAGGGATTGGGATCATTAGGATCACTCAAATAGAAGAAAGATGGAAATGAGTTGCAAAAGCCTTTTTAACAAATTATTTTATCCTTATAGGATAGTGGAGTCATAATACTTGGACCTTAATATCATTAAAGGGAACAGAAAAGCAGCCAGATTGGACCAAATATATATCAAGTAGATCTTTGATGGAGGTGACACAATTGTAAGGGCATTCAGGGGCTTATACAAAATGTAGAAGTCAATGATACTGAAGGTATGGGGAAAAAAAAACAACAACTTGGACCTTATGAACACCCATAAAAGGTAACTGAGAGAAGATCAGTAAGTACTAACCTATATGACTACTGTCCTCTCTATACAAAATCTTTATGCATGCCATCTAGGCATACATTGAGGATATCCTTGACGAGGGTATTAAGAGGGAACAAGTAGGCTTTTGCAAGCAATATTCAATAATGGAAAATGATTTTACTATTTCACAATTAACTAAATAATGTAGAACAGTGGTATCAAACTCAAATATAAATGGGGGCCACTAAGCTGTACAGTAGGATACCTGTGGTCTCCATATCAACTTAGAAAATTACACATGAACATTATATTTATTATATTTTTATTTATTTTGTTAAATACTTCCCAATTATATATATATATATATTTGGTGAGGCAATTGGGGTTAAGTGACTTGCCCAGGGTCACAAAGCTAGCAAGCGTCTGAGGCCGCATTTGAACTCAGGTCCTCCTGAATCCAGGGCCAGTGCTCTATCCACTGCAACACCTAGCTGCCCCCCAATTATATTTAAATCTGGTTCAGGCTACACTCAGGAGTATTCTAGCATTTAGCACAGAACCTGGCACATAGTATGTGCTTAATAAATGTTTATTGCTTGATTGATTGCAGGCCACATCTTTGGCATGCTTGTGTAGAAGAATGTAAGATCCAATTGTGTTTATCATTTATTGATTATGAAAAAAGCATTGTATTTGATAGAATAAAATGGCTCCTTATAAGCTTTTGCAGAAAGATGTCTTCCATCAAAAATTAAGATTATTCAGTATTCATTGGAAAGTAGATATAAAAATAACCCCAGAAATAAGCCTGTTCAACAGCCCTCTGATAATAAACACTAGATGAGGCTTACCAATGATATTTACCACTGTGACATAGGAGATTCAGTATGGGAGACCATGTTGAGGAATTATTCCACGTGTATGGTGAAGTCCACCAGAGCCTGCTGTTTGATGATGCTGCTGTGTTAATTACATTAATATCTAAGAAGAACCTCCTGAAAGAGATCTTTAGTCACTAAAAGTAGTTAGACCTGTTCATCCACCAAGAAAAGACCAAGTTGATGAAGAATGTATGTTACGCTGATTTCAAAATGCATTTGGAGACACCTGAAAGAACTTATCTATGAGTATAGGCGTCCCCTAGAAGGCCAAGTGGTACTTGTTACCAGGCTCTCCTACCTACCCCATTTATCTCTGGAGATCTAATCAGTCACATCTTACAACAATTAGCCCAGTTTCTTGCCTAGGTGCAATATAAATGGCCTGTCAGATCCAGATGACTTCCTCCTCTGCTACTTTAGAGTATAATCATAATTGCTCAGACTCCCCCCTTCCAAATTAGGAAAATTCCTAAAATTTTAGCAGAGGTTTAGCTCTCTGCACTAATTTAGATTTATGTTTCTCTCTAGCTAACCTTTGGCCTCTTTATGTTTCAGGCAAAAATTCAGAATAGTGGAAATGTTTAGGTAAAAAAGTGAGCAAAGTATATTACAATATCTTACTAGACATGCACAGGGAGGGGAAGTTGGAGAAAGACCAAGAAATTGGAGACTAATGTAATACTAAAGGACTGGAGAGCCACAGAATAAATCATAGAATGGTCACTTGGTGATGAGTTCTTTGGCCATGGTGATCTATTAAATGAAGAATCCTAGCCCTCAGTGCTGGGTAGTCCCCTCCCACTTGTACAGGGGTAATAGCAGAAGGCAGGAAAAAAGGAAGAGGATGCTAGGAATCACAGATTGCAGACAATCAATAAACATTAACTTCACTGGTTAGGGCTCTGACTGTGAAATAATTGTCCAGTGAGTTACAAGTATACTTTCTCCTAGAAGAACTGAATCCTAACATTCTTCTTATCATGAAACAGCTAGGTAGTCCAGTTGAAAGGATCCTGGGCCTAGAGTCAGGAAGACCTAAGTTTGAATCATGCCTCAGACACTTAATAGCTGTGTGACCCTGGATAAATAACTTAACCATTACCTGCCTTATTTTCCTCAAATGTAAGTTGAAGATAATAATAACATCTATTTCACATAATAAAACATTTGTGAAGCACTTAGCAAAGTGTCTGGCACATAATTGGTGCTTAATAAATTCTTGTTCCCTTCCCATACCTCCCAAAAGAAATGACAATTAAATTTCATCAAAATGAAAGGATGACTCACAGGTTATCTATCCTTGGAGAGAGACAACAAGGAGTTGTTTTTTACTGTGTTTCTAGAAGCAACAAGAAAAATCATTTCATGGGACAAGAGCAAGTTTTGTATTTTGTTGCTTATAATTAATAATTGCAAAAACAATACCATGAAAATATTTCCAGATTATATACCAACATCTATTGCAGAAGAAAAGGTGGCAGAAAGATGCCACAAACAACTCAATAAGCCTCTCAAATTAATGTATACTTTGACCCTCAATGACTTCAATGTAATAGTGGACATCGGGGAGGTTGGTGAAAAATAAGTTGGAAGACATGGCTCAGGTGTAAGAAATGAAACAAAGACTAATAGTCAATAGAGAAAAATCACACCTATTCACCTATATAAGATGGACTCTTCCTTTGAGAAGAGAGATGGAAATTAGACATGCAACACATCAAATTAAAACACAAAAATGAAAATGTCAATTCTATGGGAATCATTTCAAATCAGCTATTTGTGTATACATTACAACCAGTAGGGCATAATGAAAAGAGGATTGACTTTGGAGTCAGAAGACCCAGATTCAAAGCCCACCTCCTGATGCTTGTTGCCTGTATGACATTGGTCAAGGCAACTAAACTCACTGGGTCTTAACTTCTTTATCCATAAAATAGTGGGTTTGGCCTCTGATGTCTATTCTGGATCTAGGATTCTATGATCTTATGACCAAAAACTTGTTAAGTACCAAAAATAGAAGAAAGAATAAAAAATATGTTTTGATACTCAATAGAGCAATTCTAATTTGACCTATTTAAGCAAATTATTGTTGGTGACAGATAGGAAATGGATGAAAGAATAGTGACTAAGACTATAACAATTACCTAAGGGAGATTCAGTGACATAAAGTAATCAGTTTAACAAGAAGAACCTAGAGACTGGGCAGAGCCAAGATGGCGGAGGAAAGGCAGTGAGCTCCCAAACTCATAACACGATCGCTCCAAAAAACATCCAAATAACGCCATAGGAAAATGCCCAGAACAGCAAAACTCACAGAACAATGTGCTGAAATCATATTCTAACCAAGAACGGCTTGAAAGGTCAGAAGGAGGGAGCTGCTGTGCTGATACAGGAGTTGAACCCAACCCCATAGTCACCCTGACACAGATCCAGTCTCAGGAAGACCTCACTAGAGAAGCAGACCCCCAGAGTCTCTGAATCAGCTGAAGCACCAGTGTTGTCTGGAACTAAGCTGACAGTCTGGCAAATGGGCTAAGCCCTGGGCAGGGGAGAGACTACAGGGGTCTCTGCTGGTGCTAAGGCAGAACTTGGATTTTACACCACTGCTGAGAACCAGGAGGTAGGCTCAAGTATCAGTGGCCCATGTTGGGGAGGGGCACAGGCTCATTGGAGTTAACAAGCACAACACACAACGCTGGTTGATTAGCAAGTTGGTCTGGGGTCATCATACCACCTGGGACTTTTAAGCTTGGGATACTACAGCCTGGAAACAGTGCCCCACTTTAAGGAGCTAAAAGTCAAGTAAAAGAAAGGCAAGATAAGCTGACAGAGAAAGGTGAGGACCATAGAAAGTTTCTTCAGTAACAAGGAAGACCAAGGGGTACCCTCAGAGGAAGATGTCAACATCAGGGCCCCTATATCTAAAGCTTCCAAGAAAAATGCGAATTGGTCTCAGGCCATGGAGGTGCTCAAAAGGACTTTGAAGATAAAGTTAGAGAGGTAGAGGAAAAAATGGAAAGAGAAATGAGGGTGATGCAGGAAAGACATGAGAAAAAAGTCAACAGCTTGAAAAGTCAAATGGAAAAAGAGGTACAAAAGCTCTCTGATGAAAATAATTGCCTAAGAATTAGGATTGAACAAATGGAAGCCAATGACTTTATGAGAAACCAAGACACAATAAAGCAAATCCAAATGAATAAAAAAATAGAGGGCAATGTGAAATATCTTCTGGGAAAAACTGCTGACCTGGAAAATAGGTCCAGGAGAGATCATTTGAAAATTATTGGTCTACCTGAAAACCATGATCAAGGAAAGAGCTTAGACACCATCTTCCAAGATATTCTTAGGGAAAATTGCTCTGAAATTCTAGAAGAAGAAGCTAAAATAGAAATTGAAAGAATCCACCTATCACCTCCAGAAAGAGATCCCCAAAAGAAAACTCCTAGGAATATTATAGCCAAATTCCAGAGCTCTCAGGTCAAGGAGAAAATATTGCAAGCTGCCAAAAAGAAAGAATTCAAGTACTGTGGAGCCCCAGTCAGGATAGCACAAGATCTAGCAGCTTCTACATTAAAGTATTGGAGGTCATGGAATATGATATTCCAAAGGGCAAAGGAAATGGGAATACAACCAAGAGAATCACCTACCCAGCAAAACTCAGCATTATCTTTCAGCAGAAAAAATGGGACTTTAATGAAAAAGAAGACTTTCAGATATTTGTGATGAAAAGACCTGAACTGAGTGGCAAATTTGACTTTCAAATACAAGATCCTAGAGAACCATAAAAAAACAAAATTGGAGCTGGGGGGGACATACCTGGGGTCATACAGTGGGTGACTGTCTTGTGTCTGAGGCTGGGTTTTGGCTGGGACCCCCCCTGGGTCCAGGGGTGATGATTTGTCCACTGTGTCACTTAGCTAGATGATAACATCTTTAGGGTTAAATTGAGGGGTGAAGGGAATTCACTGGGGGAGGGGGAAGGGCAGAAGTGAAATCCTACATGAAAGTAACAGGAAAAGGCTTATGGAGTGGGGGAAGAGATGGGAGAGGAGAAGGACAGTAAATGAATTATACACTCATCAGAAAAGGCTCAAAGATCTTAAACTCATGAGAGCTGCCTCAAGGAGGGACTAACACACACACCCAACTGGGTGGAGTAATCTATTTAATCTGGGCAGTAAATGAGCCTAACACTCATCAGAGGTCTCAAAGACCTCAATCTCATTAGAATTGGCTCAAGAAGGGAATAATGGACACACTCAATTGGGTGGAGTAATCTCTCTAACCCTGCAGGAAAATAGGAGGGGAAGGGGATAAAGAGAGAGGGGCAAAAGAAGGAAGGGCAGAGTGGGGGAGGGGACAGACAGAAGCAAATCCCTTTTGAAGAGTGATAGGATGAAAGAAGATGGATAATAGAATAAATATCATGGGGAAGGGAATAGTTTGGAAGGGAAACAATAGTTAACAATAGTAATCATGAAAAAGAGAAAAGGGGGAAAAATTGTACAAAAACTATTTATAGCAACTCTTGGTGGAGGCTAAGAATTGAGAATCAAGGGAATGTCCATCAATTGATGAATGATATTAAAAACTGTGTTATATGATTGTAGTGGAATGGTCTTGTGCTACAGGAAATGAAAAACAGGATGATCCCCGAAAAACCTTGAAGACTAATGAACATCCATGTATAGTGAAATGAGCAGAGCTGAGAGGACATTGTGCATAGTGACAGCAGTATTGTTCAATGAGCAATTGTGAATGACCACTCTCAGCAGTGCAATGATCCAAGACAATCCCAAGGAACTAATGAGGAAGCTTACTATGCACCCCTATAGAAAGAACTGATAAAAAGAACACTTGTGGATTGTACATATATAACCTGATTGCAATCTTGTGGAGGCGGGAGGAAAGGGAGGGAGGGAGGGAGAAAAATTTGGAACTTTAAATCTTATGAACATGAATGTTGAAAACTACCCTTACATGTAAATGGAAAATAAAATAAATGTCTGTTGCTTAAAAAAAAAAAAAAAGAACCTAGACAAAAGAGCCTATGAAGTCCCTTTAGTCAGCAAATATTTGATTTCCTTGCCAAATAAAGTGATATGGTAACTAAGAGAAATAGTAGTTCAAAATACAAATTCATTGTTAAAAGTTTAATGAGGAAAGTCATGGGGCATTTTAAGTATATTTATTTCACAAAGGAATCAGTAGCAGTGAAATGAAAACTCAATGTTACCTCAATACAAGGGGGCTTCCTTCTCCCAAGGAACTCTGTTTCTGGACTCACATATATCTGGTTCAGTTTTGGAGGAGTCTGATTGCAAAGACAGGGGAGTTAGATTTTTTATTAAACTTTCTTTCCAAAAGAGAAATCTGGGAATGAGGAGGAATAGGACACTAGGAGGTACTAGGCATAGGTTTATCTTGATCTGTCATGTTGAAACCAGGCAGAGCAGCAAATATAAAGTAGTGTGAGCTGAGAGCCCAGTTTCTGTCCTCTCTAAAGGAAGGCACTGGGAGGAGTTTGGTACTCTGACCTCCAGCCCCCTAATAAGAGGGGAGAGGAGGTCGAGGGAGGTGGTGTCCATTAAGGCTTGAGTTAGCAGCATGGTGGTGAGTTTAGAAGGGATGAGCTTATTCTGGGAGGCAGGTGATTATCTTCACAAATTCTGAGTTATAGATGGTGTAAAAAAAAGTTGGCTTCTACATACCCATCCAAGCCAACTCTATACCTCCCAGGTCCTTGTCCAACTCTTCTTTCCTCTTCCATTGTAGCAGTCCATCTTTCTTCAATGATTATATATTACTTCCCCCTCATATACCCTATGTTTTATCCAAACTGTTCTATATGCACTTGCCTTGCCATGGCATTCTTTTTAAAAAATGTAATAAATATTTTTATTTATAGTTTGGGGTTCCAATTTTTATCCCTCCATCCTTCCCTCCCCTTGCCTCTCCCTGAGGTGCCAAGCAAAAAGATATGGGTTATACATGTATGATTATGTAAAACATAATAAAGAAAACTTGATTAAAAGAAAAAAATGGAAGTAAAAAATAGCATGCTTCAGTCTGTTACATTAATATCAGTTCTTTCTTTGGAGGTGGATAGTATGTTTCATCAACAGTCTTTTGGGATTGTCTTGGATCATTGTATTGTTGTGAATAATCAAATCATTCACAGTTCTTCATCAAACAATATTGCTGTTTCTTTGCACAATGTTCTCCTGGTTTTGCTCACTTCACTACACATAATTTCATACATTCCAAGCCTTTCTGAAGTCATCCTGCTTGTCATTTCTTAATGCACAATAATATCCCATCACCATCATATACAACAGTTTGTTTAGCCATTCCACGATTGAAAGGGAATTCTTTTGACTTCCAATTCCTAGCCACCACAAAAAGAGTTGCTATATATATTTTTGTATAAATAGGTCTTTTTCTCTTTTGGGGGGGATGCCTTTAGGATAAAAACCTAGTAGTGGTATAGCCCTTTGGGCATAGTTTCAAATTGCTCTTCAGAATGGTTGGATCTTTCACAACTCTACCCACAGTGGATTAGTGTTCCGGCTTTCCCACATCCCCTCCAACATCCAATATTTTCCATTTAAAAAAAATATTTATCACTGTGATAGGTGTGAGGTGATACCTCAGAATTGCTTTAATTTGCATTTCTCTGATCCATAGTGATCTAGAGCATTTTTTCATTTGATTATAGATAGCTTGATTTCTTTGTCTGAAAATTTCCTGTTCATATCCTTTGACCATTTATCAATTGGGGAATGACTTGTATTTTTATAAATTTGACTCAATTCTCTATATATTTGAGAAATGAGGCCTTTATCAGAGATATTTATTTCAAAAATTCTTTCCCAGTTTTCTGTTTCCCTTGTAATATTGGTTACATTAGTTTTGTTTGTGCAAAAGCTTTTTAATTTTATGTAATCAAAATGATCTATTTTATATTTTGTTTTACTCTCTATATCTTCTTTGGTCCTAAATTCTTCCTCTGCCCATGAATCTGACAGAGAAATGATTCCATACTCTCTTAATTTGCTTATGGTATCATCCTTTATGTGTAAAGCATGTACCCATTTTGACCTTATTTTAGTATTTGATCTGACATTCTATCTCTCACCTCAATTCCTTCTCACCTGTAATGACTTCTCAGCTCCAGTTCTTGGAACTCTAAAGTTCCTTTATTAGCTCAGCTCGAATATCACCTCCTTCAAGAAGCCTTTTCCTCTAGCTATTAGAGTACCATTTTATCAGTGTGTGTGTGTTTGCATGTACATGTGTGTGCATATGTGTGTGTGTGTGTGTGTGTGTAGTCAACAGTAAGCCATGGACTACTATGGATAATAGGGAAGACCTGGATTGAAATCTTACCTACAATATGTAGTGGATGTGTGACTTTGGGCTATAATGTACCATTGCCCCCAAGCGACTCTCAAAAACAGAAAAAATGCCAATCTACATTAGTAAAGTTTTCGGTGAATATGCTATATACCTCTTATGAAATATAAGCTCTTTCAGGACAGAGACTGTTTCATTTTTGCATTTGTGTCCTTTGCACTTAACACATAATAGTTTATTAATAAATAGTTTTTAATTATTTGATAGAGAACAGCCAGAATTCCTTTTGAGGAATTGTTCCTTGCTTCAAATGACCTCAAGGAAAGGCCTATTTTGAAAACATCAGCATTCTTTTAGTAATTCTATATTTCTATAAGTCATGGAATATTATAGTCTCTGAAGAATTAAAATTGTGTGTCACCTAAAGGGTGCTGAAGAGGGGCATGGTTTATATGAGTCACTTACAATATCATTAGCAAAGAATTGCATGGGTAAAGTGATGTAGGGATTGTCTTCAAAGAATTGCATGATTGGAAAAGGAAAGGCTGTCAATCATTTTGGGAAGCCAAGGCATAACTTATGGAAAGCTACTAAGCTGCTTTGTTATCTATCCAACATGACATCTTGTCAAGAGATGTAGAGGAAGATGAGTGCAATGGGTATGATTCCTTATCATAATGGTACAGACTTTAAAGGAAGAATTTTCTAGTTAGTAGAAGAGGTGAAGAAAGAAGGCCAATGGGAAATTAAAGTTTGCTTTATGTCATTTTTGCACTTAGAT
Organism: Dromiciops gliroides; assembly: GCF_019393635.1. Taxonomy (NCBI): domain Eukaryota; kingdom Metazoa; phylum Chordata; class Mammalia; order Microbiotheria; family Microbiotheriidae; genus Dromiciops; species Dromiciops gliroides. Next base: position 272,871,458 of record NC_057863.1, on the reverse strand, counting down.
GACTAGTTTTACAAGATGTAAATTGGTGTGTTAATATAACAAGAGAATGCCTCTTACATAAGTAAATATATTTCACTAGAAATTTTTAGGCTTTGAGTCATTCCCCAAACACTCTAGGTTTTTTGTCTGTTTCAAAGAACCCTGTTATTTCTTTTGGTTAAGCCTTCATCAATAATAATAATAATAATAATAATAATAATAATAATAATAATAATAATAAGTACCTAACAGGTATGCAGTCCTTTCAGGTTTACAAACTGTGGTGCATACATTATCTTGTTGGGGTATCACAACAATCTATGAGGTAAATACTATTATTATTATCTCCATTTTGTAGGCAAGAAATTGAAACTCAGAGAGGTTAACTGCCTTGCCCAGTCCCACAGCTATTTAATGTCTGATCTGGGAGTTTGACCCAGGTTCTCTTCTCTAGACTCTAAGTACAGCTCTTTATCAATTATGGTAGCAATAAAACATGAGGAAGATAACTATATAATAGTTTTATTTTTCTTATTTTTTGGGAGGGGGAATGATTGTCTACATAGATCATACCCTTCTACTCTATTTTGTGTTGTCTTAATTGGGTCCAAGAGCAATGTGAGACCTAGATAAACTCTTCTAAGAGGCTTATATCCAGTGACATTCTGGTAAATGTTTAATAACTAGCTCTTTAGGAATAACATTATACATGACACACTGAAATTTAATCTTAATTATTAACATTTTTCCATTGCTTTAAGTCTAGAATATCAACAAAACAATGAATCAAGCACTGATTTTTTTTACTAGTTTCTTAAATGTAAATACTCCCATCCAGAAGGCTCAAGTACACCCTTGCTTAAATCCACAGAGGCCTTAGGAAAGTGAGGCTAATGCAATAGAAAGAGTGCTCAAATTGGAGTCCAAAGACCTAAATTGAATCATCTTTTAAACTAGCTAGTGTCACTTAACTGAACTGACTGCCTCACAGAATCATTCTCAAAAAAGGGGTGAGGGTTATAAATCTTAAATGGCTATGCAAATGTGGTTTATTATAATTAGGAAGATTTTATGTTGCCATCTATGTGAAAAAGCTCCCTTTCCCACATGTCTTTTTTGCTTTACCCCACCACCCTCCCCCACACTGTAGCTTTCATGATGGCTCAAATTCTTATATTAGAGTCCAACCAGAAGGGGATGCTGTTAAGCAAGGTTTGCTATATATGTGGGCTACTTTTTCATTGCAGTGCTCCCATCTTTGGAATGTAGTCATCTCACTGTTTCCCAATTCCCTTTCTTGGTTCTTCTGATCCAGCTAGTCTTTGTCAAAGTCTCATCTTTGCTTCTTGTAATGGAGGTCTGGTATATGTGTGGAATGCCTTGAATGGTATCTCTTCCTGTGGAGACAGTGGGGATTCCCAATTCTTGCTTCTTAGAAGAGTTGTGATGACATAAAATGGAAGTGTTTTGGACATATAGATGTGCTGTAACTGATTCCAGTTAGCTAAGCACATAGTCCAGAGTATGGCTTAGTATCCTGGCATTCCAGAATCTAGGTTCACAGCCATTGATGCCCTGAGGAACAAAGAGTGACCACTGGCATCCTAGAGCCACTGAGAAAAGGACTCAACTGGCATTGGTGCCACCTTTGGATGTAAACTTTCTGTGACCAATGTTATTGTAAAAATTGAAGTGTTATTGTAAAAACTAAAGTAGCATAGGAGATTGTAGATCCCTAACGAATTTGGGGGAATGTTTATGCTTGTTCTTGCTATATTTTTTTCATATAAGGTATTTTATTTTTCCGTTACATGTAAAGATAGTTCTCAACTTTCGTTTATACAAGCTTTACAATTTCAGATTTTTCTCCCTCCCTCCCCTCCTTCCCCCCTCTCCTAGACAGCAGGCAATCTGATATAGGTTATATCTATATATCTATATACATATACATATATATATACATATATATATACACATAATAACATTAATCCTATTTCTGCATTAATCCTGTTACAAGAGAAAAAATCAGAGCAGTGATGCAAAACCTCAAAAAAAACCCAAACCAACAGCACCCAAAACAAAAGAAATAGTATGGTTCAATCAGCATCTATACTCCACAGTTCTTTTTTTTTTTTTCCCTTGGATTTGGAGATCCTCTTCTATCATGAGTTCCCTGGAACTCTTCTGTACCATTGCATTGGTGAGAAGAATATAGTCCATCACAGTAGGTCAACACTCAATGTTGATGATACTGTGTACGATGTTCTTCTGGTTCTGCTCATCTCACTCATCATCAGCTCACGTAAGACCCTCCAGGTTTCTCTGAACTCCTCCTGCTCATCATTTCTTACAGCACAATAGTATTCCATTGTATTCATATACCACAACTTGTCCAGCCATTCCCCAATTGATGGGCACCCCCCTCAACTTCCAATTCTTTGCCACCACGTAAAGAGCAGCTATAAATATTTTTGTACATGTGGGTCCCTTTCCCCCTTCCTCTTGCTATATTTTTGAAGCAAATGTTCATTTGCAAAAGCATGAATGCCTTGGCATACAAAATAATTCAGTAATAAATTACTATTTGCCAGGTTCTGTGCTACAAGATGGTGATAAAAATACAAAGGGATATCATTTCTGTCCTCAAGGAGCTTATATTCTACTGACTGGGAAACAGGGAGGGGACACAAGAAAAAAGGCAAGAGTACTAGAAAGGGAAGGTAGAAATGAATGAAATGTAAACTTTGGCTACTTGACAGATTTGTCTGGGGTCAGCTCACCTTAAACTCATGGAAGTTAGAAGAATATTAAGGGCTATTCAGCTTCACTGAATAGAGAGACTAGTGATGGGAACCATGATATATTTATTTTCTCAGTGGTGGTGCTTGTTTTACTCTTGTTGAACTAAATTGCTCCCACCTTTCAGTTTCTCCAGTTGCTATAAAATCACTCTGGTCACTGTGACTGAGTCCTTATTCCTTTCTGTAAACAACAACAGGTTATGCCACTTGAATTCTTAGTAAATTCCAGGATCAAACTCTAAATACTCAAAATGATTCAATAGGTGAAATTTTAAAAAACATTTTCTAGAACCTTTTTCTAACTTATTTGTCACTACCAGGTCCACTCTGGAACATTAATCCATTAATTGCAACACTCTATTCATATTTAGACGAGGCAAGCATGTGCCTCTAAAAAGCATTTTGTTTTTGACTTAGGAAGGATAATTTCTCAGTGTGGAGAAACCCATAATGTACTTTGAGGTAGGCAGCACCCTAACCCATAATGGCTCTAAAGCCATTAGTTCTAGTTAAAAATTCAGATTCATTTGCCAAGGGAACTGTAAAGGAGAGATGCTTTTTATAGTGTTTATTTTTATTTGTGTTAGTCACTGAAACTTCATCCTCTTTCTTCCATTTTTCTTTACGTCTATTCTGTACAAACCTTGATTGCCTGGTCACCTTTGTTACTTGCTGCTGAGTTCATAAATCAGCCCCCTTTTTCTGCATTAGTTTTTCTTCTCCCCTTGAAAAAAGTGATGTTCCTAGTAGCAGTTCTCAAGGCAACAAAGAAATGAAGGTCTTAAAATTGACTTGTGTAATAATAGCTCAAATTTATATAGCTCTTTATGGTCGGAAAAAACACTTTAAGTATATTATCTTGTTTTTTCCTCACAAAACCCTGTGAGGTAAGTGTTGTTATCATCTGTCTTTCATAGATAAGGAAACTGAAGTTCAGAGAGGTTAAGTAACTTGCTTGGGGTCACATGATCAGTAAAGTATCTGAGGTTGGATTTGAAATCCTGACTCCCAAGTTGCTTTACCAATGGATAGCAACCTAGAGCAAGAATAGCAGGGTCTGTTCACAACTATCAATAAATTCTCAAGGGTATAGTATGAAAAAAAATGTGATGGAAAAAGACTTAGCAGTACCAGATCTCAAATTGTATTACAAAGCAATAATCATCACAACAACCTTGTATTGACTAAGAAATAAAGTAGTGAATCAGTGAAATAGATTAAGTACACAATACACAGTAATAAATGACCATAATAATCTAGTGTTTGATAAATCCTAAAAATCCAAGACTTTCAGAAAAGGAATCAGTATCTGACATGAAATATTGGGAAAACTGCAAAACAGTTCGGCAGAAACAAGGTTTATACCAACATTTCACATTGTATTCCAAGATAAGGTCAAAATGGGTATATGATTTAGAAATAAAGGGTGATACCATAAGTAAATTAGGTGAGCAGGGAATATTTTTACCTTCTGGACTGATGGATAAAGGAAAACTTTATGACCAACCAAGAGATAGAGAAGATTAAGGATGTAAAATGGATAATTTACATTATATCAAATTTAAAAAGTTTTGCACAAACAAAACCAATTTAGCCAAGATTAGAGGAAAAGTAGGAAACTAGGGAAAAAAATTATAGCAAGTTTCTCTGATAAAGACCTCATTGCTCAAATATATAGGGAACTGAGTCAAATTTATAAGAATACAAATCATTCTCCAATTGATAAATGATTAAAGTATATAAAGTATATGAAGTATATAAAGTATATGAACAGGCAGTTTCCAAAAAAAGAAATCAAAGCTATCTATAGTCATATGAAAAAAATGCTTTAAATTACTATTGATTAAAGAAATGCAAATTAAAACAACTCTGAAGTACCACCTCACATCTATCAGATTGGTTAATATGACAGAAAATGAAAATGAAAAATGTTGTACACACTCAAGTGGGTATAGTAATTTATCTTGCCCTGAGGGGAAATAGGAGGGAAAGGGGATAAGGGGGTAGGGTGAAGGAAGGGAGGGCATATTGGGGTAGGGGTAGTCAGAAGCAAAACACTTTTGAAGAGGGAAAGGGTAAAAGAAGATAGAAAATAGAGTAAATATCATGGGGAGCAAATAGGATGGAAGGAAACACAGTTAGCAATAGTAACTTGGAAAAAATTTTGAAGCAGAGGCAAGAGCAATGTAAGATGAGGATGAGGATGAGGATGATGGTGGTGGCGGTGGTGGTACTTACTTTGATGGGCTATTGTAAAGAAAATTCTTTGTCAGGTATAAGGTACTATATAAATGTTAGCTATTATTGTTGTTGCAATAATCAAGGTCATTGGTTTTTTGTAAGGATATCTCCCTTTAAAGTATTATATAGGGGCATCTAGGTGGCACAGTGGATAAAGTACTGGCCCTGGATTCAGGAGGACCTGAGTTCAAATCCTGCCTCAGACACTTAACACTTACTAGCTGTGTGACACTGGGCAAGTCACTTAATCCCAATTGCCTCACCAAAAAAAAAAAAAAGTACTATATAAATGTAGTTTAGTATATTAAAAAAAAGATGAGCAGGATGCTATCAGAAAAACCTGGAAAGACTTACATGAGCTGATGCAAAGTGAAATATACTGTATACAAAATAATAGCAATATTGTAAGATGATCTGCTGCAGGTGACTTAGTTTTCAGCAATGCAATGATCCAAGACAACTCTGAAGGACTTATGACAAATGCAATTCATCTAAAGAGAAAGAACTGATAGTATCTGAATACAGATGGAAGTATATTTTGTTGCTGTTCCTTTTTCTAAAGTTTTTTTTTTGTCTCCTATGTTTTGCATGACTGCACATGTATAACTTATATTGATTTGCTTGAGTTCTTAAGAGGGGGATAGGGGAGAAGGAAGAGAATTTGGAACACAAAGTTTTAAAAATAGTTGTTACAATTTGTTTTTACATGTAAGGTGGGGAAAATTCTAAATAAATAAATAGGAAGAGGAAAATGAAAAATGTTGGAGGGGATATGGAAAAATAGGGACACATGAACTGTTGAAATGATGAACTTATCTGACCATCTTGGAGAGTAATTAGGAACTATGCCCAAAGAGGTATAAAACTGTGCATACTCTTTGACCCAACAATACAACTACTAAGTCTGTAACCCATAGAAATCAAAGCAAAAGGACCTATAGGTAGGAAAATTTTGTAGTAGCTCTTTTTGTGGTGGCAAAGAATTGGAAATTTATGGACTATTCATCAATTGGGAAATGTCTTATCAAGTTGTGGCACATGAGTGATGGAGTACTATTGTGCTATAAGAAATGACAAGCAGTATGCTTTCAGAAAAACCTGAGAAGCTTTATATCAACTGATGCAAAGTGAAATGAGTAGAGCCAGGAGAGCATTATACATAGTAATGGCAATATTGTATGATGATCAACTGTGAATGACAGTTATTCTCAGCAATACAATGATCCAAGACAATTCCAAAGAATTCATGATGAATAAAGCTATCCATCTCCAGAGGAAAAAAACAACTGATGGAACCTGAATGCAGATTGAAGCATACTATTTTCACTTTTCAAAAATAGTTTTTTCCCTTTTGTTCTGTTTCTTCTTTCACTAATGTGGAAATATGTTTTAACATTATTGCACATGTTTAACCTATGTCATATTCCTAGATGTCTTTGGAATTCAAAACCTTATCAAAATGAATGTTGAAGGGGCAGTTAGGTGGTGCAGTGGATAAAGCACCAGCCTTGGATTCAGGAGGACCTGAGTTCAAATCTGGCCTCAGACACTTGACACTTACTAGCTGTGTGACCCTAGGCAAGGCACTTAACCCTCATTGCCCCACCAAAAAAACGAAAAACCACCAAAAACATACTATAAATAAAATGAATGTTCAAAATTATCTTCACATGTAATTGGAAAAAATAAAATACTATTTACATAAAAAGAAGGCAATGGATGATGTAAAACAAACCAAAAAGATAAAATTTCCTGTAATTCATATCTATAGATAGAAATAATGAAAAAGTCAAATTCCTTCTTTTTAAAAAAATAAAAATTAAAACCAAACACAATTTAATGTCTTTTTGCATGTTAATTATAAATTAAGAAATTGGTATATTTCCTGCATTATTGTCTTTAGTTTCAGAGTTTCAGCTGGTTTCTTAGGTAAGTACCTACCTCTGTGATCACAGGCAAATTTTTATTTGAGGCATGTGTGAAAATGTTAATTCAAAAAAGGATCTTAAATGACAAACATTTTCTTTTTTGGCAAAAGGGGGGGGCAGTGGTAGTAACTGTATTGTAATCATAGTTGTGGTGGTAAAGAAGTGAAAAAATTAATTATATTTTAAAAATAAGAACCATTTAAATCAGGTCATAGTTTTGTTTTTTGTTTTTTTTTTCAGATAAATGCAGAAGAAACATCAATGGTCACAGCAAAGCCCAAAGTTGCCTTGAAGGGTGTAGGTTCCTATCCATGGACTTTATCCCTAAGATATTTTTCAAATCTAACATTCAATGATTCTATAAATAAAGGTACTTAGGAATTGCAACAATAGGGCCACATTTGGTTCATCTACTCCAGTTTTCTGTTGCTAACAGAAGCTTCCAAAAGATTTGCAATATAAGAGTTATGCTGTTCTTAAAGAAAGATATATTAAAAATCCTGTTTTATTCATTATTTTTGTTTCTTTATTTGTTGATACATTTTGTAATGATACAATGCTGCCCAGCAAATATACAAACAACCCCATTACTTGAAAACAAAGGACACAGTATTTTCAATGTGCTAACATTGACCAGAATTTTGTTGCCTTTTATTATTAACTTTATTGATGTTGTTGTGGTCATCATGTATATTTTTCTTAGGACTCTGCTTTCATCAGTAATACTTTGATAGGTTTTCTTTCTACAGGAAACCAGGCTTAACATGACTACCATTCAAAGTCAAATACAGACAATTACGGGATCCCACAGACATATAGAAAAGTACTCTACCTCCTAAACAAAAACTCTAAAGGTTAAATGTCTTAGGCATCTTTCTTTGACCCTTTGTTATCTGCCATTTTTTTCAACGACTTGGAAGAAAATATAGATGGGATGATTAAATTTACACTTAACACAGAACACAATAGCTAATATATTGGATGATGGCATCTACACCCAAAAATGTCTCAACAGGCTAGAATGTTGGATTAGAACCAATAAAATGAGATTAACAGGTATAAATGTAAGGTACTACATTATGGTTCAAAAAATAGCTTTCTAAGTATAAGATATGAAAGAGAAGGCAAGATCTGAAAAAAGATCTGGGTGTCTTAGTAGACTAACTCAATATGAGCCAACAGTGTGATGAGGTCACTAAAAAAGTCAATCTTACACCATGCTTCCAATCAATCCCAATACATTTTCTCATTTGATTTCATCCAATGGCTGCACTCACTTCATTCTTTGCCAACCTGATCAACTAGGTTGTTTTTAGATAATTTATTTCTTGATTAGATACATATTGATTCTTAACTCCAGGGTCCTTGACTTCATGGAGAGTTGAAGATAGATTCTCCTGGTCTGTCCACAAAGGAGAAAAAAAAAACCCAAACCTTTCTCTTTCTTCTACTCTATTACTATTTCTTCTCAAAGTTAGACCATTTGCCACCTCACTTTTAAAAAAATAATCCCAAGGAGTAGTTAAAACTCTGAATTTAATCTAAATGGTATTTTAGCTTAATATTCATCCCATTGATGAGATTTATTACCCATGTTCCACAATTCTTGGATAACTGGATACCAAGCAAACACTTCAGGCCATTCTGGCATAGAGTGGTTTCTTTCTCTTAATTACCACCTCTCTCCAATAGTTAGGGAATTGTGCCAGGGCTGCTTGACTATGACAATCTGTTTTGGGCAGAAACTTCAATCTGTTCTTCCTTTTCTTTTTTTTTTCTGGTTCAATCAAGCTCTCAAATTGTGAGGATCAGTTTTATCCTTGGTAGATAGTGTGGTAGTTAGAAGGAGGATATAGAGAGAGCACATAGTTCCTAGGACCTTCTTCCCAATGAATGTTTATGCTGATTACCCCAGCAAAAGACTCTCACCTATTTTTTAGGGCAGAGAAGTCCAGGAGGGTTATGCAGGGGAATATACTTATACACACACATATGCACATACATACTACACACATATACACACATATGCATACATACATGTTAAGTTTAGGAGGGATAGATATTAGATAGATGTGTGTGTACACAGATACACACATACAGACATTATTACATTATATATTACATACACATACACATATTATATCATATATTTATATATTACATGATATATAAATATATATGTATATATGTGTGTGTATGAATATGTATACACACACATATACATACACATATACCCTGGAGCAGAAACCTCTTACTATTAGATGACTGTTTGCCCCGGGGTAGTTTTGTGTCCTGCGACATTCACCTGAGGAGAGTTGTTTATCAACCAAAACTGCAAATCAGTGAACCAATTATAACCTACCACATCCACCAACAAAGCATTATTGTCCCTGTCTTCCAAAGTTCTTTCAGTACTGTGTTCCCATCATTTGTCATTTTTTACCAATTTGCTGCTTATAAAGTAAAACCTCAAAATTGTTTCAATTTGCATTTCTTTTATTATTAGTGATTTGTAGTGGGAGTTTCCATTCTTAATGTTAAAGTAGGATGGAGTGGGTTTTTAAAGGAAGTACATAACACTGGCTCTTGAGTTATTCATCCACTTTTTCCTTAATTTGTTGATGCCTTTTGTTTTCATGTCACAATCCTTTCCAAATACTCCCCTTTCTTTCTCTCCTACCCACTGACCCTTCGTTTGCAAAACAACAACAAAAACAACAAACAAACAAATAAAAAAACCCACAGAATAATTTAGCAAAACCAACATATCATCTTTGGCAGCATATGTATCAATCCCTACCTAGAATATTTTCTCTCTACCTGTCTGACAGATGAAGGGAAGCATATTTCCCTCATTTCTTCTTTGAGATGTTGGTCTCAAATCATGGTTATGATTACAATGTTCAATTCTGTTTTGTTTTTATTTTTGCTTATATAAATGTGGGAGATACTGGATTAAATCAACCAAATCCCCCTCACCCAATTTAAAGTGTCAGGATGCTATGCCCTCTTACATTAACTAGGAGCAAAACATCTCTATTGAAACAATCAATCACTGACTTTAGACTAAGTGCAAAGAAAAGTCTTTGATCAATTCAGATGTCTCTAAAAGTCACTGGATGTTTTGAAATGATGTTATATAGGAAGTGCAAATTAAATGTAGAATACTATCTTATGCCATAAGCCAAAATAAATTCAATATTGTCATATGTCCTGGACATTAAAGATCATACCATCAAAAGTTAGAGCAGTATCAGGTCCATTTTCTTAACTAGAGAATGAAGGTAATTTAAAAGATACAATTGATAACTTTAATTACATGAAATTGAAAATCTTTTTTCATACATAGTGATGCAACTAGAATAAAAAGGGAAGTCTTCAATTGGGAAAAATCTTTGCATTCAAGATCTCTGATAAGGGCCTGATATCTAAAATATTTGAGCAACTAAAAGAAACACACAACCCAAAGCTTTTCTCCAAAAAATAGGCTGTGAAAGAATATGAACAAACAAGTTTTTAAAAGACTTGCAAACTATTAGCATCATATACAAGAATACTTTGAATTAGTGGTATCAAATTCAATAGAAACAGTAGCCACTAAATGGTATATAAGCATCCTTGCTGCCTGCATTTTGACTTAGAAAAGGACTTATTAAAGTGATCTCTTATATTGTATTTTTATTTATTTTGTTAAATATTTCCCAAATTACATTCTAATCTGGCTCCTGAAGCAAATAGCTGGCAAGAAGTATTGCCAGCTGCCACATTTGATACCTCTGCTCCGTATCACTAAGAATAAGAGAAATATAAATAAAAACATCTGTGGAGTTTCACCTAATATATTTGTTTCATTTTGTGGAACTTTTTTTTCTTTTTTTATATGGTTTTTAGTCTTTATTTCTGGCATGAATAGGGAGAAGAGATAATGTAGAATTAAATAATGTGAAGACAAAATATATCAATAAAATTAGTTTAAAATTAAATGCTAATTGAATTGAGTTGAATGCAACTCTAAGTGGAATTTCAACAGAATGATTGGCCAGTGTTTAAAATAATTTGGGCACGCAGATTCTTTCCCACACTTCTTAAATTATAGCTTCTATTCAGCTCTTTAATTTAGTATAAGGCTTACCCTGAGACTGCCCACTGCCCAGAGGTGTCATTGGGCTCTCTCTTAAATTATAGAAAAATCACTTGAAGCTAGTGCTTATGCACAGATAGCAGCAGTCAGGAAGGTGGATGGCATCAATATTAATATTCAATAGTGAGTAGTCCTATTGCCTAGGTTAGTTTTTCTTGAAGATTTTTAGAGTTTCCCTTTGATACTCAGATGAATCTTTGAGTTCATAGATATGAGTACCTCTTCTATAGACCCACATTGAAATCTGTCTTTATATTCTCATCTGGTGTAATTATTGCCTATAACCTTCCATAAATATTTCATAGAAGTTATCTAAAATGGTGGAGACCTTCCTTTAGGTCTTTCCTACTTTATGAATACCAATGAAATACTGTCTATTCACCTGTCCAAATACCACCTCCAACCCTTTTCTGGAGTGCATAATCCTGACAATGTCTTTTATATAACTTCTTACATGCAAATCATCATTGATAATAATACTGCAGCCTACTTCTACCCACCATCTGTCTTTCTATTACCCTTTGGAGCACCTGTAATTTTAATTTTTCTGAAGTCATTCTCCTATTATAATTGATTCAAATCCCGTGCCCCCCCCCCCCGCCCTTTTTAAACTTTTCCCTTTCTAATGGCTAGGACAACATGCCTCCTTCAGAAATAGTTGCATAGCAAACTGAAAACAATTGAACACACAAGAAAATGGTTCAATGGCTAGAATCAACCAGGAGAATTTAATTGATAAGGAGATAGAGGAGAAGGGCTTTGTGTGAAATATTTGCATCTACATTTAAAAGCCTACTGAATAATGTTGGGCAGCTAGGTGATGCAATGGATAAAGCACTGGTCCTGGATTCAGGAGGACCTGGGCTCAAATCTGACCTCAGACACTTGAGACTTACTAGCTGTTTGACCCTGGGCAAGTCACTTAACCCTCATTGCCCTGCAAAGAAAAAAAGTCTACTGAATAATTATATGATTGGCAAGAAAAGAACAATTGTAGTTAGGGGAGGGAAGGAAGGAATAAGCATTTACATAGCAACTACTATGGGCATCCCCATTTTACAGTTGAGGAAATTGAGGGAAATAAAAGTTAAGTGACTTGTGCAGGGTCACACAGCTAGTAAGTGTCTGAATCCATAACTTTATGACTCTAAGCCCAGTACTCCCTCTACTTTGCCACCAGCTGCCTCTAGTTAAGCATATAAAATGGGTAAATACATGAAGAAGTTTCCTGCTTTCAGGCAAAAGCAGATGCAGATAGAAATCTGTTCCTACTATTTATGTATGTGAAATTATTGCCATATTTTAAAATATCTTTCTCCTGGCAGTATCAAGGAATAAATGCCTCTATTGCAATAATAGTATTCTCCATTGTAATAGAAACACCTATATTGTTCTAATTATAGTATTTTGAGTTTTAAAAGGTGAACTTCCATTGAACATACAGTTGTTGTTCAGTCATTTCATTTGTGTCCAACTCTTTGTGACCCTATTTGAGGTTTTCTTGGCAAAGATACTGGAGTGATTGTCATTTCCTTCTCCAGCTCATTTTACATATGAGGAAATGGAGCTAACAGGGTTAAGTGACTTGCCTAGGGTCACATAGCTAGTAGGTGTCTGAGGTCAGATTTGAATTCAGGAAAATAAATCTTCCAGACTCTAGACCCCAGCGTTCTATCTACTGTGCCACCTAGCTTCCCTTTGGACATAAAGAGTAATAACTAAAAAGGACTGTTTTCAGGCAAACTGAAAAAAAGTCAATGTGTTCACACCATGAGATGTTATATTGAGATCAATTTCCTGCAGGCGAGAGAGATCTTCGTGAATAATTACATGACCTTCTGGCAGTCATAGTTCAGATGGAGAAGTAGTGTCATTGGGAGCAATGGCCCACTCCCATAATTCCTGCTACCAGGGAGGCTGACACTGGTAGATCTCTTGAGCTTGGAACTTCTGAGCTGCAGTAGGAGTAAGCCAATTAAGTGTTCACATTAAGCTTGAAACCACTATGGGGAGCCCCTGAGAGCAGGCTGCCTATGGATGGAGTATTGAGACAAGTTAGAAAGGGAGCAGGTTAAAACTTCTGTGTCCATTAGTAGTGCGATTGGGACACTTCCAGCCTGGATCAATTAGGAAGCATCAAGAGTAAGACAGGAGGAAGGAAAATAAAGTAGCATCTTTACACCTGAAAGATATTTTATCATGGCAGCAAGAGTTGGCATGCTACCACTCCAAGAGATTTTTTATCCCTCTTTAATGGGAAGGGGAAGTCTTTGGAGGGAAGTTCTGATGGAGAATTCAAGTTATGTTGTGTCTGTTTGAATGGGAATTAAGACTACTGTGTCAAGGTGTCTGTGCAGCCTGTCAAGCCTTCATGAATAAATCTCTGGGAGAGAAGTCATTGAGCTATTCTTTTCTGGGAGACTACAGAGACTGAGTAAAGTGCTTCAATTCTTTATCTCTGCTTCCTTATCCACCTACAAATTACAGGCATTGTACTCAAGTTTTTTTCTGCTTTTTCTGTTTAGAAATTCTGATTTAATTCATACGTCTTTGAAAATATTTTACCTTTGCATAAAACTTAGGATTGATCATAACTATTTTTTTTCCAGGGCAATGAGGGTTAAGTGACTTGCCCAGGGTCACACAGCTAGTGTCAAGTGTCTGAGGCTGGATCTGAACCTAGGTCCTCTTGAATCCAGCTGCCCTGATCATAACTTTTCATGCATGTCTGAAGATATATATTCACATGCAGAGGGAGAGTTGAAATGGAAGACACAAGAAATTGTTGGAAATACACAGAATTTAACTAGATTGGATCTTCAAATTTCTACCTAAAACATTGGGGGTTTCCTGAACTGAAAGTGAGAAGACCATATATTTATGATTTTATTAAGTGTGATTATTTATAAACTCCTAAACTGACAAGGGTAGTTAAGTGGCTCAGTAGACAGAATGCCAAGCCTGGAATCAGGAAGACTTGCATTCAGATGCTGCCCCAGATACTTATTAGCTGTATGACATTGGGCAAATCACTTCAACCTGTTTGTCTCAATTTTCTCATCTATAAAATGAACTGGTGAAGGAAATTGCAAACCACTGCTGTAGTTTTGCCAAAAAACAAAACCCCCCCACAAAAACAAAACCCAAACAACCCCCCCAAAACCCAAATGGGATCATGAGGAGTCAGACACAACTGAAAAAGAAAATGACTACATCAGCAACAAAAATTGACAGAGAGGCCCATGTAAACTGGGAACAATTTATCCCTAGGCTAAAGAGTAAGTCACAGTTATAAAAGAGCCAACATCTTAGACTGTGTGCCTTAGATAAATCTCCTCTGGTGTTTAAGAAGCAGGTTAGAGGCAGAGACTAAAGAGAAGGTCACATTCTTGCTCAGTAGGAGGTGAATGTCATGTCTTTTCTAGAATGATGGTGCCCTAGACAGAGAACTGAACTTGAAGTATACCATGCCTGGAATTCCCTCCCTCCTCACCTCTATCTGCTGGTTTACCTTATTTTCTTTAGGTCTCAGCTAAAATCCCACCTTCTATGATTTCAGAAAGACCTGGAGAATAGTGAAGTGAGCAAAACCAAGAGATCATTATGCAAAGAGACAGCAATACTGTTTGATGAAGAACTGTAAATAACAACTATTCTCAGCAATACAATGATCCAAGACAATGCTCCCAAAACTAATGATGAAGCATACTATCCACTTGCAAAGAAAGAAGAACTCTTGATTGAAGACAGCCTGAAGCATACTATTTTTCACTTGATTTGTTTCATTTTTTAATTCAAGTTTTCTTATACAAAATTACTAATATGGAAATATTTTACATAATTGTACATAAATAATGCATATCCATTTGCTTACTGCCTCAGGGAGGGGTAAGGAGAGGGAGGGATAAAATTTGGAACTCAAAACTTTAAGTGAAAAAATTTATTATTTTTAAAAAATAAAGTTCATGTTAGCCCTGATATTTAACAATTGTATAAAATAGTATTAACACATACATACACAATAAAATCAACCCTCTGCAAAAAACCCTTCTGCATCCTCTTTAATTTTAATGTCTTCCTGCTCAAATCATCTCCAATTTATTTTTTATATACTTTTGTTTGTATTTTGTCTCCCACCTTCATTAGATTGTAAGTGTGATTTAATTAAGTACTTACTATATTCTTGGCACTGTGCTAAGCAATGGGAATTCAAAGAAAAACAAAAAAAACCAAGCAAAAACAAGTCTCTGCATTCAAGGAGCTTACAATATAATGGAGGTGTAACCTTGGGCAAGTCATTTAACATCTTTAATTTTTTTACTTTCATTTACTGGAGAAAGAAATAGCAAAGCACTGCAGTCTCTTTACCAAGAAAACCCCATAGGTAGTATTGTTGACAGGGTCATATGTTGGACATGACTGAACAACAATAAGAACTGACTACAAAGGGCTTGGGCCATTTCCATGGATGAAAATTCTTCAGGACAAATAGACCTAGGAGAAATGAGAGGGCTTTGAGAATGAAATTATAAAGAAATAAATGGAAACAATTTCAAAGAGAAGAAAAAAGAGGAAATTGTTCAAAGGTAGCTGTGTGGATACACAGGAACTTAAAGTGCAATTTAAATGGTTTCCAAAAATGTATAGAAGATGTTACATTCATCATAGAGGACTGGAAATCAAAAGATAATTGGAATAATAGACAAGTCTGTTCTTGGAGTATAAAATGAAGCAGGGCAGAGTTTTGTCAAGATAACACACAGCGAAAACTCTTTTTCAGCAACCCAAAAGGCAACTCTACACATGGACATTAGCATATGGTCAATACAAAAATTTGATAAATTATATACTTTGTAAACAAAGATGAAGAACCTGTATTTGACAATCAGTTAAAACAAGACTGAGAGCTGACTGTGGCTAAGATCATGAGTTATTTTTATTGCAAAATTTATACTTAAATTGAAGAAAGTAGGGAAAATCATCAGACCATACAGGTATGAACTAAATAATATCCCTTATGTATATGAACTGGAAGTGATAAATAGATTTAAGGGATTAGATAGAGTACCCGATGAACTATGGACAGTGGTTCTCAATAGTGTAAAGGAGATAGCAACAAAACGATTCCAAAGAAAAAGGAAAAGCAAGAAAGCAAAATGGCTGTCTGGTGAGGCTTTACAAATAGCTGAGGAAAGAAGGAAAGCAAAAGGGAAAGAAGAAAGGGAAAGATATACCTAGTTGAATGCAGAATTCCAGAGAATAGCAAGTTGATATAAAGTTTTCTTAAATGAACAATGCAAAGAAATAGAAGAAAACAATAGAATAGGAAAGACAAAAAGGCATCTTCAAGGAAATTAGAGATATCAAAAGAATATTTCATGCAAAAATGGATATGATAAAGACAAAATGATAGGGACTTATACAGAAGTAAGAGAGATTAAGAAGAGGTAGCAAGACTATGCAGAAAAAAACTGTACAAGAAAGATTTAAACATCATTGATAACCACAATGTTGTGGTTACTAATATAGAGCCAAACATCCTGGAAAATGAAGTCAAGTGGGCCTTAGGAAGTATTGCTAACAATGAGGCTAGTGAGGGGAAGCTAGGTGGCACAGTGGATAAAGCACTGGCCCTGGATTCAGCAGGATCTGAGTTCAAATGTGACTCAGACACTTGACACTTACTACCTGTGTGACCCTGGGCAAGTCACTTAACTCTCATTGTCCTGTAAAACAAAACAAAACACAAAAAAACCCAATGAGGCTATTGGAACAATGTAATTCCAGCTGAGCTATTTAAAATCCTAAAAGATGATGCTGTTAAAATGCTGCACTCAAAATGCCAGAAAATTTGGAAAACTCAACAGTAAACATTGAATTGGAAAAGATAAATTTACATTTCAATCCTAAAATAAGGCAATGACAATGAATGTTCAAATTACAGAACAATTGCATTCATTTCACATGCCAGCAAAATTATA
The DNA here is from genome assembly GCF_019393635.1 of Dromiciops gliroides. Classification (NCBI taxonomy): domain Eukaryota; kingdom Metazoa; phylum Chordata; class Mammalia; order Microbiotheria; family Microbiotheriidae; genus Dromiciops; species Dromiciops gliroides. Next base: position 272,854,387 of record NC_057863.1, on the reverse strand, counting down.
TTACAAGGTAGGCTTCAGCATTACGTGAACTGAGAATTACCAGAAGTACAAACTGGTTTTTGAAAAGGCAAAAGAACTAGAGACCAAATTTCCAACATTTGCTGGATTATGGAGAAAGCAAGGGAGTTCTGGAAAAACATCTACTTCTGCTTCATTAACCAAACTACAGCCTTTGACTGTGGTTCACAGGAAAATGTGGCCAGTCCTCAAAGAGATGGAAGTACTAGATCATCTTACTTGTCTCCTGAGGAACCTATATGTAGGCCAAAAAGCAACAGTGGAAACTGAACATAGAACTTATTGGTTTAAGATCGGAAAAGGAGTGTAACAAGGCTGTATATTGTGACCTCCTTTATTTAACTTATATGTAGAGCACATCATGAAAAATTCCAGCTTGGATGAATCAAAAGCTAGAATGGAGGCTGCCAGGAGAAATATCAATAATCTTAGATGTGCAGAAAATACCACTATGATGGCAGAAAGTGAAGAATAATTAAGAAGTCTCTTGATGAAGTTGAAAGAGGAGAGTATAAAAGCAATTTTTAAGCTGAACATAAAACAAATAATCAAAACCCCCCACTAATTTCTTGGTAACTGGTCTCATCACTTCCTAGCAAATAGAGGGAGAAGAAATGGAAGCAGTGTCAGATTTCATATTGTTGGGCTCAAAGATTGCTGCAGATGGTGACTGCAGCCATGAAATTAAAAGATGCTTGCCCCTTGGAAGGAAAGCTATGGCAAATCTGGACAGCATACTAGAAGCAGAGGCATCACATTGCTGACAAAGGTCTACATAGTCAAAGCTATACTTTTCCCAGTAACAATGTGTGACCATGGGAGTTAGCCCTTAAGGAGAGTTGAGTGCTACAGGATTGAGGTTTTCAGATTGTGGTACTGGAGAACACTTTTGAGAATCCATTGGACAGCAAGGAGTTCAAATCAGACAATATTTAAAGACATTAATTCAGATTATTCACTGGAAGGTCAAATAATAAAACTGAAGCTTAAATAGATTGGCCACATGATGAGAACATGGGATTTATTGAAAAAGACCTTGATGTTGGGAAAGATAGAAGACAAAAGGAGAAGAGGATGATATAGAGTGATATGAAGAGATGGGGTCATGTAAACAACCAACATGAACTTGGACAAAGTTTGAGAGGTAGTATAGGATGGAAGGGCCTGGTGTGCTGTGGTGCATGGGGTCACAAAGAGTTGGACAAAACTGCATTGACTGAACAACAACAACATAGAAGATGGGAGTGAAGACAGGTAAGAAAGGATGAATACTAAATGTGGTGAATTACATAAGAATAGTTTCTGTAGCACTTAAGCTTAGAATTAGCTATATTAAGTGAGGAATACTAAGAACAACAAAAAAGGATTTTAAAAAATCTATATCTGGGGATGGATGAAATGATGATAATGAACAAGGAAGCAAAAGTAGAACTACTCACCTCTTTGCCTCTCTTTTTTCTAGAAGGAGAATTATCTCTGGTCAGAATAAAAATTAAAAATAGGGAGTTGAAACCCAAACTAAGTAGGGAAAAAGTAAGAAAGAATCTTGATACTGTATGGATTTTTCACAAGACCCAAATACACTACATCTGTCAAATCAGCTAGCCTTTATTAAGCATGTCTATTCCATTTATTGAAGCAGCTAGGTGGTTCAGTGAATAGAGCATTGAGCCTGGAGTCAGGAAGACCTGAGTTCCAGTGTCCTGAGACACTTAGTAGCTGTGTGTGTGTGATCCTGGGCAAGTTACTTAACCTTTGTTTGCCTTTATCCACTAAAGAAGGAAATAGCAAACTGCTCCAGTATCTTTGCCAAGAAAACCCCATGGATAGCATTGGTGTGTTACAATCCATAGGGTCATGAAGAGTTGGACACAATTGAATGACTGATCAACAACAACAATGTGCCAGGCACTGCACTAAACAGTGGGACTACAAAGAAAGGTAAAAACAAACAAACAAAAACAAACAACAACAACAACAACAAAACCCAGTCTCTACTCTCAAGGAGCTCACAGTCCAGTGGGAGAGACAACATGCAAATGACTATGTACAGACAAGATATATCTGAAAGGTACTGAAAAAAACTGGCATTTGTGATTGTTGAGATACTCAGTGATTTTCGATTGGTCATAGAGAACAGGAATAGTGCCACAGGATTAAAGAAAGGGCAAATGTTACAGGTTTTTTTTTTTTCAAAAGAGAAGAATGTGGACTCTGCAAACTGTAGACTAGTGGATTTGTTCAATTCTTCACAAAATTATAGAATGAATTATTAAAAGGATAGTAAACATCTATAAAAGAAAGCAATGATCACAAAGAGTCAACATGGCATTATCAAGAAAAGGTTGTGCCAGACAAACCACCGCCTCCTCCTCCTCCTCTTCTTCCTCTTCCTCTGGTTGCTTCTGTTTCTTCTTCCTCCTCTTCCTCTTCTTTTGATAAGGTAACTAGACTGGTAGATCAGGGGATTCCTTTATCTAGATCTGAGCAAAGTATTTGACAATCTTAGAGATAAAATAGGGATGTGGACACTTCATGATGATAGAATTAAATTCTGAATTGGTTGAATGTCCAGATCTGAAAAGCAGTCTTTTATTATTAGAAGAGAGCTTTAAAGAAGGTCTCTAATGGAGTGCCAAATGGATTGATCCTTTGACCTGTTATAATAAGTTTGATAAAAAGTTCACCAAATTTGTAGATGATATAAATAAGAGAAGGAGAGCTAACACATCAAATAGCTTCAAGATCTGAAAGGTTCTTGACAGGCTAGAACACTAGGCTAAATCTAATAATATAAAATTTAAAAGACATAAATATAAAGTTTTATACTTGCATTTTTAAAAAAATCAGGGGCAGCTAGATGGCATAGTGGATAAAGCACTGGCTTTGGATTCAGGAGGACCTGAGTTCAAATCTGGCCTCAGACACTTGACACTTACTAGCTGTGTGACCCTGGGCAAGTCACTTAACCCTCATTGCCCCCCCCCCCCAAAATCAGCCTTAATTACAAAAAGGGAGAGAAATGCTTAGGATATGTAAAGTTGCTATCTGAAAGGCAGCTAAAATTCTAGCTAAACTGTCTAAAAATCTAATGAGTGGTCACCATAAATTATACGCTTTAGCAAGAGTTTAGACTCTTAAGTATTTATTAAGGAGCATAAGAATTTGGTGAGGAGAGAGAAAGAGGCCAAGATGCCTTCATCTATCTATCTAAGGGAGCCAGCATCTCTGCTACACTCCACAAGAGGTTCCAGCGAAAGAGAGAGCCCCTTGCCCCTCTTAGTCCCAGAAGCCTCCCATCAAAATGGAAACAGGGCCATCCACACACACACACACACACAGCTCCAAGCTAATTGGCTGGTAGCTTTGATCGACAGTACCCACGAGCAAACGTCGCTTCCTGACACCAAGGCCACGTGACTTTTCCTCAGGCCAGAGCTCACAAAATGTTCCTCCCAGCAGGGGGTATTATTCCAGCTCTCGCAGATAGCAATATTCTTAAAAAGATTGGGGAGGGGAGTTAATTACAAATTCAGTGGGTGTCAATAGTGGTGTAATGTTCAATTGTTTTCAGTTGTGTCTGACTCATGATTCCATTTGGGGTTTTCTGGGCAAACATACTGGAATAATTTGTTATTCCTTCTCCAGCTCATTTTACAGATGAGGAACTGAGACAAACAGGGTTAAGTGACTTGCCCAGGGTAACACAGCTAGTTAAGTGTCTGAGGTCAGATTTGAACTCAATCCCTATGGATTCTAGGGACACCACTCTATCCATTGCTACCTAGATGTCCTTTGTCAATAGTATGGTAGCATGAAAGATAATGTGGTCCTGGGTTGCACTGAAAGGAACTGTGACAAAGCCAGCAGAATTCAAAGCCTTCCAGAGCAACAAATCAATCAATGAACATTTTTAATCTCTTATATACTGTTCAAAGATAAAAGTGAAAAATATCTGCCCTCAAGCTTACATTTTTAGTGGAGGTGGTAGGGGAACATGTAAATATGTAGGTCTAACCACCAGAGGGAGGTTGTGAATGAGTTAAGACATTGGTAGTCAGTGAGCTGTTATAGTAATATTGCTAAGAAAATGGTGCTGTGTGCAGTCAAAGCCTTTCAGGAAGGCTATTGTGCAGATATGGAGTCCTTGCTCATGTACCCTCCTCCCAGGAACTAGCTTTGAAAGCATGTGGAAAATCAACTGCTCCAGATTTTAATACTAAAGTCGCAGCATCATTTCTCCTCCCTCCTCCCTCATAGTATGTTCCTTTCTGGCTCAAAATTTCTTGAGGGATATCTTTCTATTGGTCTCAAATACTCCTGAAAGGTAGATGTAATTGAATTCTTGCCCTCTCTGCCTCTGTGTCTATCCCCCCAGACCAAGCTGATGAGCAAATGTCTTCCATCTTAGAAAGGGGAAATTAAAAGATAGTTTTTTTTTTTGGTGAGGCAATTGGGGTTAAGTGACTTGCCCAGGGTCACACAGCTAGTAAGTGTTAAGTGTCTGAGGCCAGATTTGAACTCAGGTACTCCTGACTCCAGGGCCGGTGCTCTATCCACTGCACCACCTAGCTGCCCCTAAAAGATAATTTTAAAAATTAAAAACAAAAAAAAAAAAAAGAAAGGGGAAATTATTCCTATCTTTCTGCTCAATCTGTGCATTAAACAACAGTCAAAAGATTTTTGTTGGTCAACAAGCTTTATTATAGGTTAGCAACAACATTGAAAATAACATTCAGGAGAAGAACAAATCTTCCCAACCACTAGCATGGATGTCTCTTTAAAAGCCTAAAAAGATACAATGGGAGCAGGAAATGAAGGGATTAAATAGTGCCTGGATAACTGACTCTTCTCCCCTGGTGGGCAGAAGGGAAAGATAAAGGGATACTGCTTTAGTTTGCTAAATTACACTGGTCAGCAAAACAGGTCAATGTCTCATCCTTCCAGCTGATTCTTGGCTATTACTCTACAACATGCTCAATTTCAATTTTGATATCTCTATCACCATGCTCTTGATTATGATAGTTTCCTCACATACTCCTTTTCCTCATTCTTCTCAGAAGCTCATTTTACCTCAAAGTCACGTGTAAACCTCCCATAATTTGTGGGATATTGGGTAAACTGCCTGTCTAGCAGATAGTTCCCCTCCCACCAAAGCTTTAAAGAGCAGGACCCCTTTCCTTTTTATTTATACTTTATTCTAAAAAAACAAAAAAACCAAACCAATGACATCACCAGGGTGACATCTTGACTTGCACATGAATTGAATGTGAGGTGGAGCTGCACAAAGTCATCACCCTTGCTTTCTTCTCCGGAGTGGTAAGACAAAGGTCAAGATTGACAATGGCCCAGGATAAAGTGGATTACCTTGGCCATTCTAAATTAAGATCTTTCCCAGGTCTCAGTTCTTCTGAAGCCATGCCCATTCAGTGACTAAGGGCTAGGTAAGAACTGAGACAAAAGATGACCCAATTTACCATACCAAAGACATCAGTTGGAGAGGGGAAGACTTTTAGAATTTCTGGCCAGAAAATAAAGCAACAACTATTCACACTCACTCTGAGCCATCAAAATCCAAATAATAAGCAAGAGAGACTTGGGCTAGGCCTCTCATTGGCCATTCAATGAAAGCCAGAATAATTTAGGTGTAAAGGCATAGTTAAGTAGTTCCATTTAAAACCGTGGGATTTTTTAAAAAGCTTGTTTTTTAGAGTTATATTTCAAGAAATTAAAAAAATGAAAACCACATAGGACAAAAGTAAACCATCCCAGGTTTTTGAAAAAAAAAATGAAGAAGACAAAGAAGAATAATACCCCTGAAAGTGTGACCAAAAGTTGGTAAACAAAAGTATATACAAAGCATATGTAGATTTTGTGATGGAAGTCATTAAAACCTAAGAAGACCAGGGAAGATTTTGTGCAGATGTGATGATGGTTTGAACTGGAACAGGGGCTTTGTCCGTTAAGAGGAATGGATGTATATTAGAGGAGTTGTGAAAGTAGATATGAGAAAATGGGACAATTGTTTGTATAAGTGAGGTGAGTGATAATGAAAAGTCAAGGTAACATCAAAGTTGTAAAAGGGAGTGACAGAAAGACTCAACAGAAAGAGGGAATTTTGAAGAGGGATGGATTTTTTGGGAAAGACAATGTATTTTGTTTTGGACATACTGAGTTTGAGATGCCTGTGGGACATCCACTTTGAAATGTCCAAGAGAGAATTGGTGATATGGAACGAGAACTTAGGAGAAAGACTAGGGCTGGAAATATAGAAAGTAACACAAAAGAGAAGAAAATATTTAAAAGAAGAGAGGATGTATAGTATTGAGAGCAGTCAAAAAGGATAAGAACTTTTTAAAAGTCATATTTTGCAATTAAGAAATCATCAGCGGAGCAGCTAGGTGGCACAGTAGATAGAGCACTGGCCCTGGATTCAGGAGGACCTGAGTTCAAATCCAGCCTCAGACACTTGACACTTACTAGATGTGTGACCCTGGGCAAGTCACTTAACCCCAATTGCTTCAGCAAAAAGAAAGAAAGAAAGAAAGAAAGAAAGAAAGAAAGAAAGAAAGAAAGAAAGAAAGAAAGAAAGAAAGAAAGAAAGAAAGAAAGAAAGAAAGAAAGAAAGAAAGAAAGAAAGGAAGAAAGAATCAGCAACTTTGGAGATAAAGATATTATTATCCTCCTTTTACAAGTGAGAAATCTGAGGTTAAGTGAATGTCAACAAAATATATTTTAAAAAAATTCTCAGAAGGGAACTGACAGAAGTTTTTAAGGGGACACAAACAAGAAGGAAGTGTTGGTACTACTTTCCTAAATTTAATGTGTACTTAAAAATAAGCTGTAGGTGTGATAGAGATTTTGCATCTAAACCTCATTGTGTGTTCCTCTTTTTATAGGGAAATGCTATTGTTCATTAATAATTGACAAGATCACAAGAAAAAATGGAAAATTTTAACAAAAAAGAGACTAGCATAGTGCCTAGAACAAAATGAATTGATAGTTTCACCTCACTCTCTCCTGGTCAAATCACTTCTGGAGTACCGTGGTCAATTCTGGGCAGCTGATTGGCAAAGTGGATAGAATGCTTGACCTCATCATGAACACTTGAGTTCAAATCCTTTTTCCAACTCATACTAATGAGGTGGCCCTTGGTAAGTGAAAGTTTATTTTTAAAATAAAGGATTGGGGAAATGGGAGTGTTTGTAGACAGCACTGAGGGAACCAATAGATTAGGAGGATGGAGAAAGACAAGGTGTTATGCCTGGGAGTGGGATGAGAAGGGGGTAATTCCTAAGGGAAGTTAAGGAGAGTGAAATGTCACTCAGAAATATCTTAATCTTTTTCCATTGCCCATTTCTGAAATGGCAATAGAGTACCAAGGAATATTTTATAGAATGCAGCATTTAAAGCTGGGAGAAATCTTATAGATCACATAGAAAGGCAGCATGGCATACTGGCTAGAGCCCTGGATATAGAGGAAGGAAGACCTGGGTTCAAATCCTGCCTCAAACTCATACTAGCTATGAGATCAAGGGCAAGCCACTTAGTTTCCTGAGGGACTGACTCCTCTCTATGTCAGCTTCTTCCCAAAGTCTTTCTCTTTCTCAGGGGACCTCGTCCTGAAGAGAACATGGAGCCACACATTTCATTTCTTGAAATTTATAAGCTAAAAAAAAGAATCTCTTCTCTGCTAGGTTCTCATGAGGCATGGAACATAAAGTAATCATGTTCTCTCTACAGAAGAGAATGTGATGCAAATACACTGCTTGAACTCTGGGTTACATTCATTATTCCCCAAAGCCACATAGGTAATTTGTACTAAAATCCAGGTAGCCTGAATCTCCAGACAGATCCTGTTACTTGTATACAGAAGCAGTAACAATAAAATAATTTTTATAGTTTATTTGTAAAGTAATATAATTATATAAATATCTCTATATCTCTATCTCTCTCTATCTATCTATCCATCTATCTATCTATCCATCCATCTATCCATCTATCTATCCATCTATCTATCTATCTATCTATCTATCTATCTATCTATCTATCTATCTATCTATCTATCTATCTATATCACTTTTAGCACATGTAGCACAAATTCTAAGATGACTGTCTCAATCACCACTAGCAGTATCAGGCTGGTCCCCCAGAGCATGGCTTCATCTTCCCATCACAGTTAATCTTGAGGGACTGGTGAATGTCTTTCTAATGTCATAGTTCATGATTCCCATCACTTGATATCAGTCAGTCAGATTTATTTAACTTTTACAAAGATGTAGCTACCAAGATGATATAAAAATAACAGTTGGTACAATATATCCCTCCACTCCCAGTCCAACACATTCCTTACCAGTGTGTAGAGAATCCATGGGAAAGCAGGTTCAAGAAGAGGGAATACATGTGGCAAAGGGGTAACTCAGAGGTCCCAATTGTTAGAAGTCCTTTCTTCCCTTTGGGATATTCATGAAGTTCACCTCAGGCACAGTGCAGATTTAATTCCTGAGATTCTTATAGAATCTTTTTTTTTCTGGGTAATTTAATCATTTTATTAATAATGCCAGCATTTTAGTAAAAAGGATGGTCATTTTGGCCATCTCTTTCTTAGACCAAAGACCATCATGCTGATGGGCTCATAGTTTTTTATGGAATCTTAAAGCTACCTTTCCTCAGTATGTCTAGTTTGTCTGTGGCTCCCCAAGTAGCCACTGCACAAAATGTTTGGGGACATTGCTGGGGATTCGATTCTGAGGGAAAATCTAAGTTTTCCTTTCCTTCAAAGCTCGCAGAATCTTTCCCCATCCAAAGCTGGTAGAGTGGGCTGGAGGCTGAGGTAGAGGCTAAGCCAGAGTTATTCTCCTCCTCCCCTTTCCCACCAGTTCCTATATATCCTGGTTGTCCTCTTCTGGACATATGTTAATTTGTCAATGTTCTTTTGCCAATGTTGCAGCTAGAATGTACGTAATACCATTTATGCGATGTTTTAAGATTCTCAATATAAACTATATCTCAATATGTTATATTAAATATATTCTCTCATTTGATCCTCACAACAATTCTGAGAGAAAGGTGCTATCATTATCCTCATTTTATAGGTAAAAAATCTGAGGTTAAGAGAGTTTAAGTGACTTACTAAGGGCTACCCTACTGGTATCAGTTGGAGAAAGGATTTGAATTCAGTTGTTCATGACTTGAGGTCTATCCACTTTGCCAAGCAGCTGTCCAGAATTGGACAGAGTACTCCAGAAGTGGTCTGACTAGGGGAGTGTGAAATGAAACTATCAATTCCATTTGTTTTAGACACTATACTATTCTCTTCTTTTAAAATTTTCTATTTTTTTCTTATGACCCTGTCAATTATTAATGAACAATAGCATTTCCCTATAGAAAGAACACACAATGAGGTTTAGATGCAAAATCCCTATCACACATTCAGCTTATTCTTTAAAGTTATACATTAAATTTAGGAAAGTTGTACCCATGCTGCCTTCTTGTTTACATTACCTTATGAACTTCTGTCAGCTCTCTTCTGATAATTTTAAATATATATGTGTGTGTGTGTGTGTGTGTGTGTACACACACATATTTTGTTAAAATTCTTTTCTTCTTTTGGGGATGAGAGGGAATCGTTATCATTATCATTATTCTTCATACTTCACTCTCCATAACTCTCAACCACTGAAAATAATAAAAGGCCTACTTGTAACAAATAAGTCTTGCCAAGCACAACAAATCCATACGTTGACCAAGTCTGAAAATGTATGCCTCATTCTGAATCTCTAGTTCATCAACACTGCCAAGAAAGGGGAAATTTGATTCATCATTACCTGTCATTACAACAATCAGAGGTCATAAATCTTTTTTTAAATTAAAAATTATTATTTATTTTTAACATTCCTTTCTTTTTAAATTTTGAATTTCAAATTTTCTCCCTCCCTCCTAACACTCCCCCACTGAGAAGGCAAGCAAAATGATATAAATTAATTATACATGTTGAATCATGCAAAAAAATATTTCCATATTAGCTATGTCACAAAAAAATTAAAGAAAGAAAATTATACTTGAACTCAGAGTTCATCAGTTCTCTCTCTGTAGGTGGATAGCTTTTTTTTATATCATGAGTCATTTGGAATTATCTTGGATCATTGCATTGATTAGAGTAACCAAGTCTTTCACTGTTGATCATCACTACAACCTGACTATTACTGTGCACAATGATCTCCCAGTTCTTCTCACTTCATTTTGCATCAGTTCATATAGGCCTTGCCATGTTTTTGTTTTTGTTTTTAAACCACTCCCCTTGTCATTTCTTATAGCACAGTACTACACTATTATAATCATATTCCACAACTTCTTCAGCCATTCTCCAATTGATGAACCCTTCAATTTCTAATTTTTGACACTATAAATTATATATATATATATATATATATATATATATATATGTTCTTTTCCTTTCTCTTTGATCTCTTTGGGGTATAAAGTGAGTTTGCATTGCTAGGTCAAAAGATATGCACAGTTTTACAACTCTTTGGGCATAGTTCCAAATTTTCTCCAGAGTGGTTGGAGCTGTGCACTAGTCCAACCACTCTGGAGAAAATTTGGAACTTTTTTTTTCATCCTGTTTTTCCTGAAAAGTCTGTTTTACTTCTGACCCCTGCCTCTCTTTTATCATATCTTCTCATCCATGTGTCTTATCTCCTTTTCCTCTTACTTCCTGAGTGGATGATATAGATTTGTAGATCCAACTGTGTTCATGTATACATATGTATACAATATACATACACATGTATGTAGTGAGGTGTTTTGTTTTGGTTTTTTTGCAGGGCAATGGCAGTTAAGTGACTTGCCCAAGGTCACACAGCTAGTAAGTGTCTGTCTGAGGCTGGATTTGAACTCAGGTCCTCCTGAATCCAGGGCCAATGCTTTATCCACTGTTGCCCCAAGAGTGAGGTTTAACCCTTCTCTGTCACTGACCCCCTCATTTTCCCCTCTTCTATAAAAAGCTCTTCTTTGTATGCCTCTATGTGAGTTAATTCTCCCCATTCTCCGTTCTCCTTACGTATCCCTCTTTCTTACCCCTTCATTTTTTAAATTGGAGATCATCCTAACATAATCAACTCACACCCATGCCCTCTATCTAGGGGCTCTAATAATGATTCAGTTCTTAGCAGTTATATACATCATCCCATATAGGAGTGTAAACAATTTAATTTCATCAAATCTTTTATCATTACTCATGCTTCTCTTGAATCTTGTATTTGAAGGTCAAATTTTAGATTCATTTATGGTCTTCTCATTAGGAATACTTGAAAATCCTCTATTTAAATATCCATTTCCCCCCTTGAACTATACTTTTTTTTCTGGTTAGGTTATCCTTGGTTGTAATCCTAGATCCCTTGCCTTCTGGAATCTCCTATTCCAATCCCTCTGTTCTTTTAACATGGAAGCTGCTAAATCTTGCGTGATGCTGACTGAAACTCCACAATATTTGAATGATTTCTATCTGGCTACTTATAATATTTTCTCCTTGACCAAGGAGCTCTGGAATTTGGCTATAATACTCCTAGGAGCTTTCATTTTAGGATCTTCTTCAGGAGGTAATCGGTAGATTCTTTCAATTTCTATTTTACCCTTTGGATCTAATCATAGCATTCTTGGCTTCTAGACCCTTGAGAACAGAGTGCTGAAGACTTCAGGTTCCACCCATAGTGTCCCTGATCAGACCAGTAGTGAACTTCTATTCTTTTTGTTTGTTTGGTTGGTTTTGGTGAGACAATTGGGGTTAAGTGACTTGCCCAGAGTCACACAGCTAATAAGTGTCAAGTGTCTGAGGCTATGGTTCAACTAAGGTCCTCCTGCCTCCAGGGCCAGTGCTCTATCCACTGTGCCACCTAGCTGCCCCATTTCTATTCTTTTTGACCTGTGCTTCTACTGGCTTCTCTGGAGGGGTCCATCTTTCCAAATGTGCAGGATTCTGATTGGTCTTTTGTTTAGTCTAGGGCTGTGTGAAGATGCCTAATTTTGTTTCTTGCATATTATCTGATCAAAGGCCCTTTTTAGATCTTCAGTGGAATATAACAGCAAGGATTTAGTGGTATCCTCTGAAAACTGTCCTATAGTTATCTTATACTAAATTAAGTTTTACCAATTTCTAGTGATCCCTACTTCTATTCCAAGTGCTCAAAAACTTCCCTTTAATAATATCTTTTAGAATTTTTTCAGGAATAAAAGTCAAATTCATTGCCCTATAATTTCATATTCTGTCTTTTCCATTTTTCTTTCCCAAAGATTGAGACACTTGCTCTTTCATTCTGCAAAATCTCTCCCATTTTCAAGGATCTTTTAAAGATCACTATAGGTGGTCTAGTAGTCACATCTACCAGTTTTTGTAGTATGCTAGGATGTAGTTTTCTGGGGCCTGGTGGCTTGAATTAAATATCCTCATTTATCCTGGGTTGCCCGATCTTTACTATGCTTTATGTATGTAATTTTATGGAAGCTGTTAAGCATATGGATAGAAATTTCTTCCTTTATTAGAAGATCATGAGAAAATAAAAGATCCTATCACTTTTTTTTAACTCTTTCAGGCCATGAGTCTACCATTTGGTAAATCACAGTTAAGCCTGGCCCTTGATAATTGAACCCTGGGTTTTACCTTTCTAGATTAGGAGCTATGGGCTGATGCCACTTAGAGACTTTGATTAGAGAAATTGATTTTTCCTTTCCTATCCTCTCCATAGTTCAGACAAGATGGGCAAAGTGAGAGGGATAAGGTCATCTTTAGGACAGTTAGCAAGAGTAGGATTAGAGAAGATGAAGTAAAGATGTACTCTTAAGACAACCAAGTATTATATACAAATAATACACATTATTAAGGGATAATAATTTCCTTTACATGAAAAAAGTTGTTATTTTGCTAAAAAGATTTACCACAGCATTGTTTTAATTATTTATAATGGCTATTGTAGACTGAATTCTAAGATTTCGAACAATAGGAAGGATTGTTATTCTCTCAAGAGGTTGAAATAAATAATAAAAATGTTTTGTGTTTGAAGAGAACACAGTACAGGAGACAGTAAGGCATGGAAAAGGGAAAGAAAATAGATGTTAAATATTAATTCTTTAGAGAGCTCATAAAAATATAAGTGAAGAGGGGGGTAGCTGGGTGGCGCAGTGGATAGGGCACTGGCCTTGGATTCAGGAGGACCTGAGTTCAAATCCCCCAGTACATTTAAACATTTGCTTCCACGACTCAGGGGGAGGATGCCTGAGTTTAGTCAGAAGGCTTGGGTTCAACCATCTTCTCTGTTACTTCCTACCTCTGTGAACTAAGGCAAATCACTCCTCCCCAGACTTCAGCAGCCTCATCTAGAAAGTGAAGAGAGTGGACTAGATGGCTTCTGACTCACTTCCACCCAAAATTTATCATCCTACTTGCTAAAGAGACTGAAGAGTATAGAGGTATGCAAAGTTAATACTAAATATTAGGCACCACCACCCATTAAATACACATCAGATGGGGCAGCTAGGTGGTGCAGTGGATAGAGCACTGGGCCTGGAGTCAGGAGGACCTGAGTTCAAATCTGGCCTCAGACACTTAACACTTACTAGCTGTGTGACCCTGGGCAAGTCACTTAACCCCAATTGCCTCACACACACACACACACACACACACACACACACACACACACAAATAAAAAAAAAAGACCCATCAGAGTGATAATAAACTATCTCTGAAATTTTAGTGTGTCCTTGGAAAAATGGAATCCTATCTATTAAAATATAATTTCCACGCTCATTTTCATCTTCACTTCTTCTGTGCAACACAGGCTATGCCAATATAGTGCTTCTACTTATGCAGTGTGTTTTCACTGAATCTGAACCTGCCAGTGGTTTAGAATTTTGTTAAGATGTACCTACTGGGGCAGCTAGGTGGTGCTGTGGATAAAGCACCTGCCCTGCATTCAGGAGGACCTGAGTTCAAATCTGACCTCAGACACTTGACACTAGCTGTGTGACCCTGGGCAAATCACTTAACCCCCATTGCCTTGCAGAAAGAAAGAAAGAAAGAAAGAAAGAAAGAAAGAAAGAAAGAAAGAAAGAAAGAAAGGGAGGGAGGAAAGAAGGAAGGAAGGAAGGAAGGAAGGAAGGAAGGAAGGAAGGAAGGAAGGAAGGAAGGAAGGAAGGAAGGAAGGAAGGAAGGAAGGAAGGAAGGGAGGGAGGGAGGGAGGAAGGGAGGGAGAGAGAGAGGGAGGGAGAGAGAGAGAGAGGGAGAGAGAGAAAGAAAGAGAGAGAGAGAGGGAGGGAGGGAGGGAGGGAGGGAGGGAGGGAGGGAGGAAGGAAGGAAGGAAGGAAGGAAGGAAGGAAGGAAGGAAGGAAGGAAGGAAGGAAGGAAGAAAAAAGGAAAAACAAGATGTGCATATTAAGTTTAATATGATAGATAGTGAAAGGAAAAAAAAACCTCTCACCTACACTAAGTGCCTCAGAGACCCTATTTTCTTTGTAGGTGCATAATTCTGTGTAGAGGCCAAACAAATTTTTTCAACTAGCATTAGGACCCAGCCAATGAGAGGAATCACCTCAATTTATTTTTTCTATGGGTAAGTTTGAGTTCATAGCAAACTATTTAACAATTCATTAGACACAGAGAGTTTCAGATTCCTGTGTTTAAATGAAATTTCCCACCATAATAGCAGAATTTCCCACCATAATGGAGTGTTACAAAATACTCAATGAAACAGAGCTGTGTGTATGTATGTATATATATTTGTATATATGTTAGTGCTATGGTATTTTATATAATACATATATGCATATTTACTTACATGTGATTATTATTATTGTTATTATTATCTAGGAACATGAACATATACACATAGCAAAGTAAGAAAGGATTGATGTGTTATTTTATATTATGTATATGTTTATTATATATCTATTAGATGAGTCTTCTAGATTTTTAATTTTAATATTGTGAACTTCATCTAAAAAGATACAGAGGCTCAGTTATATAATCTTATACTTGATTATTGAGGTATACCTGCATAATGTTGCCCCAACTAATGCCTCGCTATAATGTCACCATTGTGACATCATTCATATATACGTATCATAAATAATGCATTAGCACCATTCATTACAGTGACCACTGGAATGGTGTTTTACCTTATACTCTTGGGGGTTTTTTTGATAGAGTCAATTAATAGTCAAACAAATGTTGATTTCTCTCCATGGACTTGTCTTTATATAAGCATGCATTATTCCCTGTTTCACAAATTAATTCTTTATCTCTTCACTTTTAATCTAAGATACTCAAAGGGAGGGATTATGTATCTCCTACTTCTCTTTTTTTTCTCTTATGGTACCTGGCACAGCATAGTATGACGTTCAGGTGCTAGGTTCTGGTACTTATGCTAGGCCATTAGGCCTGGAACTAACAAGAGAACTGGTGCTATTAGGGGATTCGCAGAATCCCATGTGTCACTAGGAGGGGGCAGGATAGATATGGGTTGGTCTCTGCTGTTCTCACTCATTCTTAATGAAAAAGTATAAATAATTAGGCAAAAGCCTACATTTCAGTAATCTATACTATATCCAAACTGAGCTTGAATTCCATAGCGTTATACCTCATGAATAGTGCATGCATTGTATTATTCTCACTTCCTTAGCCAATTCTGGCAGACATTTATAACAAAAAAGGGGGGAGGGGAGTATGGGTTAGGGAAAGAAGGAATTATTATTCTAGGCTGCTGCAGTAGACAGAGCAAGGTGAACTCTGAAGACCCAGCAATTGATACCCAAAGAATAATTTTTTTTTTTCCAGCAGAGCTCCTGAAATTCTACAGCAAGACATTCAGAAAAAAAATGTGGAGCATAGTTAAGCATTTGTCCTTCTTAAACTAGAAAGGGTTATTCAGAAATACCAACATGGCAAAATGAGAAAGGGACCTGCCTAACATGTTATGGATATATGAGTGCTGTCTGTGATAGAAACATTCCCTCTGGTATTCCCTATTTATCCTATATAGTCTGTTTGTACATATTTGTTTTGATTATCTCCCCCATTAGATTGTGAGCTCCTTGAGAGCAGGGCCTATGCCACCCCCCGCCCAGTTTTTTGTATCTTCAGGTTTTAGCTTAGTGTTTGGCACATAGTGGGTGCTTAATAGATACTTTTTCCCAATTGACTGGCATTAGATCAAAAAAAAATGAGACATTTTGTTGACATCTAGTACATTTTGTCTTTTCTTTTGCTTTTTTGTGGGGCAATGAGAGTTAAGTGACTTGTCCAGGGCCATCCAATTTGTAAGTGTCAGGTGTTGGAGGCTGGATTTGAACTCAGGTCCTCCTGAATCCAGGGCCTGTGCTTTATCCACTGGGCCACCTAGCTGCCCCCATTTTGCCTTCTTCATACTGCCTTTTCATACCCAGACTGAATTCTTTATAGCTTATACTACTGTGATAATGTCTTTCCCAGCTCTAGGCTAATCCTTTGATTTAGTTACTTGAAAAAGTCTGGCTTGATTTAACTTCAACTGCAAGGAAAGGGGTTTAGATACTCACATCACTTAGTAAACATAAGGGCTTGATTAAATTTTAAATGTGTAAACAAAGTGATCTCCCTTGATTTCTATGAGATAGAGATCCTTTTTCATTGGGTCAAGAAGTGAACAGTTGATTGGCTTACCAAACAAGTCAACCATACCTCTGGGGGCTTTAAATAGTTGGAGAAATTTCAGCAGTGAGTCAGTTAAATGGTGAACCAGTTAGGTAGTGATGGACTTCAGTGCCGAGGATTTCAGTTGAAGCCAAGTCTCTGAGAGGGAATTTCTTTTGAAGTGGGGAGAGCTTTTTTTTCTCTCCTCCCCTATTAACTATGTCATTAGAAAGACTGGACCAGAAATTGTGAGTTACCACTTTGCCACATATATATCCTACATACATGCCTCATTTCCATTGTGCTCTATGTTATGACCCATTCTTCCTATGGAACTATATGTTTTTGTAGGAGAGGTTGGAGAAGGTTTTGGAGAGGGAATGTTTTGTGACAACTAATTTTACTCTACCACCTTGCTAAAAGCCAATTGAGGTTACTTAAATAGGTGATTTTTAATGAGAAGCACATTGGTAGGAGCTCAGGAGCAACAATACTATAAATTTAGCATCACATAATAACCAGTAGAAACCTAGGGAGAAGGTTACCCTAAAGAGAGTAGTTAGTCACCCTCTGTTCCCCCCAACTTGTAAATGCAAGTGTCCACTTGGGGAAATAGCCTCTAGGGGGATATGGTGCTTAAGCTCTTTAATCACATTTTGTGCCATGCCCTCTTCTTCCAGGAAGATTATCTCCTTTTAGTTCTGGTAATTACTTGAATAAGTGAATGATGAATTAATTTTTTTTTTTTTGCGGGGCAATGGGGGTTAAGTGACTTGCCCAGGGTCACACAGCTAGTAAGTATCAAGTGTCTGAGGCCGGATTTCAACTCAGGTACTCCTGAATCCAGGGCCGGTGCTTTATCTACTGCGCCACCTAGCCGCCCCCTGAATTAATTTTTTTTTTTTTGGCAGGGCAATGGGGGTTAAGTGACTTGCCCAGGGTCACACAGCTAGTAAGTGTTAAGTGTCTGAGGCTGGATTTGAACTCAGGTACTTCTGAATCCAGGGCCAATGCTTTATCCACTGTGCCACCTAGCCACCCCTGAATTAATTTTTAAAAAGCATTAAATTCATACTGTGTGCCAGGAATTGTGTGTAGTATACAAATATATTCAGAAGTGAGATAGTTTTTATCCTCAAGGAGCTTTCTTTTTCTAAATAAATTATGATTGATATTTTTTTATTTTACCCCTAGAATTCCTTCCAGTATTCTTCCCCTTCTGACCTCCCATGTATGTACGTATGTACATATATATATATATATATATATATATATATATATATATATATATATATGAGGAAGAAATACAATCAATTTATACATTGGAGAAAGTCTGAAAATATATGTACCACATGGACTCCCACCCCTGCAAAGGAGTTGGT
Organism: Dromiciops gliroides; assembly: GCF_019393635.1. Taxonomy (NCBI): domain Eukaryota; kingdom Metazoa; phylum Chordata; class Mammalia; order Microbiotheria; family Microbiotheriidae; genus Dromiciops; species Dromiciops gliroides. Next base: position 272,836,327 of record NC_057863.1, on the reverse strand, counting down.
TGGATGTCTTCTTTCTCTTCTTTCAAGCCACACTTATTCTTTTTAATTTTACATTCATTTTTGATTTTGTGGGTGTGTGATTCCCATTTACATTAATGTAGTCATCATGCATATTGTTTTCTTGTCTTTGCCTACTTCCCTTTTCTGTACATAAGTTTATGTAGATCTTTCTATGCTTTTCAATATTAACCACATTTACTATTTTTTTTCAGCACAGTAACATTCCTTTAAATCCATAACATAATATGTTTAGTCATTCCCCAAATGATGGACCTCTACTTTGTTTCCAAATATTTGCTCTCACAAAAAGCACCTCTATAAATATTTTGGCATCAATGGGGACTTTCTTCTTATCAATGGCTTCCTTTGAAGTATAAACTAGTAACAAAATCTCTGTGTCAAAGGGTATGGGCATTTTATTTACATAATTCCAAATTGCTTTCAAAATGGTTATACAGAATCACAGCTCCACCAGCAACAAACTAGTGTGCCTATCTTTCCACAACCCTTCAAAATTCACTATTCCCATGTTTTATCATCATTGCCAATTTGCTAGGTATGAAGTAAAATGTCAGGGTTGTTATGATTGGTATTTCTCTTATTTTTAATGATTTGGAAAGTTCTTTCATATGGTATTAATAGTTTACAATTCTTTTTGGAAATGTTCATTCATATCCTTTAGCCACTTATCTACTGGATAATGGCTCCTCATAACTGTTATTTTGATGATTTATTCTTTGACCCACTCATTATTTAGGTTTTCATTATTAAGTCTATTTGGGTATGTGACTTTTGATGTACTCTCAGAATTACTTTTTTATAGCGTTATGATCTGTAAAGGATGTGTTTGCTATTTTTTACTTTTTACATTTATTCACAATATGTCTGTGTCCCAATTCATGGTGAATTTTTGCCAAAGTTTCATATTTTGTTTAACAGTCTTGTTTAAAAGGTGTCCTAAGTCTTTTACTTCTAGTCTTTCTACCAATTTGTTCGATTCTCTTTTCCCTTTTTATCTCTCTGTTAGATTTTCTAAAACTGAGAGTAGAACATTAAAGTCTCCTACTCTTATTGTTTAACTAAGTCTTCTTCTAATTCAGTCAATTTTAACTTTATGCCTTTATATAATAAGACTTTGGGAGCATATAAGATTAATAATGATCTTTATTGTCAATTGTTCCTTTAAGCATAATATAGTTTCCTTTTTTATGTCTGTTTTATATTCAAATTTGCCATGATTTCTCCTGAGAACATATTCTAAAGAGTAAAGAGGGAGGATTTGTTCTTCATTGCCATAGAATGGTGGGGTGAGGGCAGGGGGAGAGGGAGGGAGAAGAATTTCCTGCAAAGACAAACGCAAGTAGCAAAGCAATTGTTGAATGGATCCTAGAAAGCAAGCCTGAGATTTAAGATATGAGAATCAGAGAAAATGTCTCATCCTTCATTTTATTGGACATGTGACCTGGAAGTTAGCTTACCTTCTAATAGGGAAAAAAAAAAAACACATAATAGGAGATTGATGGCCAGGGAAAGGAGTTTTGGTCTGGTGAGTTACAGGGACTATGAATGGAACCATATGATATTTTATTGTTTAAAGCACTTTCTGATAGCAATAATAATGATTTGATGAGAAAAGGTAGTGCATGTGCAAGGCAGATTGCTAGGTGTTTGTGTATTCTGAAATTTCCTGGGAGCTAGCTGGATAAGATGTCTGGGATTGGCTGTATATATTGTGTTAGGTGAATTTGCACATGTTCACACTCATCAATTAGAGGGGCTAAACACTAGAACAGAGTTACAAAGCTTAATCATTCTCATATATCAGCTCTATCACTATACTGGACTGAATTCACCAGTTTAAGCCACTTTGGACAAGCCTTCAGAAAAAAATATCAAAAAAGCAAGGCATCTCACCAAAAGGGAAATAAGGAATCAAAAGAAATACACATTTTGTCTTCAAACTTTCTTTTTGGTGGTTGGCAATATGATAAAGGCAAAATATTTAAGCAAATAGCTGACATTTATATAGAAGTTAAGATTTGAAAGTGCTTTAACTCATTTAATGCTCTGAAACAAGTTTAGAAGGTAGGTGAGGGGGGCAGCTAGGTGGCGCAGACACTTGACACTTACTAACTGTGTGACCCTGGGCAAGTCACTTAACCCCCATTGCCCCGCCCCCCCAAAAAAGGTAGTTGAGGAAATTGAGACTGAGAGAGTTTAAGTGACTGTCTTAGGAAGAATTTGAACTCAGGTCTTCCCACCTTCAAGTCCTACTGTTCTCTATCCACAGCAGCATTTAGTCTTTCTTTTTTGAGGGGGAGGGGGCAGGGCAATTGGGATTAAGTGACTTGTGCAGAGTCACACGGCTAGTAAGTGTCTGAGGCCAAATTTGAATTCAGGTCTTCCTGACTCCATGCTCTATCCATTGCATCACCCAGCTGCCCTGACTTAGCTATTCTTCAAGCAAGTGTGATAGAAGAAAATTTTGCCAATTTACCCAAGCTTAGGCCATGGGACATGTGTATGATGTATGTGTGTGCATGCTCATGTTTGTATGTATATGTTGAGATCGAGATTTAAGTATTTTTATTTTTTTGTTTCTTGCTTTTTCCAATATATCTATATCATTATGGGTGGTATTAATAGGCAGGTTGCTTTAATACCTCTGTTTAAGCTTAAAGAAAGAATTAACTGTAAGTTGCACATTAAAAATAGCCTGGTAAGCAGATGTTCCCTAAAAAGTTCTCCCCAAATGATCTGTTTTCACTGGGAACCCAGGAACATTAAATAAGCACCCCAGGTGTTATCTTTTTGGGGGGTTGGCAATTAATTCATGCAATAAAATTCTGACTTGCTTCGTTATGGGTAATTAGGAAGTTGAATTGCCCAAATGAAGCTCGTAATTTTTTTTAGGCTTGTAAGTTACCACCAGATGTGTGCTCTTTGGAATAATTCTCAGTTTCTCACCAAAAGATAAAAATGCTATTTGTTCTCTTAATTTAAATTTTTAAAAATCAAGGTTAAATTAAAGTAAATTGGGTCGCAATAAAATTGTTTTCATAAAAACATACACATTCATTAGTTAACATTTGTTAATCATAAAGCCTGAGTTATTTCTCAGTGGGGAAAGAGGCAGAACTTTTATCATGCTAAATATTTGAAAAGTAACTCTTAGAAACATCAGAAAGTACAGTTTTAGGCTGTTCCTGGGGTCATGCTATGAAGTATGCCTTAAGTACCATCTTCAGTGGTCAAGTCTTATTTCTACATTTACAACATCTATATACATTCCCTTTTCTCCTCTGACATGGCCACCAACCTGGTTGCAGTCTCTCATCACCCCACCTCAGGATTAATGCAGGAGCCTGCTGGTTGGTCTTCCTACCAGAAGTCTCTCCCTACTCTAGTCTACCCTCCACCCATCTGTTAAATTAATCTTCCACAGGTCTAATCATGTCACCCCTCCCCCCATCCAATAAACTCCAGTGACCCCTTATTACCTCCAGGATCAAATATCAAATACTCTTTTGTCATTCAATACCCTTCATAATCTGGTCCCTTCCTATCTTGGCAGTATTTTCACACACTTCATTCTCCTCTTTATACTCCATGAAGCACTTACATTGGCCTCTTGGCTGTTCTTTAAACAAGACACTGTAGTTCCCTACTCAGTGATTTCACTGGCTGTCCCCAGTGTCTGGAACTTTCTCCCTTCTCATCTTCAATTTCCAGTTTCCCTGGCTTTATTTACATCTCATCTAAAGTGCTGCTTTTTGAAGAAGTCTTTCCCAGTCCTCCTTAATTTTATTGCCCTCATTCTTTTTGTTTGTTTTTGTAATCATAAAAGTATTTTATTATTTTCCAGCTACATTTAGAGATAATGTTCAACATTTGTTTTTATAAGATTTCCAGTTTCAAATTTTTCTCCCTCCCTCCCCTCCCTCATCCCTACCCAGCACAGCAAGCATCTGATATAGGTTATATATGTACAATCATATCAAACATATTTCTGCATGAGTCATGCTGTAAAAGAAGAATCAGAGCAAAAGGGAAAAACCTCAAAAAAGAAAAACAAAAAAAGTAGAAATAGTATGTTTCAATCTGCATCTAGATTGTACGGTTCTTTTTTTCTGGAATTGGAGAGAATTTTTCCATCTTGAGTCCTTGGGAACCATCTTGGACCATTGTAACTGTAAAGAATTAATTGTTATTTGAGGTTTTTATGCCTTGGCGTGCACTGGCCTGGGGCTCTGCAAACAGCACAGTGCTCCACCCACTGGTTGTAGCCATTGGCAGGGCTCTGGCACCTCACGTCATCACCACTCACCGACTCCTACATGGGCTTGCTAAAAACTGGGGACCAATTATTAATTAGGGAGTGCTAGCTAAGCAGTTTGCCGCAATATTGGGGCAAGGAAGGAGACCGGCAGCCTCCCTCAAAACAGAAGAATATTTATTTTAATTTTAACAAGAATGAACTTAAAAAAAAAAACAAAACACAAACAGGATCAGTAGGATCAAGGGAAAGAAAATAAAATAGGGAAAGGGAAATTATAATACCTGAAAAAATACCACCGCCCAGGAATCAGCTGAAAATATGCAGCAGATTGCCTGTCGCTTTCCAGCTTCTACCTAGAATGCCCAATTCTCCTCCCCCAAACCTAGAAACAACCCACACAGCTCCAACCCATGGGATGGCCGCTCTGACAGTCACATGACTGTTCTCACTAGGCTTCCAATCTTTATAATTTTGCCAGGCCCATGTAGGAGTCAGCAAGTGGTGATGATGTGAGGTGCCAGAGCCCTGGCAACGGCTACAACCAGTGGGTGGAGCACCATGCAGTTTGCGGAGCCCCAGGCCAGTGCATGCCGAGGCATAAAAATCTCAAATAACAATTCTTTACATAGCTAAGAAGAATCAAGTCTGTCACAGTTGATCAACACACTGTGTTGTTGATACTGTGTACAATGTTCTCCTGGTTCTGCTCATCTCACTCAGCATCAGTTCATGAAAGTCCTTCCAGAATTCTCAGAAATCTGCCTGCTCATTGTTTCTTTCTTTTTTTTTAAATCGTTCTTTGTTTTTGGTATTATTAGTGTGTTGTTTTCTTTCTTCCTTTCTTTTTTCAATCTTAATAGTATTTTTTTCCAGTTATATGTAAAGATGGTTTTCAACCTGAAACTTTTATTTTCAAGAAAGATAGTGGACATAGTACATTGAGTACCTGCTTCCTGGGAGTACCTGCATCCCTACATTCCCTGGGGAGTTATGACCAAAGAAAAGAAGCCTGGGTATGGAGTATGAGCTCTAGAGCTCTAGATTTCATATATTTTATAAAACTATATTTCACATTTTTATAGTATCCCATATGATCCTTCTCCCCATGTTAAATTCGGAACCAACCCAACTCAGCAAGCGGCTTGAAGCTGAGGATTGAATGGGCCATTGGAGAAGGGGTTGGATAATGATGTGGGAAGGTAGAGTAGGGGTGAAATGGGTCTGGGGTAACCCTCCTTGAGAAGCTAAACAAAAGGAGTAGGGGTGGAAGGTAGAGTAGGGGTGAAATGGGTCTGGGGTAACTCTCCTTGAGAAGCTAAGCTATCAGAATGGACACACCTGAGAAGTAAGGGAGATAAGCCCATTAGGCATGACTGCTGTCTAATCAGCACCAGGGGACAGAGATAACTCCAGAAGTCAGGACCACCACCTCTCATTCAAGCTTTCCCCACCCCCAAAGGGAACTTTCCATAGTCAGGTGATCACCGTATCTGTCCCCCTACCATCCATTCTCTATAAAAGCTTTTGCCTTTCTTCTGTTCAAGGAGAAATGTGCCTCAGAGAATCATGTGGTCTCTAAGCCGTTTTCTCCCCTCAAGGGAAATCTAACTTTCTTCTTGGTCACTTTCTCTAGAACCTAGAAAAGACTTCTTTCCCCCTAATTGAACTGTGTGGGACAGAGGTGTAATTCTTTTTAGCAACAAACATTTATTTTATTTTCCATTTACATGTAAGGGTAGTTTTCAACATTCATTTTCATAAGATTTAGAGTTCCAAATTTTTTCCCTCCCTCCCTCCCTTTCCTCCCCCCTCCACCAGATAGCAATCAGGTTATATATGTACAATCCACAAGTGTTCTTTTTATCAGTTCTTTCTATGGGCGTGCATAGTAAGCTTCCTCATTAGTTCCTTGGGATTGTCTTGGATCATTGCATTGCTGAGAGTAGTTAAGTCATTCACAATTGCTCATTGAATAATACTGCTGTCACTATGCACAATGTCCTCCCAGCTCTGCTCACTTCACTATACATTGATGTTCATTAGTCTTTCCAGGTTTTTCGGGGATCATCCTGTTTGTCATTTCCTGTAGCACAAGACCATTCCACTACAATCATATAGCACAGCTTTTTCCATCATTCCTCAGTTGATGGACATTCCCTTGATTCTCAATTCTTAGCCTCCACCAAGAGTTGCTATAAATAGTTTTTGTACAATTTCCCCCCCTTTTCTCTTTTTCATGATTACTATTGTTAACTGTTTCCCTTCCATCCTATTCCCTTCCCCATGATATTTTTTCCATTATCCATCTTCTTTCATCCTATCACTCTTTAAAAGGGATTTGCTTCTGTCTGTCCCCTCCCCCATTCTGCCCTTCCTTATTTTGCTCTTCTTTCTTTATCCCCTTCCCCTCCTATTTTCCTGCAGGGTTAGAGATATTACTCCACCCAATTGAGTGTATCCATTATTCCCTCCTTGAGCCAATTCTAATGAGATTGAGGTCTTTGAGGCAATTCTGATGAGTGTTAGGCTCTTTTACTGCCCAGATTAAATAGATTACTCCACCCAGTTGGGTGTGTGTGTTAGTCCCTCCTTGAGGCAGCTCTCATGAGTTTAAGATCTTTGAGCCTTTTCTGATGAGTGTAAAATTCATTTACTGCTCTGCTCCTCTCCCATCTCTTCCCCCACTCCATAAGCCTTTTCCTGTTATTTTCATGTAGGATTTCACTTCTGCCCTTCCCCCTCCCCCAGTGAATTCCCTTCACCCCTCAATTTAACCCTAAAGATGTCATCATCTAGCTAAGTGACAGAGTGGACAAATCATCACCCCTGGACCCAGGGGGGTCCCAGCCAAAACCCGGCCTCAGACACAAGACAGTCACCCACTGTAAGACCCCAGGTATGTCCCCCCCAGCTCCAATTTTTTTTTTTATGGTTCTCTAGGGTCTTGTATTTGAAAGTCAAATTTGCCATTCAGTTCAGGTATTTTCATCACAAATATCTGAAAGTCTTTTTCATTAAAGTCCCATTTTTTCTGCTGAAAGATAATGTTGATTTTTGCTGGATAGGTGATTCTTGGTTGTAATCCCATTTCCTTTGCCCTTTGGAATATCATATTCTATGCCCTCCAGTCCTTTAATGTAGAAGCTGCTAGATCTTGTGCTATCCTGACTGGGGCTCCACAGTACTTGAATTCTTTCTTTTTGGCAGCTTGCAATATTTTCTCCTTGACCTGAGAGCTCTGGAATTTGGCTTTAATATTCCTAGGAGTTTTCTTTTGGGGATCTCTTTCTGGAGGTGATCGGTGGATTCTTTCAATTTCTATTTTAGCTTCTTCTAGAATTTCAGGGCAATTTTCCCTAAGAATATCTTGGAAGATGGTGTCTAAGCTCTTTCCTTGATCATGGTTTTCAGGTAGACCAATAATTTTCAAATGATCTCTCCTGGACCTATTTTCCAGGTCAGCAGTTTTTCCCAGAAGATATTTCACATTGCCCTCTATTTTTTTTATTCATTTGGATTTTCTTTATTGTGTCTTGGTTTCTCATAAAGTAACTGGCTTCCATTTGTTCAGTCCTAATTCTTAGGCAATTATTTTCATCAGAGAGCTTTTGTACCTCCTTTTCCATTTGACTTTTCAAGCTCTTGACATTTTTCCTCATGTCTTTCCTGCATCACCCTCATTTCTCTTTCCAATTTTTCCTCTACCTCTCTAACTTTATCTTCAAAGTCCTTTTTGAGCATCTCTATGGCCTAAGACCAATTTGTATTTTTCTTGGAAGCTTTATATATAGGGGCCCTGATTTTGACATCTTCCTCTGAGGGTGCCCCTTGGTCTTCCTTGTTACTGAAGAAACTCTCTATGGTCCTCACCTTTCTCTGTCAGCTCATCTTGCCTTTCTTTTACTAGACTTTTAGCTCCTTAAAGTGGGGCACTGTTTCCAGGCTGCAGTATCCCAAGCTTAAGAAGTCCCAGGTGGTATGATTTAAGGAGAATCAGGTTCTTCCCTTGCCTGGCCTGTTTCCTGGTCCTAGATGGCCCCAGACCAACTTGCCAGTCAACCAGCTTTGTGTGTTGTGGTTGTTAGCTCTGATGAGCCCCTCCCCAACCTGGGCCACTGCTACTCAAGCCTACCTCCTGGTTCTCAGCAGGGGTGAAAAATCCAAGTTCTGCCTCAGCACCAGCATAGACCCCTGTAGTCTCCCCCCTGCCCAGGGCTCAGCCCAATCACCAGACTGTGAGCTTAGTTCCAGATGACACTGGTGCTTCAGCTGATTCAGAGGCTCTGGGGGTCTCCTTCTCTGGTGAGGACTTCCTGACACTGGATCTGTGTCAGGGTGACTGTGGGGTTGGGCTCGACTCCTGTATCAGCACAACAGCTCCCTCCTTCTGACCTTCCAAGCCATTCTTGGTTAGAAGATGATTTCAGCACATTCTTCTGTGAGTTTTGCTGCTCCAGGCATTTTCCTATGGCATTATTTGGATGTTTTTTGGAGCGATTGTGTCATGAGTTCAGGAGTTCACTGCCTTTCCCAGAGGTGTAATTCCTTAAAGAGGAATCCTGCTCATTGTTTCTTATAGGACAATAGTATTCCATTATATTCAAATAGCACTTCTTCAGCCATTCCCTAGTTGATGGGCATTGCCGCAATTTCCAATTCCTTACCACCACAAAAAGAACAGCTATAAATATTTTTGTTCATGTAGGTCCTTTCCCCTTTTATATAGTGGCATTGTTGGGTCAAAGGGTTTGCACAGCTTTATACCCCTTTCAGCATGTTTCCAATTTTTTTTTCCAGAATGGCTGGATCAGTTCACAGCTCCACTCCATTAGTGTTCTAATTTTTCCACAGCTTCTCCAGCATTTATTATTTTCTTTTTTTGTCATATTAGCCAATCTGATAGGTGTGAGGTGGTATCTCAGGGCTCTTTTAATTTGCATTTTCCTAATCAATAGTGATTTAGAGCATCTTTTATATGGCAATAGATAACTGTGATTTCTTCATCAGAAAACTGCCTGTTCATATCCTTGACCATTTTTCAATTGGGGAATGACTTGGATTCTTATAAATTTCATTTGGTTCCCAATATATTTTAGAAATGAGGCCTTATCTCTACACATAACTAGAAAATAATAAAATAATTTTATGGAAAAAAGAAATGAGGCCTTTATCAGAAATTATTGCCCTCATTCTGAGACTATACCCACTTTATCCTGTATATTTCATCCTTATATAGTTATATTTATGTTGTCTCCCCTGTTAGCTTATGCACTCCTTGAGAACAAGTATGAGTTTTTGTTGTTGTTGGTTTTTTGCCTTTCTTTGTATCCCCAGTGTTTAGCACAGTACCTGACTCAGAGTAGACACTTAATAAATGCTTAGTTAACTGACTTCTTTTGATGTTTCCCCATTTTGGTTGAACGTTCTTCTCAATGTTCTCTGTCCTCTCCCCTAATCCTCACCTATTCTACTTGCAGCTGCAGCTGCTGAGGCCTCCCTGAAGAGAGTCCTGTAACACTAGATGTTATTCCCTTGTCCCTTTACCCTTACATATCCCCCCTGCAATCCAGAGCTTATTATATATTCTTAACCAAACAAAAAATAAAGAGATCACAACAAATAAAAGGGAGGAAAAGACCCCATTTGTGTTAAAATATTCATAGTAGCGGGGCAGCTAGGTGGCACAGTGGATTAAGCACCTGACCTGGATTCAGGAGGATCTGAGTTCAATTTCGGTCTCAGACACTTGATACTTACTAGTTGTGTGACCTTGGGCAAGTCACTTAATCCTCATTACCCCACCAAAAAAAAATTCATAGTAGCAATTTTTTTGAGTAAACAGAGTAAGTGCTCATTAATTGGTAAATGGTTAAATAAATGGAATATAATGAAATGTCACTGTGTTATAAAAAACAGAGAAGCTTGGAACTGAGGGAGGAATATAATATGCATGGTTACCCTAATATAACTAAAAAAGAACAGCCACTGCCACAATAAGAAAAATACCTAAATATTATGTGATTATAATGACAAAGCTTGGTCCTCAAGGAGTCTTAAAAAAACCCAAACAACCTCACTTACTTCATCTAAGAGATGGGGAGCCCATAGCTATGGAATATTGCATATCCGGACAGACAGGGTCAATGTATTGGTTGGTTTTGTTGAACTGCTTAGAGAGATGGATATATTTCCATATATCTCTGTATAGATATCTATCTATACACAAATGCAAACTTTTATGAGTATACCTGGGTAGATAGATAGATAGAGAGACAAATAGATTGTTTTTGTCACTGAGTCATGTCTGACCCATCATGACCCCATTTGGGGTTTTCCTGGGTGTGGTTTCTATTTTCTTCTCTATTGGATCCAGTAGTTCCATTTTGTCAGGCAATTAGAGGTTAGATCACTTTTCCAGAGTGACATAGTTAGGAAGTGTCTGAGGTTAGATTTGAACTCTGGTCTTCCAGATTCCAGTCCCAGTGTTTTATATACTGAGCCCTCCAGTGTCCTCTATATATAGATCCATCTGTCTCTCTCTCTCTCTCTCTCATCTATCCATCCATCCATCTGTCATCTATCTATCTATCTTTCTATTTTTCTATCTATCTATCTATCTTTCTATTTTTCTATCTCTATTTATCTATCTATCATCTATGGGAGGGCATTCGGGCCTGAATCTAGATATAACTGCAAAAAGCATCAATAAAAATACAAACTGAAAGAAGTTCTGCCCTTGGCATGATTTTGGAAAATGCCTTCCAGGCAGGCTGTTTAGCTAACTGCTTATCTTTATTAGATTGAAGACTCTGATTTTGTTTTTCTAGCTTTCCTGAAGAGTCCTTGGAACACACTTGCCTTGGTACCTCCCTGGTTCTTTTCATGGAGAACCTCCCCTCCCCCAACTGTGGTTTCCCTCCTCTGGCTTTCACCATCTCTTTGCTCTGTCGCATCATGGATGAAAACTTACTTTAAATAAATACATAATCTGCCCATGCCCCCTCTGACTCTCTTTTCCAAATTCAAATCAAAGTCTACTTTAGTTATACTTGGCAACCTGACAGGTGTTACTCTACTTCTCTGTTTCCTATTCTCCTCTTTTCTAATGAATAAGTAATTTACAACAGAAATTTTCTTTATTGAAACAGACCCCTTGGGGAAAAAAAAAATTAACAACTTCGACTCCAGACCTCAAGCTAACCTGTTTTATGTTCTTCCTTAATTTAGGTTCTTAAATGTCCTTTGTGTCTCCTCCTACCACAGTCCCCACTGCCACCACCCCCACTTCTGAATACTTTAAACACATTGTGAACAGAAAAACAAAACAAAACAAATCACTCACTTTTAAAAGACAGTTCCTTGATTATTTCCTCATGAGATCTAAAGTGTCATCTAACTAATTTTATAATCTGACCTAATGAGTGATGGCTAGAGGGTCATTTCCCAGGCAACAAATATTTCAGGAATCTGAAGTCACATAGAAAAGGAGAGCAACACAAGGACAGGTCATTGAGGCATGTATGTATATATATATGTGTATACATATATATTTGGCACATTGAAGAAATGACTGTTTACTCTGTCAGTGCATAAGGCCGGAACAGCTTGAAGGTCATGAAAGGACTAGAAAGTAAGGTCTTTTGCTGTGTATTCTCCAGTGCTTTACAAGACATAGGACCTTGGTCAATGCTAAGAACAGAAAAAAAAAAAGTCAGCTCCCTTTGACTTTTTTGCTTATTCATTACATGACTGGCATTGGTTGAATGGTGATTGTTCAAGTGAGTGCCCTTCATGGTTTGCTTTGGTTTGCTTTGAGATCTTGGCTGGTGATGTCTGTTAGGTTTCTGTTTCACTTTGTTTTTCCCCAATTCAAGAGATGATTCAGCCTCAAGTCATTGAATTGGAATTGAAACCAGGGTTAGGAGGATGTTGCCCAGTTTCAAACAGAATAAGGCATGATGTCCAGATTAGAAAATTTTACCTTTACCATTTTCTATTGTGTATTATTCTTAAGGAGGCTCTGTTCTCCTTGGTTTTCATTGTTGGAAGATGCAACATATTTCCCACGTGTGTGGGGAAAAGCACCTGAGGAAGAGCTAGAAGATATGGGTTCTAAGTTCTGTCTTAGTGTCTAGTTCTGATTTTTTCGGACTAGATAGCATTGTAAATTCCCTATCAGCTATTAAAAGTTTTGATTCTATAGATAAAGGGAATGCTAAAAACTTATAGAACATGCCTATATATATTAATTCCTAGTATAATCATCAAATAAGGTTGTTAATAGTTTTTTTCAGGGTGGTTGCATGGCCATAAATCAGAACTCTACAGTCTCTGAAGAATAAAAATTGTGGGTGACTCAAAGGAGCATGTAGAGTCCAAGGAGGCTACAGTGGTTTTTTTGGTTTTGTTTTTGGGTTTTTTTGGTGAGGCAATTGGGGTTAAGCGACTTGCCCAGGGTCACACAGCTAGTAAGTGTCAAAAATGTCTGAAGCCAGATTTGAACTCAGGTCCTTGACTCCAGGGCTGGTGCTCTCTCCACTGCACCACCTAGCTGCCCCAAAGCTACAGTATATTATCAGCAGTGACAATTGATACAAGGGATATCATGTAATAAAGTATTACTTATGGCTAAGATATTGGATTATAGTTACTAAGTAATAATTAAACATTATAACTGTAATAAAAATAACTTCTCATTTGCTCAGGTTTTTTTTAATTGAAACTGAGCTATTTTCCCATTAAAAAATTCTAACAGACCTAATATCAAATGCTACTGTAACAGCTTGTAGAAAAAAATGTAACCATGTAACAGGGAATTAAAAATACCCTCCCACCATCCTATGAAACTAACACCTGTTCTTAATAAATTTGAATTCTTCAATATTATCATATATTACCCTGGCAAAGAGGAAATCAATTTCAGAAGCTAAATCAGATTATTTTATACATTTGTGTTGAACATCCCTTTTTAAGCTAAAGAAAAGACCAAATTTATCTTGAAAACAAACAGCCCTGCCCATACCTACAAAATTATGGAATCAGTTTAGCTATTTAGATTTAGTCAACTGATGGGAGAACTTGGATGTCTGGTTAGAAATAATGAGATAGACTTTTACTTTGGGAAACATCATGGCACAATGAATAGTGATCTGACCTCGGAACCAGGAAAAACTGTGTTCAAAGTTAAAAGCAGCTAGGACAACCTGAGTTCAAATCAAGCCTCAGATGCTTCCTAGCTGCATGACCCTGGGAAAGTCCTCAACTACTACTTAATAGAATTGTTGTGAAAATCAAATGGGATAATATTTGCAAAGCACTTAGCACAGTGTTTGGTACATATTAGGTGCTAAGGGCCTCCTTCCTTCCTTCGTTCCTTCATTCCTTTCTTCTTTCCTTCTTTCCAGACCTGCTTCTGACACATAGTGATAGTATAACATTGGGTGAGTCACAGTGCTCTAGGAAACTCTTAAGATTCAATAAGGTACAGACCAGGTGACAATCTATATTAGAAAGCTGTCCCTATATTAATGAAATCACAGATCCAGCACCTGTGCCCATGTCTATGTACAAGGCATAGCTAGACATGACTAGAAAGATCCATCTTTGTTGTTTACAATCAGGAGGGGATGGGGAGAAAATGAGACACATGCACAATACTCATATTAAAATTTGATTGAGTTCAAATGAGAAGACAGAGAGGCATGAGAGATATAAGGAGAAGGAAACCTGCAGAGGAATCAAGGAAGGAGTTTTAGAGGAATTAGGAACAGGGCTGAGTCTAAAAGAATATCATTAGACAGAGGTGAGGAGGAAGAACCTTTTAGACATAGAGAAATCTCAAAAGGATGGTAGAAGGCATGACTTTAGTCCAGAAATGGGCCAAGGCCAGTGTAAAGGAAGCCTGGGGATGTTAGGAGACAACACAATTTCAGTAGGGTCATTCCCATGGCCAAGATCTGAAGGTGACTGCACAAGGAAACAGACAGGGTCAGTACGTATAATCATGGTTGGGGCAAACTCTAGAAGATAGTCAGAGGCTGTAGTAGGGTATAGGACTTGGTGCCAGTGCAGCATCCAGGCCTAGTGGAAGGTCTGTGAAAAGAAGGCATGGCCTGGACCTAGGCAGCTTCCCCCCATGGAACTAAAAGGCATGGACTTACAGATTTCAGTTTGAGTAGGACCCATCTCTGGCACAGTCACAGGATTGTCCCAATCCAAAACTGGAGCAAAAGAAAGAACCTGGGCTGAGCCCTGCCACTCTGAATGGATAAATCCTAGTCTCAGCACAGAGTACTAGTCTAAAAGGTTAAGCTATAGACATGAAATAACAAAAGATAACTTCTTTTACAATGAAGAAAGACTATGGTTTAAATGAATCTCAAGAGCCCAGAGGAAAGAAGTAATTCAGAAATAATCACAAAGAAAACCTAAGGAAAAGAAAATGGATTGGCCACAAGACTCCAAAAGTAGGTGGAAAACAGGAAGGAAAAGCTGAAATGAGATTTTAAAGAATGGGTCAAACACTTGGAAGGAAAATAAACAGCCTAGAGCAAAAAAAAAAAATTAAAATGGACAGCCCTATCTAATGACTAAACTCTGAAAAATAGAACTTAAATAAAATGTAATGATTCAATGATTCAACAAGAAATGTTAGAACAAAGTCTTTGGGCAGCTAGGTGGCGCAGTGGATAGAACACCAGCCCTGGATTCAGGAGGACCTGAGTTCAAATCCAGCCTCAGACACCTGACACTTACTAGCTGTGTGACCCTGGGCAAGTCACTTAACCCCAATTGCCCTGAAAAAAAAAAAAGAACCAAGTCTTAAAATTAGACCGAAAAATAAGAAGTGTAAGGGTAACATTCAATGATTCAATTCAATTGATTCAAAATTCAAGTGACAAAATGGTACACCCTGATACCTTTGTCAGGTGAGAACAATCAATCCATCAATCAGATGTGTGAACTAGTTTTGAAAGAGGCCTAGACATTTCTTTTTTCTTTTTTTCCCTTTGGTGTGAGGCAATTGGGGTTAAGTGACTTGCTCAGGGTCACACAGCTAGTAAGTGTTAAGTGTCTGAGGCTGGATTTGAACTCAGGTCCTCCTGAATCCAGGGCCAGTGCTCTATCCACTGTGCCACCTAGCTGTCCCCTAGACATTTCTATTGAATCCATCAATCAACCAATAACAGGCTTTAGCCTAAGTTTCTAAAGTCTTTGATCAAAAGCCTTGCATAAAATGGACTGTCTGGAAGCTAATTGGTGGAAGTCTTCAGCCAAGCCTGAAGAATCATCTGACTACATTTTGAGAGTCTCTGAATAAAAATATTAAAAAGAGATTATATGAGTTTATTTATTTTATCTGATATTTGCTAAATTCAGATTATTTTTTTTCTTTTTGGTGGCAAAGAACTGGGAAATTTCAGGGATGCTCAAAAGAGCAAAACAAGCAGAACCAAGAGAACTTTGTATATAGTAACAGCAATATTGTTTTAAGAACAACTTTGAACAAAAAAATTATTTCATCTATTATAAATGCCCAAATTTACTATAAAAGACAAATGAAGAAAGACTCTGCATCCAAAGAAAGAACAGATTAATAGAAGTATGCATAGAATACATTTACTTACATACACACATGCACCTATTTGTGTCTAATGGTAGCCTTCTCTAAGGTACAGGTTGGGGAGGAAGAAAAAAAATGGAATAAAATAAATTTACATGATTTTGCTGTATATTTAAATGGAATAGCAAGCAGTACATAGTATATTTGCAGTTTCATGTACAATTTTCTTTTTTATTGTACTATGTTATGGAAATGCTTATTTTATTCCACAAATTAAAAATAAAAGAAAAAAATAAAGAAAACGACAAATCAATATACAAGGGTAGAACAAACAGAATACTCAATTTTAGAAGTAGGAGTTGATCAACACAATGAAAATATGGCAGTTGGTGATTTTCCTGCTTAGTTATGAAGAAGTTAGGTGACTGATAACTTTCTTTCCCTTGGGGCAGCAGCTGGGAGGAGACACTTGAATGACAGTTCAAATTGACTTGCTATTTATAGAAAACCTATAGAGTACAACCAAGGCTCCTCAAATAATCTGAATATACTTCCTGTTCAATATCACGTGATATATTTTCCAGTGGCTTTTAAGTACTATTAGATTCATTAAGAACATTTTGTGCCTAGTCTAAGCCTTTGATTAATTAATTCAACAGAGATGTCTGGGTCTTGTTCATACCTACTTCACACCTCTGATTGATTGACACAGTGGAGATGTTCTTACTTGACAAAGTTGTCAGGGCACAGCATCTTGTCAGTTACTTTAAGTGGGATGGAATGATTTGATTGATTGATTCATTGACACCCCCCCCCACTTACACCACAAATCATAAAAGAACCAAAGTACCCAGTAAAGATGGAAAGAATATACAAGTCAAGTTCTGAAATCCCAAGTTGAAAACACAAGAAATATTACAACCCAAATCCATAGTAGCATCATAGTAAGTTCAGGGATATGAAGTACTTGGGTAATTGATGCCCTGTTTGACAAAAATTAGAGATGATCAAAAATATAATATTAAAAATCTCCTACACAAGTGAAATAAATGTAGTTAGAATCAGAAGGGAATGATGCCTTGCTGAAAACAGCATCAGTACAAGCAAAAATGCTATTTTCAAAGAAAGTCATTTTCCTGCTTGAATGTCAGGTACTGAAGTGTGACTGAGTCATCAGACTAGAAGGGAAGATGGGATGTCGATCTTTCTTAGCACAAAGGGATGCTACTAGGAGGTGGTAGTAGGGGAATCCAGAGGCAAAGTTCCTCTAAAGTTACTATTCCTTTATTTCTTATAATTATATGATGAAAATATTAATTTGAAGTTTTTTGGGTTAAAGTTATCATGGTATCTATTATAAGCATTTGAATGAATATAAAACGAAAATACATGCAAGTAGTACATTAAATTATCCTGGGGATTCACATTTTTTTTTTTTGGTTGTTGAAAGGAATTGGAGGAACTGTCTTATTTACCCTCCTGAGGCATTATTGTGAGAAAATGTAGGTAAGGTACCTTGTACACCTTAAAGCTCTAGGAAGATGTCAATTTGTCTATTTTATATTTTTACAAACATTTTTTCATTTAAGTTGTTGGTCTTATTATCAGATAACTAAGAGTTTCTAATAATATTTATACTTTGTTGATGCAAGTAATTTGATTTTTTCTTCTTTTTAATCAAATTAATAGTTTATCTATTTTATACTTTTTAAAATTACAGCTCCTATCTTTATCAATTTGATAACTTTTTGTTTTTAATTTTATTAATTTTTAGATTTATTTTCTGGATTTCTATTTTGGTATTTGAGATTTTTAACCTGTTGGGTTTCTCTCTCCCCTCCCCCCCTCTCTCTCCCTCTCCTTCTCCCTCTCTCTCTCTCTTTAATTTTGGTGAGGCAATTGGGGTTAAGTGACTTGCCCAGGGTCACACAGCTAGTGTCAAGTGTCTGAGGCCGGATTTGAACTCAGGTACTCCTGAATCCAGGGCCAGTGCTTTATCCACTGCGCCACCTAGCTTCCCCCCATACACACTTTTAAAAGTTCCTTCCACATCCTTTCCCCCAGTTTTCTCACCTGTCTAGAAGTTCAGAAGACTATTTCTATTTTAAACTTTCTTTAAAAATCCAGGTTTTTTTTCCCATCAAGAATGTTTGAAAACCCCCTATTATGTGAAGGTCATTTTTATTAGTAGGATGTTATTTAATTTTGTTGGGTAGGTTATTTTTTACTTGTAGACCTTTTCTCTTACCTTTTGTAATATCTCATGCTGTATTCCCCCCTTCTTTAAAGTGATAGCTGATAAATCTTATGCTATCCCAATTATGGTCCCTTGATTTTTATAGATTCTTTCCGGCTGCTTGTTGTACCATCTATTTTTTCTGAAAGTTCTGAATTTTGGCAATGATATTCCTGGGAGTTTTAATTTTGAAATTTCTTTTAGGAGATGATTGGTGGATTCTCTCTATTTTCATATTGTCTTCTTGTAATATGTCAGGGCAATTTTCTTATTTAGTTCTTGAAATATCATTTCCAGAATATGTATTGAGAGCAAATTAGCATAGATATGGTCATTAGAGTTTAAATAAAAATAACCCCAAGAAAGGAAGAAAGAAAGAAAGATCATCTCCAGTTTTTTCTTTCTTTTTTGGTCATAGATTTCAGGTAATGTTATGATTCTTAAGGTATCTCACCTTGACCTGTTTTTCATGTCAGTTGATATGTATATAACATATTTTTTCAATCTTTTAAATTTTATTTTAAGAATTCTTGTCCCTTGAATTTATTAATTTTCAGTTAGTCCATTCTGATTTGTAGGGAATTTATAAAGTTAACAAGGTTATATTTTGATTTAAGTTGGGATTTTAATCTTTTTATAATTTTTTTTTCACATTCCTTGAAGAATTCTAATTGTACCCATGTACGGTTTATTTTTAGCCACCCAATGGATAAACAAAAATGAATAGCTGGTTATATAGAATATTTATTTTTCTACTGGTTAGTAGCAATTATATTAAGTGATCAATGTACTTAAATTGCATATATTGATTCATTTTAAACAAATTTTATATATAAACTAACCTTTGAATTGAAGAAAGCTCTTCAGGAATGACTTTATTCTCTTCTACCAATGTTACACCAGCTACACTCTCATAGAAATTCTACTGAGCATCTGACAAGGGTTGCCCTCTCAAATTAGCCAAATTAAATTTTATGTGGATAGTCAGTAAAAAAAGAACATATCATTTTTAACTGTATGAATTATTCAAATAAGTGAAGATAAAATCTAAGTAGGCAATCTAAAATCAGAATGACTGATTAAGGTCCAAATGGCAAAAACATCAGATAGTTCAGAACCCAGGTCATCAGTCTAAGAAGCATGGAAATCAAGGAACCTGAGAAGTAGTCCACATAGCAGACATAGGCACCAGCAACAAGGATATTTAAGGCCAAGTTTTGTCTAACCAGGATTTTTTTGTTTTGTTTTGTTCCATGGTATAGTAACTTATCAATATTTTTTTTTATTGATGCATAACACAACCCATACAAGCCTGTCCATCATGTGCAACTTTTGGTCATGTAATTCCATTGATTCACTACAGAGGTTCTACCCAAAGTGCTCAGAGCCTTCCTCTAAAAGCTTAATATTTCTTAGAAAGAGTCCACACAATGGTGCTTCCTCTCAAATAGGTATGCATGCAACATTTTTGTTGTAGATATTCCCTGTCCTATATGACTCTTGTCCATGTTATTCCACAGAGAATCCACTGTGTTTTGAGAACTTTTTTGCTTTCTTTTGATATCATCAGGATAAGAATGAAGTACATACTCTGTTTAACAGTTACCTCTATTCTTGATACCTTGGTCAGTCCATCTTCTTTTCCATTTGTACATTTCTTTGATGACCTTTTTTTTTTAACTCTAGAAACATGATTCCATGTTTGTAATGTGTTATAACCTAGTTATGGATGCTATGGTATATCTTTTGGACTTTGGCTAATTTTCACTTTTAATTCTTCAGAGACAAGAGTATTCCATAAATCATAACTGTAAGAAAAGAAATGAATTCTAGGGAATGGACATCCTTAAGTCAATGGATGAAAGCAAGTACATAGGCACTGTTGATCAGAAAGCAAGTGAGCAAATGGAGAAAAGGGTAGATCCTGACTACATCCTCCCCAGCTTCCATACTCATACCACCCCCCCAAAAAAAACCCCTTAAGTAATATTTGTATAAATGACTATTTTTGACAGAGTTGGGATGATAAATAATAAAATCATAGAATGCCAAAGCTAGAAGGAAACTCAGATGTTATTTAATTTAATCTCATTCAAAAGCAAGGATTCCCTCTAAAATATCTACAACAAATGATCTTCTAGGATTTCTAAAGGCCTCTGTGACAGGAAACACATAATTTGTTGTTTTTTTTTTTGGGGGGGGGTTTAGCAGGGCAATGAGGGTTAAGTGACTTGCCCAGGGTCACACAGCTAGTTAAGTGTCACGTGTCTGAGGCTGGACTTGAACTCAGGCCCTCCTGAGTCCAGGGCAGTGCTTTATCCACTGCGCCACCTAACTGCCCCCCATAATTTGGTTTTTAACATTGGTGGGGTCATCTGATTAGATAATTGGACTGGTTTGCTAGTTACAATCTAAGATTTTGAAGTCCAATTGGATGTCATGCTATTATTGCCTTTAGAAGTCTCTTCTATAAAAATTCAGAAGAAATTGAATTATAGAGCATTTATCACTTTATTCCCCCATAAATCTGCTACAAAATGAGAGATTTACATAATGTTTTGGAGATGATAATAAATAGAACAAAGGAAAGACAAATGAAATCCTTGCTGGAAGAGTTTATAGTCTAAATAATGCTGCGGTTGCAAACTCTAAACCAGTTTAAATAAAAACAGACTGACACAATAGGAGACATTAACTATTGTACTGCACATTTATTTCTTTTAAAATAGTTTCAATTGGGGCATCTAGGTGGCACAGTGGATAGAGCACCAGCCCTGATTTCAGGAGGACCTGCGTTTAAATCTGTCCTCAGACACTTGACACTTCCTAGCTGTGTGACCTTGGGAAAGTCACTTAACTGTCCTGCAAAAAATTAAAAAAAAATTTAAACAATTAAATAGTTTTAATTGATATCTTATTTTTTATAACATCTATGTTTTTTCTCAGTGGTATTGTATGGCTGCAAGAGTTGGACTATAAGGAATACTGAATGATGCAAAATCAGCACCTTTGAATTTGTGGTGCTGGAGAAGACTTTTGAGAGTTCTTTGGACAGCAGGGAGATCAAATCAGTCAATACTTAAAGAAATTAATTCAAGCTATTCACTGGATGATCAAATACCGAAGCTGAAGCTTAAATACTTTGTCCATATAAAGAGAAGATAGGACTCGTTGGAAAAGACCCTGATGTTGGAAAGATCAAAGACAAAAGGAAAATGGGAAGGCAGAGTATGAGATAGATAGATAGTGTCATAGAAGCAATGAACATGAGTTTGGACAGACTTCAAGAGATAGTGGAGGATGAAAAGACCTGGGATGTTATGGCCCATGGGGTCAGGAAGAGTTGAACATTATTGAATGACTGAACAATATCATTATCTGTATTATTTTCCTCTTCTATTCCTGAGGTAACTAGGTGATAAATTGGATAGGGCACAAGACCTAGGGTCAGGAAGATCTGAGTTCAAATTCAGCCTCAGATATTTATGAGCTGTGTAACCCTATACCAAGTCACTTAATCTCTGTCTGCCTCAGGATTCTCATCTATAAATAAAATATTCTCATCTATAATAGCTCCTACCTCCCAGAGTTATTGTGATATTAATGTGGAATAATATTTTTAAAACTTTTTGCCAATCTTAAAAAGCTATACAAATTGCTAGCTATTATCATTGCTTACTTCACTTTACAAGAGTTTGTATGTCTTCTCATCTTTTGTATTCATATTCACCATTTCTTATAGTGTAGAAATATTCCATTATATTTAAATATCACAACTTATTTAGCCATTCTCTAATGAAATAGGTATTTACTTTGTTTCTAGTTTTTGCTTTTATAAAAAGAAATGAACCAGATGTTGTGACAAATATCAGATCTTTTAGTCTATCTTTGACTTCCTTGAGGCATATACATGCCAGTCGGATCTCTAACTCAGAGTATGAGACATTTAAGTTACTTTCTTAGCATAACTACGGATTTACTTCCAGAATGATTGGACCAATTCACAGACCCACTGGGAATGCATTAATGTCCTGTCTTTCCACAACCTCTCCAATAGTGACTGTTTCTATCTTTTTGTTATCTTTGATAATGTACTGATTATAAGGTGAAACTTCAGAATTGCTTTGATATGTATTTATCTTATTATTAGTAATTTGTAGTAGTTTCATATGTTTTTAATAATTGGTCATTCTTATGAGAATTCTTTATATTCTTTGATTATCTATACTTTGGGGAGTGGTTTTTGTTCTGCATATTTCTGTTGTGTATCAATATGTCTTGATATCAGACACTTAATACGTATGTCTGATACAAACAAGATGTGCTGCACATCTTACCAATGCCCTACAAACAACTCCCCTCCCCCAATCATTAATTCCCGTTCTATTTTAGTTGGGGTGATTTTTTTCAAAAACTCTGCAATTTTATATAATTAAAATTATCTGTTTTATCCTTGGTGATCATTTTTATAAATTATTTCATATAAAGCTATATCTGTGAAACTGATATTTTTCCATATAAACGGTTTTATAGTAAGACCTTTAATATTCAGATCATATATCCCTTTAAAGTTTACAATGATACATGATGTGATATGTAGGTCTAAGCTTAGAAGTTACTTATACCAATTAAATTTCTTTTCCTTATTCCTACCTAATTCTTATGTGTGTCTTCGAATATTGACTCCATGACATTTTATGCATTTTCTAATTATTGAGTAAATTTTTCATTTATATTATTTCTTCATCAATTTTGTTATTGTTATATAGAAATCCTATTGATTTATTTGGGTTTATTTCATAGTCTGCCACTTGACTGAAGCCATTATTTTTATGAATTCATTTCTTTGTTAATTCCCTAGATTTTCTAAGTAATCTATTATGTCAGCAAAGAAATTGCATTTTTACTATCCTTATGCCTTTAATTTCTTTCTCTATTCTTATTTTCATATTAATTTTTAAACATGTTAGAAGTTAAGAATGGAATGGTCAGATTGGCATAAATGGGGAAACTGGGTTATACATAGTTTTAAAAATATTTTTATTTAATTTAAAAATATTTTATATTATTTTTAAGCCACTGTGACTTTTCAATAAATTCTTCTCATGCACACATCCAATTTATTCAAGAAAAAAGCAAGCTCCCTCTACATAGCACCTGTATTTTATAGCATATGCAGTAATCTATACCAACAACTCAAAAAGAGATTACATTGTAATTATAATGACCAAGATTAGCTCCTACAAAATATTTATGGTGATATTTGTTTCTCTTCTTTGTAGAGATTAAAGACAATGGATTCAACTCCCCCCTCTACCATCTTAATAGTATTTTTTTCAAATTATGTGTAAATTTAGGTTTCAACATTCATTTTTGTATGATTTTTGAGTTCTAAATTTTTCTCCCTCTTTCCTTTCCCTCTCCCCTCCCTAAGACAGCAGGCAATCTTATTTGGTTATATAGTACAATCATGTTAAACATATTTCAACATTAGTCATGTTATAAAAGAAGAATCAGAACAAAAGGGGGAAACCATGAGAAAGAAAAAACAAAAAAGTGAAAATAGTATGCTTTGATCTGCATTCAGACTCCATAGTTGTTTTTTTTTCCTGGACATGGAGAACATTTTCCATCATGGGTCTTTTGGAATTTTCTCAGATCATTGCACTGCTGAGAAGAACTAAGTCCATCATAGTTGATCATTGCACAATGTTGCTGTTGTTGTGTACAATGTTCTCCTAATTCTGTTCATTTCATTCAGCATCAGTTCATGTAAGTCTTTCCAGGTTTTTCTGACATCTACTTGCTCATCATTTCACAATAGTATTCCATCATAATCATATAGCACAACTTTTTCAGCCATTCCCAATTGATGGGAATCCTCCCTAATTTCAAATTCTTTGCTATCACTTAAAAGAGCTGCTATAAATATTTGTGTATATTTAGGTCCTTTTCCTTTTTCTTTAATTTCTTTGGAATAAAGACCTAATAGTGGCATTGCTGGGTCAAAAAGTATTCATAATTTTATAGCCCTTTGAGCATAGTTCAAAATTATTCTTCAGAATGGTTGGATCAGTTCACAATGTTACCAACAATGCTTTAGTGTTCCAATTTTCCCACACCTTCTCCAACATTTATCATTTTCCTTTTCTGTCATAGTAGTCATTGTGAGAGGTGTGAGATGGTCCCTCAGAGCTGTTTTGATTTTCTTTCTCTAATCAATAATGATTTAGAGTATTTTTTCATATGACTATAAATAGCAAACAACAGGGAGGGGATTTTGGAATAATGGGGCATTGGTAAGATGTGCAGCACATAGCTTGCATATCATCTTGCAGACCTTGGTATTGCTTATCAGTGTAGTAGGATCATGCTCAGCAACACCCATTCCAGAAGTGGTGGGAGACAGAGCTGCCCCTCCCCCGGGAGAGTGCAAGGATTCCTTGGGGATTGGGATCTTTAGGTTTCTTGAGTTCTCACTACATTCGCACAACATGGAGACATATTAAACTCAACATGTCCAAAACTGAACTCATTATCTTTCCTCTGAAACCCTCCCCTCTTCTTAAATAACCTATGATTGTTGAGTATGCCACCTTCCTTTCCTCTTAGCCACCCAGGCTCACAAACCAGGTGTCATCCTCAATTTCTCACTCTGTCAGCCACCCTCTTTCCCCATATACAATCAGTTGCCTGATCCTTTTGATTCTACCTTGTTAAGACAACTCCCTATTCTCCATCTCTTCTGTGACACAGGCAGAAACTATCCTCCTCACTTCACACTTGGATTAGAGCAGAAACCTCTCGTTGGTCTTCCTTCCTCAAGTCTCTTCTTAGCCCAGTTCATCCTTCATTCAGCTGTTAAACTGATCTTCAAGTGTATACCTGACCATATCATGCTCCTAGTCAATAGACTCCAGTGGCTGCCTATCACTTTCAGGAACAAACACAAACACCTGTATTTGTCTTTTTAAAAAATCTCTTTGTTATGTTTTATTTTCTTCTGAGGGACCTAACATTGTCACCCAAGCAAGAGACCAATTTAACAACTGTCAGGATTCACTATTAATTTTTTTGCAGGGAGGAAGGGCTTTTAAAGCCTGTTATGACTTCATCCCTTCTTTCCCCTCTATCTACTCAATGATTCAGTGACCTGGATCCTTGATGTTCCTTCGACAAGATACTTTGTCTCTAGACTTCCACATTTTTACTGGCTGTTCCCCATGCTTAGCATGCTCTTCCTCCTGAGCATATGAAGAAAGGAGGAAAAAAACAAACTCCTTTCTTCGTATGCTCAGGACTTAGCACTATACCTAGTACTTAGTAATTAATAAATATAAAAGCATTAATAAATATTGAGTGAGTGAATATTGTTTGAGTACTGACCATGTGCTACACTCTGGGAATACAACGACACAAATAAATCTGCCCTGCCCTCAAGAGCTTGTGACAGTGCCTGACAAATGGTAAGCAATTAATAAGTTCATATTGACTGAGTTAATGGTTAGGAAAAGTCTTGAGGAGAGGGAACTTCAGCTGGTTCTCAGTGGGGAGGTGGGTCCCTAGAAGGGAATGCATTCCAGAAGACAGGAACATTATGCCTGAAGTCACAAAGATAGGGATGAACAAGGTCACCCAAACTGTGGGATAGTGTGGATAATGATCTACTGAAATAAAGTAATTAGAATAGTTCTGCCTCATTTAGCATATAAAACAGACAGGCCTCAGTAAGAGTTAAACATTGTTTAAATAAAGGATAAAATAAAAATCTCACATTCAAATATCAGGCCTGCACAATATGGAGATTTCCTGAAATTCTGACAAAATATTTTAGATTGCCAAAGCCACAGCAGGTAAATGATTATTTGTCATTTGTTTACAACTGCCAGGTTTCATCTTGCAGAAAGATGAATGTTTTACCTATTTGTTTTTATTATTTGCTTGTTGCTTTTACTTTTGAAATGGCTCCACTTCTGAGTGTAATCTACACAAACAAATACAATTTGTAAATATTAATAATGGTCACAGAAAAGCACATTAGTAAATCATGGCATTAATAAAATAATTTGAAGTGAGTCTCCATCCTCTGTTTAAAAAAACCTCTAGGAAGGGAGGGATCAATACTTTCAGTAGCAGCCCAGTTTACTTTAGGAAGTGTTTTTTAAATTAGTTGTGCCAAACTGTGTTTTCTAAAAGTATTGATTGCTATTTATATGTTATTGGCTATTGCACTCATCTTGGCAGTAAACATTTATTATTAATCAATATCATATATACCAGTAAGGAATTGACCTTCCTAACTTCTCCACTAGTGTCAGATCTACAGACTTATATACCTACATGCTCCTAAGAGAGCAAGCACCAAATGACAGCATTCTGAGCCAAGAGAGAGGCAAAGAGTGAGCCAAGGTGGTGACCCTTGCATGGTCAAGGCTTTTATTCTCTTTTGATAGAGGCAGGTCATTATACATTGATCAAAGCTAATTGGTTAGCATCATTCAATTCCATTGGTTGACATGACTTCAGGGTCGTCCAAATTAAAATGAGATCTATGATGACTTAATGGGGAAGATACTCTCCCTGAGGGCAAAGGTGAAGTCCAGCATCTAAGTGTGGATTAATCCCATCAGCTCAGTTAACTAAACAAACAAAAAAATCAATCCCGTTCCTTTTGTTCACCTGGGCTCATCCCAGGCAGGGGATGAACTTTCTGGGGGTGATGGGGAGAGAACAACTAGACTAATCTCTGAATCTCCCCAAGAAATCCATTATTAATAATTGTTTTCTCACAAGGATAGCCCTAGGAGATATCAGTTATGGGAAGTATTTCCTTATAAAGTCCATTTGCATTAGACTTTCTTCATTGGTAGAGATTATTTATTAAATGTTCCATACCTATGTGAAGAGGAGAGGTAAGAGGTTGTGGAAGAAAATATTCTATTCTTTTGGCTTCCAGCTTTAATGGAAGAGACACAGTTCTAGAATCTCTTCAGGTATTTAAAGGGAAAGAAAGACTCTCGCAAGAAATCAGCACATAGAGGAGCAAGCACCTCAGTCATGTTTTTATCTCCAGCTTGCTTCATTAAAGTTGGAGGAAGTTCCTCTTTGAGTGAGATTGGGACTCTCTCTTGGTTGAGCTGAGTTATCTCACTCTATTTTCTGGTATAATTCTTATCTGTGTATCTTTCTTGATTTCTATGTGCTATCAGATTGGATCAATGGATTAATTTGCTACATGTTTCAACTGTAAAACTGGCATTTGGGGGTAGGGGGAAGCTTCAAACCTTGAATATATAGCTTGAGACATTGCTTCCCTACTAAGGAATAGCAATCAGGAGCACAGCTTGAACCTAAAAATTGTGTCTGCTAGACTAAGAACGTTTAGGGTGGCAGACAGACGTGATTCTATTCTGGTACCTTTTCTCAGAGAACAAAGTGGATAGCCTCTTTCCCCAATCTCCTTCTTCCCCTCATGGCAGGAATCAAAGTGTCCTTTGAAGAAGGCTGGATAGAGGATTCACTAGAGATATCTATTCATGCCTCTCTGTGAGCCACATCTAGGCATATCCATGCAAACACATACAACCTACATGAGCAAATTAACACCTACTCCATATCAAATCTGAATTTGCCTCTATGCAGCTCCTTCCTACTGCACCTAGTTCTGGCCTCTGGTATCAATCAGAACAAGTTTAATCCTTCTTCCATGCCATAGCCTTTCACATACTTGAAGTTACTGATTGTATCTCCTCCAAGTCTTCTTTCCTTCAGACTAAATATTTTTAGCCCCTTAGACTTGATTCTCGTATGGCCAATCTTGCAGTCCTTATCCTGATAACCTTGCTTTTGATGCTCTCTTGTTTATTAATAGGCATTAGATCTGTGATTTTTTTGACATAGAGAACTCCCAAAGAAGGGTAAACCCTTTACCACTACAAGTTGGTATTCTCTACAGTTTAAACTTATAGAGAGTTGCATAGACCACTAAAACTTTAAGTGACTAGTCCAGGGTCACACATATGAGTCAGAGGCACAATTTAAACCCAGTTGTTGTTATCTCTAAGGCCTCCTCTACTTCACTGTTACCACATCATAGCTGCCTCTGTTTTTATCAATACCCTGCAAAAATGTGTCATCTAGAGCTGAATACTTCAGATGGGAGGGCTGAGTATAGTAAGTCTATCAACTGCCTCAATTTGAGCATTACGCTCTTATTAATGCCACCTAAAGTTACATTAATTTTTTTAACTTCCATGACTTGGTTAAAATAATCATATAGTTCATTAAAACCCTCAAATCTTTTTCAAAGAAATTCTACACATCACCCAAGCACTGTATCTAAAGGTAAGAACCCATGCCTTTGTTCTTCCTTCTTGAGACTGATCCATGTTGTTTCATTCCTTCAAGTTCATCTTAGAATCACCTCCTCCAAAATGGTTTCCTGAATTAGTTCCACCTTGATCATTCACATTTCCTCAGTATTTACATATATAGTTTATATTGTAGGATCAGGTAGTTACAATAACAAATTCTCAGAGATGGAAGAGAGTTCCAAGGTTTCCCTCATCCATATCCATATCCGCATCTATCTATCTATCGATCAAAGAATGTTACTAATATTTTTGTAGCATTGCAAAGTTTAGAAAAGACTTTTGCCATAATAACCCTGTAGAGTAGGTAATTATGAGTGTTATCAGTCCTATTTAGTTAAGAAATCTGAAGTTACATAACCTTCCCAAAGTCACATGGTTAAAAGCAGAATTTAAACACAGATCTGAGTCCAAGTCTAGCATGCTTTCTAATAGAACATACTGCCTCTCTAATCCAATCTTTTCTATTTTTCCCATTTGACAGATGAGTAAACTGAAGGCAGATTAAAGTTAAGTGACTTGACTCAGGCTATGATGCACAATGAAAGAGGTGAAATTATAATTTAGAGATCCTAAATCTCAGTCAATACTTACCTTTTTAGATTTTTATTGTTTGCCTTCTCAATCAGAATTTAAGTTTCTTAAGAACAGGGCATATATTTACTTCTTGTATGACCCTCTTCTTCAAGTCCTCAAACTGCCCCCTGCCCACATAAGCAGCCACGATGTACCACATAATAACCACATAAGTAGTGCCATGTACATAGTAGGTATTCAATAAAAGGTTACTGAATGAATAATTTGATTCTTATAAATGAAGAGAAACTGCTGAATCTTAAACAATCTTGTTCTCAATAGCCCCTTCACTTAGCTGAATCAAGTTTAAACATTAGGAAAATGAAAGTTACAATCTTTAAGAGTTGTTGCTGGCATAAGGAAGGCATTATGGTATACTGGAAAAAGGCAAAAAACCTGTAGGTAGGAGGGTTAGAGAATTGGGTTAAAATTTCAGGATTGACACTTACTGGCTCCGTGATCCTGGACATATCACTCAACTTTTCCTTATCTGTAAAATGGAGATGATTATTTGTAAAACTTAAGATATACTAAAATTATATCTAATATTAAAAGTGAAATTCCACTTAACTTAAAAAATTTTAGAATTTTTTTAAACTTAGGATGTGTGACTCTGGGCAAGTCACTTAACCCTCATTACCCTGTTTCCCCCCTCCCCCCCCCCTAAAAAAAAGACACTTGTTCCTTAGAAGGAAAACTCTGGCAAATCTGGACAACATACTGAAAAGCAGAGACATCGCCTTGCCAACAAAGGGCTATATAATCAAAGCTATGATTTTTCCAGTAGCAATGTATGGCTGTGAGTGTTGAACTATAGGGAAATCTGAACACATGAGAATTGATTGCTTTTGAATTGTGTTGCTTGAGAAAACTTTTGAGAGTCTCTTGGACAGCAAGGAGATCAAATCAGTAAGTGTTAAATGTCTGAGGCTGGATTTGAACTCAGGTCCTCCTGAATCCAGGGTGGGTGCTTTATCCACTGCACCACTTAGCTGCCCCCACAAGTGTCTTTTAATAGCTATTATTATTATTATTATTATTATTACAAGTACCCAGTATAGAACTTATTTCATTCATCTATTTAAATCTCATTTTCAGTCCCATCATTATCATTTTTATTATAATTACTATTAATTAATAATTGCTAAGCATGAACTAGCTTTACTTTGTTTTTTAGAGCTCTGTTCTTTCAGACCTCTAATCTAAGTACAGTTTTACCTCAAACATACTCTTAAACCTATTCAATTTAATTCAACCCAGTACATATTCTTATTAAGTGTCTAATGTGTGATCAGGTACTGTGTTAGATACTAAATTTATGAAGAAAAAAACAAAATAATTCCTGCTTTTATGGAGCTTCTTTTCTACTAAAGCTTCAGATATCCATTACTATACTAAAAATTACATATATTATAAAACTTTCATAAAAATGGAAATTAAAGATGAGATAAAGTTGCAAAAATATTTTGGAAATAATATTTCTTTTATTAATGGTACAGAAGCCTTTTTGCTCTCAATAAAATATTAGTGATATTTTAGTGAAAATAATATTGTTAAATGATGCTTCACCCTTTTTTGAACATTTTAGTTTAACAACTACAATAACTAGCTTTTAACTAGTTTCATTTCACAGAAATTGTCAAAGTTGATGAAAACTTGGATTAAAAATTTCTGAGGGCCTGTCAAAAGATGAGCCCACTAATACATTGTTGGTAGAGCTGTGAAGTGGTACAATTCTCCTACAGAGCAATTATGTGATGAAGGTGACTAAAATGTTCATACTCTTTTTTTTTTTTTCAGGGCTGTGAGTGTTAAGTGACTTGCCCAGGGTCACACACCTAGTTAAGTGTCAAGTGTCTGAGGCTGGATTTGAATTCAGGTCCTCCTGAATCCAAGGCCAGTGCTTTATCCACTGTGCCACCTAGCTGCCACCAGTGTTCATACTCTGATCCAGAGAATCCACTACTAAGCATAGACCCCAAGGATGAGAATGACAAAAAGAAGGGCTCGTATACACCAAAATATAGCCACATTGTTGGGAATAGCAAATAATAGGAAACAAAGTAGGTATTTATCAATTGGGGAAAGGCTACACATATTGTGAAACATAAACACACAAGGGCAGGGATAAACTTATATGAACTAATAATACAAAGTGAAGTAGACAGAAAAAGAAAAATAATATACACAATAACTACAACAGTACTAATGAAAAGAACAACAACATAATAAAGTTGAATGCTATGAAGTATTACTAAGCTTGTCCTCAAAGAAGAAATAGAAGAAATCACTTCTCCCTGCTGCTTTATAGAAGGGGACTGAAATGAATGAAAAGCCTGAGAGAGTTTCTGGGTGATTAATAATGAATGATAATCAATAAATTGATGGGCAGTGGTTTCCATGACCAAAGATAATACCATGGAGATCAATGAATGCTTAAATACCTTTGGAAAAAAGGGGTGCCCCAGACAGGTGAAAATCAACCTTGATTGGTGAACAATTAATGAGGGGGTAGACTTTCAAATGAAGAGATGGGCTAAATGCCTTTAGTTCCTCCTGCTGAGAATGTGACTTGATCATGAGACTCAGTTGCCTCCAGTAATCTGGACAAAGGAATCCATCTCTACCCAAAACTACTCTGGTTGGTTTCCTCCTTCATGAATTGGGTTAAACTAGACTCCAGTGGAAGAGTACAAGGGCATAGCTTGATGCTTTGGGGCTAGAATTCACCTAGATTAGATTCTGTTTACACCAAACAAAAGGAAGTTCTCCTAGTTATGTAGGGTCTAATCCAAGGTCAAGGAGCATGTTTCCAAAGGATCTTGGCAATTTCATCTATCAGCCTTGTCCTTCAGAGACTAAGTGAATGACCCATGGAGGCTGAATGAGGAAATAAAGAGAAAAAAGCAACCCCTTAATCCTAATTTAATAATTGGTTATTGATATAATAGAAAAATAATTTCCCTCAGGACTATAGGTTCCACATTATAGGTGTGGAACAATATACTTTTTTTTTTTGGTGAGACAATTGGGGTTAAGTGACTTGCCTAGAGTCACACAGGTGAACAATATACTTTTTCAATATATTGGTTATTTTTGCTTAACTTTTTATAATAATAATAATTATATGGTTCCTACTATGTGCCAGGCACTGTGCTAAGTGCTTTTGAGAGATTTTCTTATTTGGCCCTCACAAGAACTCTGGGAGGTAAGTGCTATTATTATCCAGTTGAGGAAAAAGAGGTCAAATGACTCACCCAGGGTCACATAGCTAGTGACAATGTGAGGTCAGATTTGAATTCAATTCTTCCTGACTCTGAGCCAACCATTCTTATCACAGGACCAGCTTTATTCTTCACTATAGGGGCTGGCTTTCTGTAAGGGAGAAATAAGAGAGATAGAGATATTAGAAAATGTAGATGATATAAAAACGAAAAATGAGGTTTTTTTTTTTTTAAATCTTGCTTTAACATTTTGAGACAGCCATTTGAAGCTTCAGTTTTAAGTTGTTTATTATACTTGGTTTTAATGTTTATCAAAGTTGAAGAAGATGCCTTCTTCCACATACATTTTTTTTGGTGAGGCAATTGGGGTTAAGTGATTTGCTCAGGGTTACACAGCTAGTAAGTGTTAAGTGTCTGAGGTCTGATTTGAACTCAGGTCCTCCTGAATCCAGGGCACTGTGCCACTTAGCTGCCCTTTCCACATACTTTTTGATCCAATAATACTAACTTCTTGGATGGTCCACATATAAGACCCTCAATCTCTTGGTTCTGGGAATTTTCTGTCTGTCTCCCTTGCCTGGAATGTTCATACCCCTTACCCATACCCATACCTACTGAGCTCCCTAGCTTCCTTTATATTTCCATTAGAATTCAATCTCTTCCTGGAAATGTTCTCCAAATCTTCTTAATTCTAGTGCCTTCCCTCTGTTAATTATTTCTTATTCATCCTGTATATAGTTTTCTGGGTGTATATTTGTTTGCTTCTTGTCTCTCCATTAGATCATGAGCTCCTTGAGAGCAGGACTATCTTCTGCTTCTTTTTATATCTCAACCATTTAGCACAGTGCCTTTCACATAGTAGGTACTTTAAAAATGTTGATTGATTAAACACAAAGTCTCATGCATCAAAGTAGAAGAAATTAGTCAATGGCTATGCTAACTTTACTTAATCATGACACTCATCTTTCAATCCTACCCACCAATTATATAAAAGGTTTTTATTGAAATTCAGCTAGCTAGCAATTTCCCATCTTCCCTGCTGTCAATCAAATTGGTTATTTAAAAAAAACTAATGAGAAAGTGTTATATTTAGTTTTAAACAAAGGAATTCAAAACCCACTGATACTTTGTTGAAATTTTTTTAATAGATTGGAAAATTCTCTTTCAAATTTTTTTATATGTGCACATATGAAAGTTTTTATTGATCCCACACAAATTATTTAGGGTAACCCAGAGAAGAGTGATCAACAGTGTCAAATGCTCTAGAGAGGTAATGATGAAGATTGAAAAAAATTGAGCAATTAAGAGGTTATTAGTAACTTTGAAAAGCTCGATTTCGGTTGAGTAAGGAGTCAAGATTAAGGATAATAAGGAGGTTGAGAACCTAAGAGACTAGAGGAAGGAAGGTACCCTCATAGAAATAAGAAAGTTTGGAAGAGGTGGGGATTTGAAAGGGAAAGTCTGCAATGTAGATGTCAACGCATCCATGCCTAATTATTCTTAGCTTCTTATTCTTCTTTCCTTCCTATTCTAAATATACACAAAGCAATAATAGGAGAGTCTTATTCCTCAGCTGCCTCAAAGCACTGAGACCAACCCCTTACTGGCATTCTTGAGATGATCTGGTTGGGGGAGGGGAGGAAGGGTGTGGGAACTTTGTGTGGGTGGGAGAATATTATAGCTACTAATATGTACCCTGGTAGCAGTTGGGCTAAAATTGCCCTGAAGGTGAGAAAAATGATTATTTGTCTCTCATATTGAGACCCCAGCTTTTTTTCCCCTATCCTATTTCCTTCTCCAATCTCTCAAGGACAGGCTAATGGAAGAAAGGATTAATATCCTCCTCATTCTGGGTATTGCTACTCCACCTAACTAGATCAGACTTCTAATCTAAGGTGAAACTCCCTTCTGTTTAAATTTGGGGGGAGGTAAATTCTTTGAATATATTGCCAAGGCTGGAGGTAACTTAAAAGAAATGACATAATCAAAGTTCATTAGAATACATTCAGCCCCTCATTGTAATATTCATATTCTCATTAATCGTTAACTAATCAGAGTTGATTGCCACCCTCAGGAATATCCCCTTTCCAAGGGCATATAAACTGTGACCTGGCTGCCATGATGGTCCCTGGCATTCAAGAGGGCATTAATAATGCTGGTATTATTAATAAAATTACTAATTACCCCAAAATTATGTCTCAAACTTTTCAAATGTCACAAAGGAACAATGCCCAGGACCATGGAAGGCCAACAATTGGAGGAGGAAAAGTGAGAAAGAATTGAGGTATAATGAGTAAAGGGATGGTCTAGTTGTGTTAAAGACAAATGCAATATTGACTGTATAAGGAAGGGTGGAATGCCACCCATTTTCATACTCTTGGAGGGGTTGATTGCACATCTTTTAGGCAGAAGTCATCATCTTGTGGGGTCAGAGCACAACCTCCCATTCTGGAGAGCACTGGTTTAGGGAGACTCTTCTTTAGTAATTTGTGTTAGTCAAGATGTGCTTTCACTTTTCCACCATCTGATTCAAGAAGCTCAGGAAAGAGTCCTAATTTTCTTTACCAGGAAGGATAAAGTGTCAATGAGGAAAGTCCTCCAAGCTAGGCTCACAAGAGTCAGAAAGCAGAGCTTCTCCCAAGGAATAGTACTGGAACCATTAAAGAAATAATCCAGAAAGATGCTGCTACCTGCATAGCCAAGGGATATAATCAGCCATAACTCTTGGCTAAGAGATTGTGAAAGGACAGACAGTATATGTCTGAGTCAGGACTTGAAACTAGGTCTTCTTGACTATCAGGTCAGTTCTCTATCCATTACACCAGGCTGTCTCTCACCAGAAAAAAACAAAAAACTGGTAAACAAATTGCGCCTTTCAGGGATTATTTACTGAATTTATGTTTATTACTTTGCTAGGGATTTCCCTCTGAGTCTTTGTGCCTTAATGTGTTCATTAGCTTCCCACTCCCTACAGAACAAAATTGGATTTTTTTTCCTCATTAGGGCTCATTCCATCCAGAAACCTATTGTCCAGTTCTGAAAAGATCCCTAGAGGTCTGACCCTTAACATATTTGAGGAGCTGTAGTTTCATTAACAGATAATTGGTGGGTAATACTGATAATATCCATGTTGCCTTTGTCTCATTAACACTAGATGATGTCTAAAGTTCCTATGAATCATGGAATAATTACAGAGTCCTTAGCAAATATTAAAACCAATATTAAACTTGAATACAAGAGCCTGCCATTTCTTAAACTTTAGCAAACATGAAGGTTTTAAGGAGCAAGGTCAGAGACAATGAAATGTAAGGGTGAATCCCTTTTGGGTGTGATTGAATTATTTCACACCTCATAGGGGGGCTGAGATTTGCTTTTTCTTTTACCTTCCCCTTTGCTCTTTCTTCTCCATTCCCCTACAAACAGAGGTTGTGTTGAAGTAAAGAAATCCATCAATGCCAAACTCTTTTTTCTTGTGCTACACGCCAACCCTATGGAGTCACAAGCTCTTGGAAGACACCATGGTACTTCCTACTCACTCAAGGTCTTCCCTGAAAAATAACTTCGCCTTAACTTTGCTTAAGACCTGGTTTTTTTTTTGGGGGGGGGGGTTTGTTTGTTTTGTTTTGTTTTTGCTAAGGCAATTGGGGTTAAGTGACTTGCCCAGGGTCACACAGCTAGTAAGTGTTAAGTGTCTGAGGCTGGATTTGAACTCAGGTCATCCTGAATCCAGGATCAGTGCTTTATCCACTGTGCCACCTAGCTGCCCCTTAAGACCAGTTTTGAACTTACTCTTCATTTTTCTCAGGATGAAAACATAGAATAAAGAAATAGATACCCCAGAAAAAGTTTAAACTATTTTTAGCTGCTTCTTTAGCAATCCTGAGAGGAAACACAGGATCAGCTTTGTGCTGTTTACTGCTGGTTTCTGGGTTTGGCTAAAAAAACAGTGATAGGAAAGATGACTAATGCAGAAATATATTAATGTGATTGTACATATACAACCTATATCAGACTGCTTTCAGTCTTGGGGAGGAGGGATGGAAAGGAGGGTGGGAGAAAAAAATTTGGAACTAAAAATCCTGTGAAAACAAATGTTGAAAATTATCCTTGTATGTAACTGGAAAATGATAAAATACTTTTTAAAAAAGAACAGTGATAGGGAAAAATTTGAGTTGATTATTTAATCATAGCATCATAGATTAAGAGCTGGAAGGAAACTTTGAGTCCATCTAGTTCAACCACCTCATTTGGGATAATGAAGCCGAGAAAGTTGCCTAAGGCCACACAGAAAAAAAATGTGAAAGGTGGGATTTAAATCTAGGTCCAGTGACTCTAAACTTAGTGCTCTCTCTTTTGCATATATAGATAAATATATACAAATAGCCAGTGGTACTAGGCTCAAGGGCCTGGAAGGAACCAATATATTCTACCACAGATCCTTGTTATTGCTGGGAGCTATTTTCAACAAGTTAGGGGTTGGACCAACAGACTTGCTGAGCTAAAAGTCCACCTTTGTCTTTCCTGATGGAAATTTCCAAGGTTACAACTCCATAAATGCCCTCTGGACCCCTTCAGTAACATTTATAGTATAGTTGGGGGTATTTGCCTGTGTTATCCAGAAGCAGAGTATTTAGATGGCATCAGACAATACTTTCATATCTCATGGTGCTCAGGGATGGGTAGGGAAACATATGAATAATTAGGACAATTACCAGGACTTAGGAAAAATCCCTGACCATCAAAAGGAATGGAGTATAAACTGGGATACAAGTGTTAACTATGGACCAGGCCATGTCAAGAATCAAGGCTGCTCAGAATACCCAGATCTGGGGTACTGAGATAGAAATAGGAAAGTGAGTCCTAAAGTGGAGATTTCAAGACCAGGGAGGTTTTTTGTTTTGTTTTGTTTTGTTTTGTTTTAGGGCAATGGAGGTTAAGTGACTTGCCCAGGGTCACACAGCTAGTAAGTGTTAAGTGTCTGAGGCCGGATTTGAACTCAGGTCCTCCTGAATCCAGGGTCAGTGCTTTATCCACTGCCACCTAGCTGCCCCAGGGAGGTATTTATGGAGATTAGACATGTCAAGGAGATGATTGTCTGGGACAGTCTGCTTCCTCATCCCTTCAGCATTTCATGGTATTTATATTTTCTTTATGGCAATCCTGCTGTGTTGACAACAGCTGTGGGCTAGAACCATCATGCCCTCCCCCCCCCCCCCCCCCCCCCCCGCCCCGCCCCGCCCCGCCCCGATTTGGCTACACTGAGGAAGAAGCCTTGGTTTCCTTCCATCATTTCCATGGTCTGTGTCTCTTGTAGTGAAACCCCTGACTCTGTTCAAAGGAGCAGGTAGCTACTAGGGATGATAGTTCATCCTTGGTAGAAGTTGGCTCACTATATATATATGTATAATCATCACTGCAAATAGGGAGACACATTCAGAGCCTTTATTTAAGGCACATTAAGAAGCCTTTGTCTGGCCAATGTTCCTACACACTGTCAATCTTGCTGCTTTGATACTATGGAGACCTTGGTAAAATAGTGTGGAAAATGAGGTGCCTTTCATCACTATTAAAAATGCATTCAGTTAACAGTTGGAAGTCTGAGATGGGAAAGCAAATCATCAGCAGAGATGGATAGTAGGGTGGTTGCCAAATTTGGAGAACAGCATCTCAAATGATTTTGCCTCTAAAAGATTATTAACTTTTTGGTTGTGTGCTTTTTATTGATGCTTAGAAACTCAGAATATTTTAGTAATTTCTCATTCTATTCCTATTTAAACTATTATAAATTGTGTTATATCACACAAGACCCAGGATCTGAGAAAATATCTGTCTCTGTCTCCCTGTCTCTTTTTTTGTTTCAGTCTTTCTATCTGACTATCTGTTTCCTACCCCTCTACCATACTGGGAGAGTCATTTCTCTCCCAGTCATTTGGTCAGGTCAATGATTCACCTTACCAATGTCATCTAATGAAATACAACTGTGACATTGCCTATTGTGCATTGGATGGATATGCTTCTTAATAATAATGTGAAGGGAATAGTAGCACAAGATCAGGAGTCAAGAATTGTGTCAACTCTTCTATTTATTATTTATGTGACCATGATCAAGCTCTTTCCAGTGTGCTCTCTGGAATGTTTATTACTTTATTGGCAAAATTCCCTTCAAAATAACACTTTTCCCTTCTCATTACTTCCATCTTATCCTATATTCTCATTGCCAGTCACCTTGACTTTTGTATTGCCACTGGACTTTGATGACTGGAAGAGAGAGTGAGGCTCATGACTTTATGCAACTCAACCTCCCTTAAATCCAATTCATGTATAAATTAAGACATCACCCTATGATGTCATTGGTCCTCTTTGAAAACGAATGACCACCACCACCAACAATTCACTAACACTCTCTTCTGATCACATTCCATCTCTGCCCACTTGTTCCAGTACTGGCGATATTTTCATTCATATCCCAGACTCATTGGTCATTGTGGAGAAGTTGGAATATTCCTTGCTTCCATTGCCACTTCTAGATTCTCCTTCTATCACATCACTCAGCAATATCTTCTTTGAAGTTAATGTACAAATGTGCCCACATTTCAGATTTGGGTGGCCATTATCTCTCAATCTCCTGGATATTCTCCTTCCTTTCTCACTGAACTCAGTTCCTAGCTTATGATTTTTCCCTGAACTTCAACTTTTCCCCCCATCCTACAGGAAACATACACACACACACACACACACACACACACACACACACACATATATATATATATAAATACTTATAAATATGTGTATATGTCTAACTATGGATGTATATACAGATATTTTAAAAACCCTAACTTCACAGTTCCATTGTCTATTCAATTCTCATAACCTTACTCCCCCTCAGCTACAGAGATGTCCATAGCCCTGATCATGTCACACTCATAGATGTCCCATTTCTATATTCATAGATTACAAAATTCCCTTATGTAATCACAATTTCTCATTCCATCTTTTCCTGCACTTTATAATCATTATTTCTGTTCTTCATCCTTAATGTGTTTTTATTTTCTCCAACTCTATTTTTTTTCCCCACAGGCTAATACCTCTATTCTGTTTCCACTCTCCTATCTTCTCTACTGTATTTGTCTTATCACTGTTCATACTTTGCAAAGTCCCAACTCTGGATAATTCCAACCATCTCCCTGCCTGCTCTTCTCCTAATCATGTATTGCTGGACAGACCTGGAAAAAATTGTGAAATTGTGCAGACTCAGCCCATTACACATTTATGTTACATGACTTCAACTGGGCACTCATTAAATCAAGCAATATTTTAGGTCTCCATTACTGGTATCTCGTTCACCACAGTGGCTATTTAAACTTTTTTATCTCTCCTCAAACCTCTCACCATAACCTCTTCACACAGCCCTCCCAGCTAAGGATCTTGTTTCAAATTTTACTGAAAAAAATCAAGGTCCCTCACCAAGTGCTCCCTCTTCTCTGACTGTCACCTCATATCACTCAGATCTCTTCCCCTATTATTTCCTCCTATCTCTACTAAAGAGGAGGCCAAGATGAACTTCCTTGATTCCATCCTCTGCTAAACCTCTAGCAGATAAAAAATGACAAGTAAGATAGTTTCAGAAAAACCTGGGAAGATTTATATTAACTGATTCAAAGTGAAGTGAACAGAACCAGGAGAACATTGTGCACAGTAACAGCAATATTGCAAGGATGACCAACTGTAAGAAGCTTAGTTACTCTGAACAATACAATGATCTAAGACAACTCCAAAGGACTTGTGATGAAATATGCAGATTGAAACATACTCTTTTCTCTTTCTTGTATTTCTTGCTTTTTCTTACTTTTTTGGGAGGACAATATGGCTACTATGGAAACATGCTTTGCATGCCTTCCTTATATATATAATTGATATCATATCACCTGCCTTCTCTTTTTATTTTATTTTATTTTATTTTTTGGTGAGGCAATTGGGGTTAAGTGGCTTGCCCAGGGTTACACAGCTAGTAAGTGTCAAGTATCTGAGACTGGATTTGAACTCAGGTCCTCCTGAATTCAGGGCCAGTGCTTTATCCACTGTGCCACCTAGCTGCCCCCACATGCCTTCTCAATGGGGGTGGGAGAAGGGGTTGGAAGAAGGGAGAGAATTTGGAATTCAAGTTTTTAAAAAATGAATGTTTAAAATAAATAAACAAAAAAAATCCTCTAGCAGACTTCTCTCACTATCACCTAATTTTTAATCCCTCCCTTTGTTACTAAATACACATATACACACCCCCAGATTCTTAAAACACCCTTGCTTGATCCAACTATCCCTATTAGCTATTATCCTCTATCTTTTCTTTCCTTCTTGGCTGATCTCCTTGAGAAAGACATCTAAAATAGGTGCTTCAACTTCTCATCTCATGTACTTCTAAAGCCTCTATCATCTGGCTTCTGAAATGAGCATTCAACTGGAACTGTCCTCTCCAAAGTTAGCAATGATCTCTTAATCACCATTGTTGTTGAACAAGTTTGCCAGTGTTGTTGAATTAAATGAGCAGAAGCAGGAGAACAATTTATACAATTCCAGTAAGACTGTGCAAACAACTTTGAAAGCTATGAGAACTATGATCAATATAATAGCCATTCATAAATATAGAGGGATGAAGATGAAATATATCCACTTTCTGACAGGTGATAGATTTC
Source organism: Dromiciops gliroides (assembly GCF_019393635.1). Taxonomy (NCBI): domain Eukaryota; kingdom Metazoa; phylum Chordata; class Mammalia; order Microbiotheria; family Microbiotheriidae; genus Dromiciops; species Dromiciops gliroides. The sequence goes on along the minus strand of NC_057863.1, from coordinate 272,795,389 downwards.
AGGTGCAGAATGAGACATATATATATGTATGTATTCTGCCAATGAAAGAATTTTTTTTATTTCACTGAACATATTTATTACCAGAAATTTGGTTTCTTTTCTCCTTTTTCAATGGAGTCAGGAATGAGAGGGAGAGAAAACAGCTTTTTGTTAATTAAAATATGAAGGTGGGATATGTGTGCCATAGATATGGAATGTTATCTTCTCTTGTAGATGAAGGTATTATGCTGTTAGTTTTACTTTGTTTTATACTCTCAAGGAGTGGGGGTTATCTGGAAATGTAATGTCAAAACACTTCAATAAAACATAAAACAATTTGACCTTGAAAAAAAGAAATAATTAAAGATCCAAAACTATTTAACATAAAGATAATTATTTTTATATGTCATTAGATTTATTGACTATAATCAATACTGGTTTTCCTCCAGATGCAGCCTATAAAACAACAAAGATCCAGGAACCAAGAGGCCCACCATATGTGACACCCACATAAGGTTAACCCATATTATGTCAACACAGAAGTGAACAAATGGCTCAGTTGTTGTTGAGATTTGTCTATAGAAATGGACAGATTCATATGATCACCTAATAAGACCAAGTGATAGCTACTAGAAATTACAGAAAGGTAAGGAGCCCTGAATTACTCATTTTTAAAAAAAAATAATAAACATTTTTATTTAAAGTTTTGAGTTCCAAATTTTATCCCTTCTTCCTCCTTTCCCCTCCCCACTGCCTGCAGCAGTAAACAATCAGATATATATTGTACATATGCAATTATGTAAAACATTACCATATTAATCACTTTGTATAAGAAAACTTGAATAAAAGAAAAAATCAAAGAAAGTAAAAAATAGAATGCCTCTGTGTTCAATCAATATCAGTTCTTTCTTTGGAGGTGGATAGTATTCTTCATCATTAGTCCTTCGGGATTGTCTTGTATCATTGTATTGTTGAGAATAGTTAAGTCATTCACAGTTCTTCATCAAACAATGTTGTTGTCACTGTCCACAATGTTCTCTTGGTTCTGCTCATTTCACTATACATGAACTGATGATACAAGTCTTTCCAGGCTGTTCTGAAATCATCCTGCTAATCATTTCTTATAGTACAGTAATATTCCATCACTATCATATACCACAGCTTGCTTAGCCATTCTCCAATTGATGGACGTCCTTTTGATTTTCAATTCTTAGCTACTACAAAAAGAGCTGTTATAAACATTATTGTACAAATAGGTCTTTTTCTCTTTTTGGGGATGTCTTTGGGATATGAACCTAGCAGTGGTATTGCTGGATCAAAGGGCATGCAAAGTTCTATAGCCCTTTAAGCATAGTTCCAAGTTGTTCTCCAGAATGGTTGGATCCATAAAGATAATTTTAAAGTAATCTTTTTAGTCTCCTTTGCTGACTTGTCAGTCAACTCAAATTTATTAAGCACCTACTATATGCCAAGGTATTGTGCTAAATGCTAGTAATACAAAGAGAGGCAGAAAACAAACAGACAAAAAAAACTTGTCCCTGCTCTCAAAGACTGCACACTCCAGTAGGGGAGACAACATACAAACAAGATATATACAGAATAAATTGAGAATAATCTCATAGAATAAGGAGTCCTGGAAAGCAGAAGATGGGATCTTAGTTTAGATGAAAGTCATCACATCCTCTCCGTCTGGGTGTTCCCCAAAGCTCTGTCCTGGGCTCTCTTCTCTCTCTTCACTTTCTTGGTAACCTCATCATGAGAGCTCGGCATCATCCTTGACTTTACATTTTCATTCACATCTGTTGTCAAATAGTGTTATTACTACTTATAATGTCTCTCATATATAACCTTGTTTCTCTACTCACACCTCCAATAGACTAGCACAGACTTTCATCAACTGTTGTATGTACTATAACAATAGCCTTCTGGTTGATCTCTCTGTCTGAAGACTTTCCTTGTTCCAATTCGTCCTCTATTCATCTGCCAAAGTGATTTTCTTAAAGTATAAGTCTGACCACAGTGACTTAGCATTCAGTAAGCTACAATGGATCCTAATTACCTCCAGGATCAAATATAAAGTCCTCTGTTTATCATTTAAATCTTCATAGCATGGCCTCTTCTTATATCTCCTGTCTTACATTTATTCATTTTGGTAGGAAAAATGCTGGTATGAGACTGCATGCTTCTGTAAGGAGTGGAGTTGATGTGAAATCTTTGAGAGATACATCAATTTTTTGCTTTGTGACCACATGACTCCAAACTTTCTTTGAGGCTTCAAGCATCTAGGGACCAAAAAAAGACTTTGAAAGCTGTAGACACATAGGGAAAGCTGACTTCTTAATATATGCCTCATTTCCAGCTTGTCTCCCTAAAGACTTCAGGGAATTTTCCTTTAGATAAGATTGGGCCTCTCTGTTGGTTGAGCTATGATCTTGTTTTTCTCTCATGTACAGAATCTATTCATTCTTGTGTATTTTCTGGTATATTTATTCTGTACAACTCTGATTTTTGTCTCTGTTCAATTACATATAATTTAAATTTTAAAAATTATTGCTTGGGTAATTGGATTTACTTGCTATTCACTATTGTGAGGGTCTTTTGTGTAAATAGCATTTAGTGGGGAAGGAGTCAAACTGGTGAGCATAATCTAAGGGCTAGTGATTAGAGAAAAGGAAGTTAGGCAGCATAGTGGATTCAGTGCCAGGCACTGAATGAGTCAGGAAGACTCATTTTCCTGAATTCAAATATGGACTCAGAAATTTTCTAGCTGTGTGATCATGGGCAAGTCACAACTCTAAGTTTCCCCATCTATAAAATGATTTGCAGAAGGAAATAGCAAACCACTCCAGTATCTTTGCAAAAAAACCCCTAAATGGGGTCATGAAGAGTCAAACATGATGAACAAAGTGGCTAGAGAAGTTGCTTATTTTTTTGTGTAATCTCCCTTTCCTAATTTAGTAAACAGAATGTAGTCTAAATACTACATTGGTCCTAAAGCAGCCACCTCTGAATACAAGCAACATCTATCAAATGAGATTCCTTGAAACTATAACTAAATATTACTTTTTTTTAAAAAATTAGTCATCCACTCCCTTTATTTGTGGAAAAGGAAACCAAGGCCTAGAAAATCAAGACCTGGAATTATACACCCTGGAAATGGCAAAATCAAGAACTCAAGATTAAATGTCCTAATTTAGCCAGGTTCTAATGAACTGAGATTTTAGCCTTTTTTCGTTAGTATTTCTTTAAAAGCACCTATCCTCAAGATAGAAATAGAGGAAGTCAGGTAAGGATAACAGATATGAAAGAGGAAAATACATTTTTGGAAGAACATTAATTTTTGAAAGGTACTATTTACAAGATTCACTTTAAATATAAAAAATGAAACTTAGACTAATGAGTAAATACCAAATTATAGGAGTAATCTGGCTATCCCAAATTTACAGAAGGACTAGCACAATAGTACTGGAGCAGCATGAAAGATGGCTGTTGAAGGCCATGCAAGTGTCTTCCTGTAATGTCGAGCATAATGTAGGCACTTAGAAAAGACCCTGTTGGATTGGAATTTTGTAGGGCACTGAAATTTGAAACCCTGACCAGTTATTAGGGTCATTAGCAATTTAAAGCTTGTGTGAATTCAGATGATATGCCTGGTATTCAAGAGCACTGACATTTTTACAAGCTCTTGTGAACACTTTAAGAGCCAGTTTGTATCCAACCAAAGATTCCACAAAAAGAATACTAATTACAATTCCTATTGAGCCTTTGCATGGAGTAGGAGTTTCTAGCCTAAACATCTTGGAAACACACCAATTCAGATAATTATTCATTCGGCATAAATTCCTATCATGTGTCAGGTGGACCAATTGGTTCTTCTTCAGCCTTAATATGGAAAACTATAGCTTAGTGATATGATTATTTTGTTTTTAAAGCCTCACTACCATTTCCAATCCATAATAATGTTCTTTCATTTTAGAGATGATGTAAATCATCTATGTGTCTGAAGTCTACTAAGAGTTTGGGGATCCATTCTGAATGCAAGGGAGATAAATATAAATGACTGCTCTAACAAGGTGATACTCTAAAACAGATGGTTCTGAATGATTTTGATTTGCAAGTTTAGAATACATCTGTCAAAAGTAGGTATCCACAGTGATATTTTGACAAACACATAAAGAAAACAGCAAACCCCAAATAAATTTAGTTGGACTTCTATGTATGAGATTTATTACAGGAAGAATCAAATTACCTCTTGCTCTAATGAGTTCAATTCCTTCTCAGGCACTCTTGGGGACACACACCCTTTATTAACTATTTTTCACTTCCTTCAAAAGTAATCAATAGGTATATCTGATATTTCATAAAGGAGTAAAAATATAAAATTTCTCTCACTAATTAATCAATCAATTAATAATCTCTGAGCCCCTAACCCAGCAAAATAAAGAAACCTTTTTCTCCATAAGTTTCTTTTCTCAGTGTCAGACTCTGAACTCATAGGCTTAGAAAACATCTATTATCCATATAATTTATTAAGAAATATTTATTAACGTAAGTATTTATTAATGTGTTAATTTAATTAATTTAACAAATAATTTTAAGATTGAATAAATTAGACAAATATCACAATAATATATTAGTTATGCAAAAGATGCATCAAGTAACCTCTATGTTATTCAAAGCCAGGGGAAAAGTTATATAAGTCTGCTGCGAATGGTGAAAAATGCTAATTTCTCCAAAACAAGTGAACTATAGCCCAACAATTCAGTTGTGTCAGGATGGTATTTCAAATCTCTCAGGAATTTTCTTCAGATTGTCTTTTCTACTGAATGTAGAAATGCGTGAGAAATAATTATTAATTACTGATATCTTGGGGATATTCAGAGTCCCCTTCTCCCCTTCTTTCTAAGTCCTTCAGGTGTTTTTGTTTTTGTTTTTTTTAAAGCTTTTACTGATGAGATTTTGGACTAACTTTATGGCAGCAGACCACATCCAGGTGGAAGCTTTTGTGCTCTGCACAGTTTGGGTGGGGGGTCTACATTCTTTGAAATGATGACCTAATATAGACCTACTTTCCCCATCCAATTGACCCCCCCCCACACTCCTTCATTTTAATACAGCCTGGCTCCAATCACATCAACCAATTAGATTTGATTGCTTTTTGATGGACCACCCACAGTTATAAGGGAGTATAACCTGTGAGTTCACCACAATTTTTGTCTTTGGTCAGAGAGAGATGGCCAATGATCATCTTTTTATTAATAACTTGTTAGCCTTATTATAAAATTATTAAACTACCCAGAAACTATGTCTCTCATATTTTTAATTGTCATAGTAGTTAATGTCAAAAGAAACAGGGTTAAACTGCAATGACAATGCTTGCTTTACCTACTCTCTGAAATACCATATACATGTAAATACTGTTCCAACCTCAGCACATAGCATAGGGCCTTATGGATAGTCAATAGTGGAAGCTTAATACCTTTGTCTTGAATTGAATTGGACATACCTTAAAGCCAGAAGTTTTACCATGAGGTCCATAGACCTTCGAGGATTTTGTGGATAGATTTCATATCATCTTTGAGTTTGGATGGGGAAAAAACAAAACAAAAACCCAAACCTATATTTTCGCTAACTTCTAACTGAAATTTAGCAATTACAATAAAAAACAAACCCACAACATCATTTTGAGAAAGGGGTTATCGAATTTACCAGAATGCCATGCCAGTTCATAACACAAAAAGATTAAGAAAGTCTTAAAGGAGCAAGAACATTGATTATTGAGCCAATTGAAGACTGCTTTTCTATTATATCTCTAGTCTGGTTTTCTGCTATTATGGAGTGACCATTGAATAACCATTAAACCCCACAGGATTCCTTGAGGCAAAAAAAAATCTCCCCCAAATCCAAGATTAATAGTGATATTATGGCACTGTCTTCCATGTAGCCCTCCTAGATTCATTATAATTATACCTCATAACCCTAGAATGACTTTGGGGGAACCACTAAACCAATTCCAAAGTAGTACCATTCAAACCTAGCCTGAGAGAGCTTCCTGTGGGACATTCCACTTTCCAATTTTAAGAGTGATTGAATGCCCTAGTGAAGAACCAAGGTAATACTGGAAAACTTTTATGGGTTTTCAAGCTTCTTAAAAAGGGTATAGCTTGATTCACACCTATCAAACTCACTAAGTTCCTTAAGATATCTGCCTTCCAAAACCCTTAACCTCATCCCAGGATCAATTATTAAAGTTTGTGTTCCAATAACATTTTTTGTTTCAGGTTATAGAACCTATAATCTAATAAATGAATGTTCTTTCCTATGCCTTCAAGCAGATCACTTCATAAAAAGAGAAAACAAGCCCCCCCCCAAAAAAAAAAGAGGAATTACAAGCCAAGATGAAGGGCAAAATAGGATTGAAAGAAAAAAATCCAAACTCCTAATACTTGTTTTGAAAATTAATATTTCTAGTTTTAGTTTTTTTTTCAAACTTTATATTATCTGTGTAAGTTACTAAATGAATAAGACTATTATTTCCTAGTTTACCCATGCAAACTGTTAGACTTTATTTGGTCTAGATCATGTCTTAAAGGATTCTGTGAAACATAGGAGCAGATTTTGTAAGAAAATATTAATCAAAATTACATTCTAGTTTTAGGGAACTGAATGATAATAATCCCATTTCAATTTATTTCAGTATTATCTACTCTAAGAAACAAAGTGAAAATAAATGGAAAAGTTCCTTGGAGGAGTAAAAATGAGGCCATTTCTGACTTAATTTTCATCAAAAAAGTATCATTAACTAATTACAGTTAATTCCCTGTCAATCAATTAGTCTCTTTCCAAACATTTCCCTGCATCATCATTATTTTTTAGTCTTTCATCATTTTATATTGTCTGAGTTCTTTCCCCCTTCTTTGCTATTTTCCATTGTGCCATCTTGTCAAACCCTTAAAAAACAGAAGAGATCATATGCTGCATAAAGACTATTCAAGAAATTACATTTAAACCTCTCTCTTTTGACAGAGTTAGTTATATCCAACTTCCATTTGATAAGAGAGCTCTGAGAGCTCTGTGTTGGTACCAGAGACCCTGCTTGACAGTTTTCAATAGCATACCCCTTTATCACTTAGAGAATGTAAGCATCTTGAAAGGGATTCTCCCCTACCCCACCTCACCCCACTTATCCCACCCAGCAACTAGTACAATGCCTTAAACATAGTAAAGGTTTTAAAAATATTGTATTTAATTGACTTAGGTGAACCCCGCCCCCCCCCCCCTCTCTCTCTGTCTCTCTCTCTCTCGCTTGCTCATTTTTTAGTCTTTTGTGACTTTTAAAGCTGAACTCTACTTCTGGGGTGGATGGGGCACTGTCCCAAGATTCTTTCACTGGGGCCCAGGGGTCTGCTCCCTGGATTTCTGTGCTGGGGCCTCAGGTGCTGCACTGGGGTGGCCCTGACTAGTTGTGTCTATTATGCTCTAGGTTCTGCGGATGGCAGTTTGCCTGTTGCACCGGGTTTGAAGGTTTTACAGCTGGTACGCTATGCTGCAGGAGTGGGGGACACCAGTAACTGATATGTGCTGTGTCTAAGAGCCTCTAACTGGCTTACCCAGACACTTTCTGCACTTGGATACATTCCCCCCTTACCTTTCCCGAGTTTCTTTTAAGGTATATTGGGCTGGAAAACTATTCCATCCCATCTCATTGTGGGATTTGTCATGCCAGAATTCTCCTAGAGGCTTGACTTAATTATTATTTTTTTTTTCCTGAGGGAAGCTGGGGAAAGCTCAGGCAATTTCCTGTCTTCTCACCTCCATCTTGACTCCACCTCCTAAAATCTCATCTTTTACAGAAAAATTTTCCCAACTCCTCTCATTTCCAATACCTTTTCTCTTTTAATTATTTTCTATATTCTCACATATTGTTTATTTTTACATATTTGCTTGTTTGTTGTCTCCTCCCATTAGTTTGTGAGTTCTGGAAGGTAGGAACTATCTTTTGCCTCTTTTGTATCTCCAGAACTTTGTGCAGTGCATGGCATATAGAAGGTGCTTAATAAATGTTTTTTGACTAATTCTCTAAATTCTCCCTTGTGTCTCATATGCTTGAAATGCATTTCTCATCTCTACTTCATGATATCACCCTTTCCTTCTATTCTATTATTAGATCCCACTTTCTCAATAAAATCTTCCCAGATTCCACTAGCTCAAAGTATTCTCCTCTTTGTCAGATTTCTCTAGAAATTTTTTTCAAGATTTCTGTTTTGCCTTGAACATAGTCTACATCGTAGTATGCTCCTGAATAAACTATGTACTTAACTAGGATAGAGACTATTTTTATTATCTAAGTATCCTTAGCACTCAACACAATAATTTTTATATAAAATATTTAATAAATAGCTGTCACATTGACTTTATTCCTTACAAAATAAATATTTACATACCACAGAGAATGGATTATCCTGACATCATATGTGAATGAATGAATGAATGAATGAATAAGAAACACTTATTAATTGCTTGCTAAATTCTAGGCACTGAGTATATTGATGAATCCCAGGTCTATTTCTATCTGAACCCAGTCAAAAAAGATGAGAACAAGATCATCACTAGAATGATAACGAAAAAAAAAAAACCTTACTTTCAAAAACTCATAATCAATTAAGAAGCAGTTAATTATCATCTACCTGTATAATAAAAGTTCTTAGAATATTAGAAAAGAATAATAAGCTAGCTACTTTAACAGGATGATATAATTTCTATCTGAACATCATCAGAAAAATATGAGAATGGGATAACAACAATAATAATTTCCTAATTCTTCTATCCAAAACCAAAATGCATTCCATTTACACAATAATCTTAATAACATTAAGTATAAAATAAGAATAACAACTTGTACCAGGGCCATTTCTATCTGACCCCTATTTAAAAAGATGAGGAATGAGATAAGAGTAGAAATACTAGTTATTATTAAAATGATAACACACTTATGACAGGTCTATAAAGATAACACTTTCTTGTCAAAAAAAGATTGATAGATGTTCTCAGAACACATGACAGTTTGTGAACTTGCAAAAATACTTCTGGAACAAGCAAACATCATGGAATGAGAGTAAAGACTGATGATACATACACACTAGTGGACTAATAAAATATACCTGAAAGTAGTATATAGATGGATAGGACCCATAAAACTTCTCAGAGCAAAGAGAAGGAAACAAACATTTATTTATTCAACACTTATTGTGCATCAAGTATTTTACAAACATAATCTTATGTGATCTTCACAACAAACCTGGGATATAAATGCTATAATTATCTTCATTTTATGGATGAGGAAACAGGTTAAATGGCTTGCCTCTTACTCATCATAGGAGAGTCAACATTTGAGGTTGGATTTAAACTCAAGTCTTCTTGACTCCAGGCCCAGAGTTCTCTTTCCACTGCACCACTTAGCTGCCACAGAATTAAAAACTCTATGTTTGTAGCATCTGCCTGAATTCAACCAATTTGTCAACCAAGAGCAAATGACTGAGTAATGTAGTTTGTTTGTAGAAATGCTGGAGTTTATGATCACAATTCAGGACTAGATCCCCACCATCTGATATTATAAATGGGTTATCCTTAAAATGTATTGAGCTTACTGAAGCAGATTTTGTAAGGAAAGAGTAGAAATTGAACAATATATCCCTATACATTGCAAAAACTTGACACTTGCCTAGTACTTCATGACATGACTTGGTGGATAGAATTATATACCAGAAGTTCCTTATCTTTCATAAACAGATGACAACTCCCATCCTACTTGTGCTAAGCTTAAAATATTCTGAGAATTCAACAAATAAACTGTACTGAAACCAGGCCATCATCACAAGTAGAACTTTTGCCCCTAGTTGCTGAAACATGATAACTTTGAACAATAAAAATTTAAGAACAATGTTTATAATTAATGTTGCTATACCAGAGACTCATAATCTCTAAACTTTGTGGAACCAAAAATGTTTTTAAAATCTAGATACTTAGGAGAAGAGATAAAAATCATGTGGAAAGAGGATAAGCCTCTTGTCATTTCTATCATCCTGTCAGAAGCAGTTAGGTCATGCAGTAGATTGAGTACTAGCCCTGGAGTCAGGAGGTCCTGAGTTCAAATCTCACCTCAGACACTTACTAGTTATGTGATCCTGGGCAAGTCACTTAACCCCAATTGCCTAAAATATCAAGGGGCCATCTTTAGTCATCCTGATGTCTATCTTTCCACTGGCCCCAGATGGCTCTGTAGGAGAGAGCGAAGTTAGTGACCTTGCATAGCTCTCCTTCACTTAAACTCAATTCAGTGCAAATCATGACATCACTGCTGATGTCATGCCCTCTGAGTACAAAGGACAAAAAGAACAACACCACTGGGCTTGGAATCAGAAGACCAGAGTTCAAATCTGACCTCAAATATTTAGCAGCTATGTAAATCTGGGCAAATTTCTTAATGTGTGTTTGCCTCAGTTTCCTTAACTGTATAATTGGGATAATTATAGTACCTACCTCACAGGGTTTTTGTGAAGACCAAATGAAACATTTGTAAAGAGCTTAGCACAATGCTCTTCTGCTCTGGAGTTGTGCCAAAGCGGCTTTCAGTGAGTCTACAGAGTACAAGTATAAATCCTCCATTTCAAGGAGGATGCTCAGGTCAGCTATGGCTTCATTCCTCTCCATGTTAGATACCTGACTCTCTGAATCTTTTGTTAATGAAGATATTACTGTAATAAAATATTCTAATGTGAATACTAATATTAAGTTTTAAATGTACTACATAAAAAATACTGCTTATATTACAATTTCTACATTTATTGGAAAATATGTATTTTTAGGCAAATTCAAGAGTGTCTGAAATAATTTTTAAAAGTAATTATGGGGGACAGCTAGGTGGTGCAGTGGATAGAGCACCAGCCCTGGAGTGAGGAGGACCTGAGATCAAATCTGGCCTCAGTCACTTGACACTTGCTGGCTGTGTGACCCTGGGCAAGTCACTTAACCCCAACTGCCTCACACACACACACACACAAAAATAAATAATTATGTCTGCACAAAGATAGAATTCCATATTCCAAAACTGGAAGATGATAAATCACTAAAACAAAGACAAAGAGCTTTAAGAAAGGTTTAAGCAAGCTTAAGGAAATAGTTGAAAAAGTCTCTCTCTCTCTCTCTCTCTCTCTCTCTCTCTATATATATATATATATATATATATATATAGAGAGAGAGAGAGAGAGAGAGAGATAGATAGATAGATAGATAGATAGATAGATAGATAGATAGATAGATAGATAGATTAAGAGGAGAGTTTTGACAGTCCAAGAAGAAACCATCTCCATGAAACTAAAAAGGTCAGAAAAAGAAGGTAAACATTTATTGACTAAAAGGAAGATCTTCCTAATGACCTGAAAGATAAAAAATGCTGCATAATGTGGAGAGACCAGATCACCAAAAAAGAGCACAGAGAAATTGTGAAGATTTACAGAAATAAGACCTAGAAAAGGAAAAAACACATTTTAAATCTATCATATATAAGTGAGAGATCAAGAAGAATATTTACTAGACAGGAGGGAAAGTTAATATGCCAAAAACCAAACCAAACCAAGCCCCAATAACGACAACAGCAACAACAACAAAAACCCAAACTCCCCAAACAAACAATAAGATAAACTCCTAAACTTGTCTTTACTTGAAAAGAGAACTGAAAACAGAAGCCAACAACGTACATATTAGAATGTCAGGAATCCAATCTTTTGCAGAAGATGTGATGAACCTAATAAATGTTTAGCAGTAAACCAAGTTAAATTCTTAAGGACAAATGCAAGATACAATAGGTACTTGAATATTTGTTGAATGAATGCATAGGGAGTTGAAACTGAAAAAAAAAGTTGTTAGAAAAGGATTTATATGGTGCAAATGTGCTCAAGCTAATGGTGAGCTAAGAATGTGATTTTAAAAATCAATCACAATCCTGATTCATTCATTTAACATTTATTAGACACCTAAAATAAGCATAGAATAAGGCTAAGCACTGAAGAGAATACAAAGATGAAAATCTCTTCTTTTCATGGAGTTTGTGATCTTATAGAGGGAAATAAAATATATGTAAATGACCATAAGTAAAGTAAAATGTGGCAAGTTCTCAAGGGAGATAGAAATCCTTTTAAGAGTCCAATGATGGGAGATAACTCTGGCTTGTAAGAGTTCTTCCTCAGCTCTGGGTTTTCTACAACTTTAGACATTGACACAGAATATGGAAGACAGTGCTGCTGTCCAGAAGGTGCTATTAAGGATAATCACTTTTATTGCAACAACAGGATGTCCATCAAATGAGGAACAGCTGAACAAATTATGTTGTGTTAAAACAATGGAAAATTATTGCATCATAAGAAAAGACAAAGTGACAGTTTCAAGAAAACTGAGACTCACATGAATCAATGCAGGGTGAAGTGAGAAGAGACAGAACAATAATTTATAGAGTAAAAATACTGTAAAAACCAAACAAACAACTTTGAGTGGCTTAAGAATTCAGACCAATGCAATGGCTATTTACTATTCCAGAGAACCTATGATGAAACATGCTACTTCTAGACAAAAAGGTAAAAGATACAAGGTACAGAATGAAACATAAGTTTTTGGAAATGTCAAGTGTTTGTGTGGATTTGTTTTTGTTTGGCTAGGTTTATTTGCTGCAAGGATTATGCTTTTTCTCTTTTTATTTGGTTAGGGGAATTTGAGGAGGAAAGAGGAGCTAGTAAAAGTGTGCCAAAAGAAAAGAAAGAAAAGAAAAAGAGAAGCGTTTATTTATTTTTTTAATGCACAGAAGAAAGAGGAAGTTTAGAGGAAGCAGACAATCAGGACAGCTTTGAAAGTAGCGTATTTAATTCATTATATTCTTTTTAAAAAGCAATCTGTACAGAATAGAAATTTATAGCGTCACAAGAAATACTCTTTTCCATTATATTTTGTATGTGAAAATGTTCTCTTTTTTGGTGTTTGTTAAATTCTGATCTCTGTCTTTCAGCTTCTGGGAATACTTTTTGGATCTTCTTCCTGGAAAAAAATCTGTAGTCAATTCTCCCAATTTTCCTTTAGATAGATATTTTTACATGACTATTTTCTCTTTCAGAATGAGAAGTCCTGACTCTTGGTTGATGACACTATCTTTGGATTTGATATTGAGTTTTGTGAACCTGCTACCTTTCATTTGTTTGTGAATTAAGACCTGCTGGATTAAAGAGTAGTTATATTCATAGTCTACTCCATGGACCACAACAATATATATCTGGTTGGTCTAAAACATATTAGTATGACTCTGAGCACCACTCATGTACAAAATTGGAAAACTGCCAGTTTGTCCAGAAGAATGGAATTCTTTGGGCCATATAATAAGCTTTCTGGGGTTGAAAATGGAGCCCAATCCAGGAGGCCATGACCACAAAGGCATAGCCTACAACTGTGAAGGAACTGCAGCATTTCCTAGCAATCAGTGGGTACCATTGCATAGTCATCACTAGACACTGCCTCCCTGACATCTTGAAAAACCTTCAAGGGTTTCTAGTGTCTGAAAATAGCTGAAAGCATATTGCATGAACTCAAGAGGTACTTAAGCACCATTTCCTTCCTTCCCTGCCCTGATTCTTGGCATGACTTCATAGCAGAAAAGATGGTAGTAAGTATAGGGGCCATCTGAATACTCTGAGGTCTGCTCCAGACAAACTGGCCTGCCAGCTGTTTGATCTGAAAAATCGAAATTCTAATTCTTGCCTCTGTGCTCCTAGGTTCAGACTGCATTCTGCCTCATATCCACCTCTTTAAATCCTTCGCCATCTCAAGGGCTATCTTCTACACAAAAACTTTCTTGATTCCCCTAGTTGTTAGATCTCGATCTCTCGATCTCTCTCTCTCTCTCTCTCTCTCTCTCTCTCTCTCCATCCCTCCCTCCCTCCTTCCCTCCCCAAATTATATTTTGTTTACTCATCTATTTTAACTGTTACATCTCCCAGTAGTGCAAGCTACTTAAGCAAAAACAGAAACAACCCCCCCACCTTATTATTTATTTTTGTCTTTGAATTCCCAGTACATAGGACCTTGAACACAGCAGATGCTAAATAAATATGTTTTGTTGAAGTAAACTAAGTAGAAGTACCTTATGCTAGTTTTTACAAAGGGAAAATTTCAGTGTTCTAGATCTGCCAGAGATGAATGCCTTTCTATCAGGGAGAAAAGATTGGTTTATTGACCATACGTCAATAGATCATAGATCACAGGGTCATAGATTTAGAGCTGGAAAGGATGTTAGAGATCATTTATTCCAACTTCCTAATTTTATACATGAATGACTGAAGTCCCAGAGAGCTTAAGTGACTTGTCTAGTAAAGAGCTAAGACTTGTACCCACGTCTTCTGACTCTCAAACATTATTATTGTTCCTTTTACCATATTACAAATGTGAGTCCCTCATGCTGATTTAAAAGAAAAAAGAAGAGGGAAAATAAGAGGAACCAATTTAAGGAAAAAGAGACAATAATAAACTTGAATAATAATGGGCTGAAATCACCCAGACAATGGAAATAATTTTAAGAATGAGTAAGAAAATAGCGCCCAACAATTTGCTTCAAATAAGAAACTTAAGGGCTCATGAACAATAAAATTAATACAACTAGTAAAAGAAGAGGAATTGTAGAGGGGGAAGCTTGGTATGGAATATCTCTGATAAGGATCTGATATCCAAGATTATAGTATCAAAAGTCATTTTTCCAATAGACAGCTGTGCAAAGCTTAGGGAAAGGGTACAAACTCTGGGGTCAGTGTACTTAGTTTAAAATTAGGTCTCTGCTATTTACTACCTATTAAAGTTGGGCAAATTACTCGGGCTTCTTAAATTCATGTGTCCAACAAGATGGAGGACTAGGCATTTTATCCAGTCCTCACTACTTCTCAAATCTCTCAAAAATAAGAATTTTGCACAAGAGGTAAGGTACTTGAGGAGCAGCTCGGTGGTACAGTAGATAAAGCACCAGCCCTGGATTCAGAAGGACCTGAGTTCAAATCTGGCTCTTGACACTTGACACTTACAAGCTGTGTGACACTGGGCAAGTCACCTAACTCTCACTGCCCCACCCCGCACCCCCCAAAAAAAAAGAAAGAAAGAGAGAGAGAAAGAAAGAAAGAAAAAGAGGTAAAATAATTGCAAATGTCTCCATAGTCTGATGCCAAGAATGTGAATAAGGTAACAACCTGATAAAGTAACAACAAAGAAGGCTAATCCCCAACATAGAAACCACCCATTTCTCCACTTGCTCCTACACTCTGGCAGGAATGCATAACAGGATCTACATGCTCATATATGTGGATTCACTCAGGATTATCTTTGTTGCTAATTTAGACTGTACTACTCTCTCATCTTCCTCCTCCTTCAACTATGTGGAAGAGAGGGAAGAAGAGGAAAATTAAAGTATCTCATCAGCAGTGCAGTAGTACTTATCCAGAGAATTAAGGTATAGAGGTAAGTGGGGTAGGGTGCCGACATTTATAAAAGGAAACGTAGCTGGAATACAGCTGAGGCCAGCTCTGCCCTCCTTTTCCCTCACCTCTGAAGTCATTTTGGGAGAGAGACTGAGGCCAAGAAAAAGCAATATTATCAAACACAGGAGGAGATTATAGATGATTATGAAGTCCATTTCTCTGGAATCTGCCATAGAAGGGGAAGGAGTCAGAAAGGGAGCAATATAGAATATGAGTAAAAAAGTCCCCTGAATTACCAAATATCTCAGGAGAAAGAAAATTCAGTTAAAGAGTTTGAGTATAAGCAGATATACTAATGGGGAAGATGTAAATAGTGGAAGTATATATGGTCCTCTAGAAAATCTTAATGACTAAACATCTCTGAATAAATATTGGAAGATTAAAAAAAATGAATTGGCACCTGATGAGGAAGAGGACTCTATGAGTTCCCAAGAGAGCATAGAACCAATTCAGGATCTTCTAAAATGATTCAAGAAAGAAATAAGAATAGCTGAAGAGTAATTTATACACAACATAAATAAATTGTAGCATAAAAACAACAAACAAAATCTTGAATCCATAGTGGCAAATCTTACCTTCCAAAACAGATAGGACGACTGACTAGCAATGCAAAAACAGAAGTGAAGGACAATTTAAAGAAGTAAAAGAAAAAGCAACAATGATAGAAAAGGTGATCTTTATGCAAATAAAACATTGGTTTCAAAGATAGAATGCATAAAGACAATTTAAGGAACATGGATCTCCCAGAAGAAAATGACAAGTAAAAAAAAAAAATGCCAACACTATAATGTGATACAAGAAATACTTTCCCAAAAGTCTGAACCTAGAGAACAATGGGCTAAATGAAGAATAGCTTATCTCCAGAAAAATCCCTATACTTGGAATATAGACATTCTTTTCAGGCTTCCCATTGCTTTTAGACATTTAATTATTAAATTTAATAATTCCAATTACACACATCAAACTCTACAAGCAACCAGAAGAAAGACCTTCAAATGAAAAGGAAATAAATTATAATAGTACAAAATTTTTCTGTACCTACCAGAAACTAGAGAGAGAGAGAGAGAGAACAATATTGTGTTCTAAAGAATAAAAGACGTTAAGACACAAACCAAGGTGATACACCATGCAATCCTAAATCTGATCATCAGTGAAAAAAGATGGATGTTTGATAATCACACGAACAATACAATGAAGTAATAGACATTTTTCTGATACCTGTGACTTCTCAAACTTTTTCAAAACAGAAATTATGCACCAAAGATAAAGCAGATTCATCTGTCTCCATAGTCGAAGATACCCAGAATCCCCCCAAATATTTAACCCCTTCCCCCACCAAAATCCATGAATTGATGTTCACTGACTCTGAGCTCAGCACCCCTCTCATACTCCCACTCCATCAAAAATAAGATGTATAAACTTGCAACAAAATCCAACTCCACAGCCTTGCCTCCCTCCCTTTTTTCAGTGTCCTGGCGAGTCCAGCTCCAGGATGTAGCAGTTTATTCTGGCCACAATAGGAAGCCAGTGTGGTCACAGTCCTTCAGGAGCAAAAGCCTACTGGGGATCACAACTCTATAGTTGGCTTCAGAGCAGACAATCCCATGGCACAAGTGTGATAGCTCTCTGAATTACCAGTGTCAAACCAGAGAACTAAAGAGTGGAGGGAATGGGGCTCCAGGATAGGGTTTAAGCCTGAGGAAAAGAGCACAGTATCTGGCTAGGGTCAGTTATGATCACCCAAAAGTCACTTGGGTCAGAGAACCATGAGTTGCCCAGGTGGAAAGGGACTGAGATGCTTTGAGATTCAGCATCCAAGGGAACCACCATCACAGAAGACAGAATCAAAAAAAGACAATATAATCAGATAAAAATTCACAGGAAAACATTAATAACAGAAGGAAATATGGCTTCCAGCTTTAGTAAATGAGTTAAGGAATCTATGAATAACTACTACAAAAGAAAGGAAAATGATCCCACACTTAAGGTGACTAAAGACCTTGTGGAATGTAAAGAAAATAAGGGAACCACAATATCACCTGAGTAATATTGCACCTGAGTACAATGAGTACCTGAGTGGTTGACATTTAACAAATCACTTCAGGAACAAGTTCTGCAAGGCATCAGCAGAAAGACATTCAAATACAAATGAAGGGAAATTCAAATAATGCTAAACTATTCTGTACCTGCCCAAAAACTCCGAAGAACTATGGAGTTCAAACTATTGCACAGGGTAACACAACCTGCAGATCTGAGCTTAATTATAAATGAAAAAAAGATGGACATTTAATAATAAAGAAGCATTTGAAATATTTTTAGTAAAAAAATAGGAACTGAAGAGTTTATTTCCTTCTTAAACACCCTAAACAATAGAAATTCAGAAGTGAATAAATTTAACAGCCAAGAACAGCAACAGAATAATCACAAGGAGGCCAGTAAAATATTTTTTTAAATCTATATTAAAACACAGGGATGAAAGTGGAAGTTCAGTGAAGGTAACAGTGAAGAGGGGGGCAGGGAACATCAGGGACAGAACTTGTTGACACCCTCCTCACAGGGCATCAATCCTATAGTTTCTTGTTGTTGGTTTTTAATGGGAAGACAGTACAACATGGGTGGGTATATGAAGGGCAGTGGGAAGAATAAGAGGGAGATAAAGAGGAATGTGTGATGTAATAAGGTCAAATCAAGAACTAGCAACAACAAGAAGACCCTTAAGATAGGGCAGGTAGGTGGTGGGGCAGTGAATAGAGTGCCAGGCCTAGAGTCAGAAATATCTGAGTTCAAATTTAGCCTCAGACACTTTGTGACTCTGGGTAAGTCCCTTAATTCTGTTTGCCTCAGTTTTCTCATCTGTAAAATGAGCTGGAGAAGAAAATGGCAAATTATCTTTGCCAAGAAAGGCCCCAGTGGGGTCAGGAAGAATCGGGACACAAATGAAATGACTGAACAACAAGTTAGTTATTCCATAGACTTTCAAGCAAATTTTCACTTACCCCCTGATGTTTGTCCAACCCTCAGCACAATTTAAACACAATGAATAAGAATCCTGGCATTTTATTATCTTTTAAATGGTAAAGGCTGCCAACCCCCCCCCCCCAAGAAAAAAAACCCAACATCCTCTCTACCATATATCTATCTCCTTTGATCCCAGTGTCTAAAACATACAACTAGTTAAGTAACTTCTGTGTTCCTTATTCCTCCCAAGAGGCCAGTGCAAACCCTATGAACCTTATTATAACACTGTGCTTGACAAAGAAATAAAGCAGTGTAATTTTAATCCATAATCCACAGCTAAGTACCTTTAAGATGCTTAGCATTATGGCAATTATTACTTACTCAAGGTAATGAAATCTTTCTCTATCTTATCCTTCCTTCCTTCCTTCTGTGAATGAAGCTGTCATGGGAATAGATATGATAATCACATTTTTCTTTTCCCACATGATCTAATGAGGGAAGGAGGTTTAGATGGGGGAGGAGAACAGGAAACTAGGATGTAGAAAAGGAATCTAGCTTTGCTTCATGAAGGTTGTTTCTTTTTTTCCCTTTACTAACACGTTTCATCATTGTCTCGGTCTTTTCAAATTGTTGCCAGAAAATGTTTAATTTCTGACAAAATGTCATAGAAAGAAAGGATTTCCTTGTAGTCATAGTTGATGGATGGCAGGTCCAGCTGGGAGTCCCTGGTTTAATAGTGGATTCTAGATCCCTTGCTTCTAATGAATCCAATAATAACTACCCTCCTGAAAGTAATAGGGTAAGAAAAAACTCAAGTTGATTTTGTCGTTATCATTTTCTTTTCTCCATTTTTTTCTTGAGTAGCGTCATGTCTAGAAATTATGACGCTACTCATTTTGTCAGAAATTAAACCTGCCCTGATTTTTAGCTTTTACTGATTTCTGAGGTTTTCACACTAAAAATTTAAAATCTGGCTCTCGTAATCTGGTTTGAGAAGTCTCCAGCACATTCTGTGGGGAAGGACTCTTGTGGGAAGAAGTTTCCAAGGAGCACATGTAGATTTCTAAGTTTGCTAAAGAGGGAGAAAGTCAGCTGGATGAAGCTCTCAGTGCTTTGGGGAGCAGGGGTAGGCAGAAAAAAAACAAAACAAAAACATGTCTTCCAGGGTGCCCTGGAACCAGATCCTACTGGTTCATGAGAACCTTGTGATGAATTTTCAGTAGGAGCATCAACACTTTGGAAATCAGCAAACATTACAGCTCAAGACTTGATTTATTGTTTTGTTGATTGTCTAGCCTCAAGTGATGGCAATTATGTGAATAATGCAGATTAAATTTAAAAGTATGTCCTGTGCTTTTTTCTTTTTTAAGAAACTCAGTTGTTAAACATTTACCAGCATGGTTTAGCATGGTGTTGTTGGCACTTTTTGCCTTTTCTGCCCTGGGACAAAGCTTCAGTCATTCTATCTTGTTTATAGCTCTGATTATAAAAAAAAAATCAATATGCCTATCTATACACTCCTTTGAAAAGAGTCCAAGGTTTTTGAATGTTGAAGGTAACAGATGACTAGATAGCCTCAAAACCAAATTTAGTTCAGGTAATATTTTCCCTGACTTAATTTTTAAGTCACTGCTTTCCAAGTTTATGGAAAAAGCTATTCATGAACACAAACAGGTGTGTTTACAAGTGGAAACCAAGTAGTTGGTTACAAGGGTCCTCACTTAGCATATGATTAAGTGTTGATTATGTATGCAGATTTGAACATTAAAATTAGTCTGCAGACACAGGCAATTCTGAGACTGTGCTTCTAAGTGTTGCTGTTTATGCACACTTGTGGTATATTTACATTACTCCATCAGGAGTTGGATTTTCCCACACATGGGGATTGTCCTTAGAAATCTAAGGGGGGGGCGGAGAAAAAGTTGTCTTTATGATGTAAATCCTATGCCTCCATTTGCCAAGAATGAAAGGGGTGGTTAGATAAAAGGAAATGTTCCTTAATTATCAATTATCTTTTAAATTGTCTTGCCCAGGCTAAAATGGTGTGGTAGAGCTTTTCATGTAACATTCTATACGCTGGAGGTACTGGCGTAGTGTTTTCGGAATCAGCTTTATAGTTCAGAGGCATCTGGTGGAGTGGGATTGGTTATTGTTGTTTCTAAATCAACAAAATGCTTGCCTGTGCTGAGAGCCAAGAATAATTATGGGAGAAATGAATGAAGGTTTTCTTCTTTAAGGAATGTGAGTGTCCTGAACCAGGCTTTTGATGTTTGAGGTCTTTTCACCCTCTCATAAAATATGCCAATACGGTGTACAGACACTTTGGGGGACTGAGCTAGTGACAGAAGAAGCAGGGTATTGGACAGAAAGGAAATAGCAGTGTTTCCTCTCCCTCTATCACTATGGAAAATGAAGTGTTCTTTCCCCTATGTAACTTCATCAATGTGTAGCCCTTCCCCCCACAGACATTGCCATGGAGACTTGGTAGGCTGCTAGGAGGGGACTGACTCACGTTTATGAAGAGTTCTTCAAGGTTCTAGGGGCATTTGACCTCGGACATAAAATTTCCACTGAGGATCAAATAACAAACATTTAAAAAGTGTAACCACAAGTCCCAAAGCCCTTTGGTATGGAATTATCTTCTTATTATTGGAGATCAATGTCTATGACTGTGTGTTGGGAGGGTATAAGTATCTACTAGTGCCAGGTGCTGTTATGGGTGGAGGGAAGATTAAAAAAAAAAAACCCAAAACCAGCCAACAAACTAGAACAATACTTACAGGAAAGACGCTTACATTCTAATTTAGAGAATTTGGAGGAGTGGGGGAGGTGTGTGGAGAGGAGACTGGGCACAGCTCTTGAGAGAGAAAGCAAGGAAAGCATGTAGAACTAAAACTCATATGGTGGTTCAGTATTCCCACATTGTTTTCCCCTGCTCCACTTCACTAGAAGTCATTCTGGGCAAACTCTTTACCTGCCCAACCACTTTGACTCTTCTCCCTTCTACTGATGAGGAGTAGAGTTGTCAGGATAGGAAGAGATATTCACCATTCTTCCACTGCCATTTTATAGTTGGCTGTTGTTATTTTAATGTTTGTTTATGTCCCTGGCCTATTTAAAATTACTTAAAGTATTTGGCCATTTACAGTGATTTTACTTACCCAGCCTTAAACAGGAATGAGCATTGCTCAAGACAAAGTGAGACCAGGGAAAGAATTTAGCTTAAAAAGGCCAAGGTCTCCCACTGCATCTGGGGCTATATCCAGTTGTCCTGATGTCTATCTTGACACTGGACCCAGATGGCTCCAGAGAAGAGAGTGTGATTGGTGACTTTGTATAGCTCTGCCTCACTTAAATCAAATTCACTTGCAAGTCAAAACATCACCTTCCTGATTGGTCCTCTTCATTGGTCCTCTTCAAGAAGGAAGGACAAAACTCAACAACTCCAAGTCAGTAAATGTAGGGTTTGACACTGAGAGAGGGAAGGCTTATTCAAAAGTAAGATTTTTATTCCTCAGCTCAGGCTAAGGTGAGAGTTAGCTGATGTGACAGAAGGAATTAAAATTTGGTAACCTCTGAACTTATTCTTACTGGGACAGCTTTTGAACCTGGAGTAAGACTTACCAAAGGAATGAGTCAGTAGTTGGAAGAAGTCAAAATTAGTGTGGTTGTTTAGGTATATTTTTCCCTAAGCATATGGCACATAGCTAACAAATCATTTGACTACATACATGGGAGCTCATCTGAGTTTTGAACCTTTGACCTCTCAGTGTATACATTTAATGTATATCATCAGTACAGCCATTAAATAACCCTATTCTTGACCAAAGACTTTGTGTTTCCCTCCCTATATTTTATTTGTTTTGCACAAACATACTAACAGTTCCCTCTTCTCTTTTTAAAATAGTCATATTATTAATACACTACTAAAGTTGCCTATAATTTTCTAGGAAGGGAGAGGGAGGAGGAAGGAAGAGTAGGATGTTAACCTATAATTGAAAATCTCTCTATGCTCTGCAAGGGTATTAAATATTTCCAGGGTTTTATATCAGGAGTAGGGATCAAGCTTATGGTTAGGTATTTCTAGGACTCAAATGGGGCTACAATCTTATAGCCTCTCCCTTTATCTCACACTTCCTGTCCTCTGGTCACAGTCCAGACTAGAAATCCAGAAGCTCAAATTCTACCAGCCAGTAACTGTGCAAATCACTTCCTTTTCCTGCATTTTGGAAATTCAATTCAATAAATATTTAACAAGTACCTGGGTGGTAGAGCTATACAAGGTTCGAAGAAGCCTGCCTTCATGGAAGATATAGTCAACTATGGGAAGACCTTCCCTTCCCCTCCCCCCCCAACACAGAATTATCAAAGGCAGAGTTATAAGGAAATGATGATGACAATGATGATGATAATGTTTTATGTAGCACTTTAAGGTTTGAAAAATATTTTACATACATTATCTCAATTGGTTTCATTTGACTTGAAGGGACCATAGTGATCAGGGCTGTAACAAAGGCAGGGCCATGGAGCTTTGTCCCTGGCACCAAAATGCTGAGTGTGCTGATACCACATATTCCTTAACATAGTAGGATTATAAATGAGCTTAGAACTGAACAAGACTAATTAGCTAGAACTAGGAAATTACCAGATGGCAGGGCTTTTCCCTCCCTGCTTAGTAATACTCCCAGATTAAATTTCTCTTGCTCAGAAACACATTGCTCCCCATCCCCCACCTTGCAGCCTCCCCTGCAGCCATTTTTGGTGTGTTTATGCCTCTGCCTTTGTGGGTGGGTGTCCCAGGTACTCTGTCTACCCGTCATTCAGTGGTGTCCCAGTTGGTATATCATGTGGTGATGTCCCAGATAATCTCCAAGTCCGGTGTTTTTTCCCAATCAGTTTTCTCCAAACATAAGGGGTGGTGTGCTGTGTTTTTGTTCTTGTAGGTTATGTGTGTCTATGTGAGAATCTCGAGATGCAATTCAAAAGGAGGTAAGAATAGTGCGCTCTAGAGTCTCCTCCACCCACCCTTTATAAGGCCTACTTTGATTCCTGCCAAAAAGGGAAATAGGAGGTTGGGTCTCAAGGCTGACACTTCATTCTCCTCAGAGATGTATGTGTTACCTGACCAGAATTATAAACACACATATGTAATGAGTATACATATAATTCTGGCACTTATATTCTACATGTATGTATATATAATATAAGTAGATGCCCATTTCTATGTAGATATAGATCTGCCCTATTAAATATTGTTAATATAGGGGAAATAATTTTAGGTTCAACCTGAAATCTGTGTTCTCTATCCTTTAATTAGGAAGGGAATATCCCAACCTATAGATTTCCTTCCCACCAAATAGTAGTTACACAAAGACAACATATCGTGAATAAGGAATAAACTCATTTATCCAAGTTGGTAGCAAAAAGAAATCAGAAAAAACTACGCATATGGAATGAATAAGTTCTCCTATTTGGAGCAAGAAATCTCAGTTCAACCAAGAGAGAATCCTTGATCTCATCAAATTAGAAATTTTCCATAGTCTCTCACAGATTGAGGATATGTTTAATTAAGGTGTTAGCTCCTCTACAGATTGTTTTTTTCCAGGAGTCTTCTCTCCCTTCAAGGACTCGAAAAGCATATGAAACAGAATGTCTTCTTGGCTGAAACCTAGAAAACAAATATTCAAGATCTCTCTTCTCCCAGGCTTTCACTAACTCTACTTCTCCCATAGAAATAGAGCTCTGAATAGTTATCTATCATGGAGAAGAATCTTGGTGTGATATTTGCAAAAGGGAGATGTTTACGTTAAATGTAACACAAAATGTTACCTAGGTATCTGGAGAGAGACAAAACAAAGTGTTATGTGAGTTTGAGGGATGAAAATTAAGGACGGGGTGGAGAGAACAGGGGAATTATTAATGAAAGAGATTGTATTTGAATTGAACTTTAAGGAATTATTAGAATGGAAAAAGGAACATTATTGATATAAGGAGTTAATGTGAAAAAAGTATAGAGGTGGAAAGTTTCAGGTGTGTTAGGGGACAAAGAGTTGTCGCAATTTTACTGCAGTTATAGAATGCACTGTAGAGTGTACTATGAAAAAAGAATGGAAAGTAGATAGGAACCTGAATCTATTATGTGTTTACTGAATAAAAAGGAAATAAGTTGGCATCAAGATCTCAGGCAAAACAAAAACAAAAATAGACCTAATTAAAAGAGACAATTAGAGAAACTATATTTTTTAAAAAGACACAGTAGATAATGAATTAATATCAATATTGAACATATATATACTAAGAGGCCTGGCAGCCAAATTCATAAAGGCACAATTAAATGAGTTACAGGAGAAAATATACAAAAAAAACCCTGTACTAGTAGGGGACCTCAGTTTACCCCTTTCAGGCCAAGATACATCTAACCAAAAACTTAACAAGAAAAAAGTTAAGGAGATGAATAGAATTTTAGAAAACTTTGATATGACAGAGATCTAGATAATAGTGAGTGAAAATAATCAGAAATATAATTATTTCTCAGCTGTGCTTAGCACCTTCACAAAAGTTGATCATGTATTAAAGACTATAAAAATCTCAAAAATAAATACAGAAAAACAGAAATACTAAATGTATCTTTTCCTAACTATAATGCAATAAAATCACATTCAATAAAGGACCTTTGAAACATAAACTAAAAATTAATTGGAAACTAAACAATCTAACCCTAAAGTATATTATGTGGATCTAGTGGAAGCTAGTGGGCACGGTGGCACGTGGAGAACACCAAGCCCCTGGAGTCAGGAGTGGAGCGAGCGTTCAAATCCCCGGCCTCAGACACTTAACACTTACTGGCTATGTGACCCTTGGCAAGTCACTTACCCCAATTGCCTCACCCCCCCCCCATAAAAAAAAGAATATGTAGGTCAAGGAACAAATCATAGAAACTATCAATCTCATTAAAGTAAGACAACAATGAGAGCACACATACCAAAATTTGTGTGATGTAGCCACTATATCACTTACGGGAAAATGTATCGTCTCTAAATGCTTACATCCATAAAAGAAAGGAACAGATTAATGCATTGGGCATGCCAACTTAAAAAAAAAAAAAACTAGAAAAAAACAATAAATCAACTCCCTCTCAGTTTAAACAATCGAAGAATAGGCCTGAAACTCAAAGAAGAGATTAATAAAACTGAAAACAAAACAATTAACCTTTAAACTAATAAAACTAAGAACTTGTTTAAAAATAAAATTAACTATTAGTAATTTGATTTTTAAAAAAGAAAGAAGAAAGTCAAATTACTAATACCAGAAATGAAAAGGTTGAATTTACAAACAACAAAGATGAAACAAAAGCAATATTAGGAGCTATTTTGCCCAACTATAAACCAACAAAACTGACGATTTAATTTAAATGGACCTACAGAAATCATTTGTCCAAATTAATAGAAGAGGAAATAGAACATTCAAACAATCCTATTTTAGAAAAATAAATTGAAGAAGACATAAATAGCCACACTAAGAAAAAAACAATTCCAATGCTACATAAACTTTTTGAAAAAAATAAAGGAGTCCTATCAATTTCCTTCTGTGACACAAATATTGTTTTGACACTTAAACCAAGAAAAGCTAAAACAAAAAAAAGAAAACTTTAGACCAACTTCCCTAATGAAAATTGATGCAAAATTTTTTAAAATAAAATTCTAGCAAGGAGATTACAACAATATATCACAAAACCTATGACCAAGCTAGATTTAAACCCAGAATTCAGAGCTGGTTCAGAATTAGAAAAATTATAAGCATAAGACCATATCAATAATAAAAACAATATGATACTTTGATAATTAAATAATATTTATATAATTATTTGAATAGATACAGAAAAGGCTTATGACAAAATACAACATGCATTCCTGTTAAAAACACAAGAATAAATGAAGCTTTTCTTAAAATAATAAATAGTATGTATTTAAAACACAGAACAAGTATATGTGTAATGGACATAAACTAGAAGTCTTTCAATAAGATCCTGGTGAAGTAAGGCTGATCATTATTATTCAATATTATAGTAGAAATACTAGCTATAGGCATAAGACAAGAAAAAGAAATTGAAAGAACAAGCATAAGCATTGAGAAACAAAACTATTGCTTTTTGCAGTGAGATGATAGTTTACTTAGTGAACTCTAGAAAGGTAACTAAAAAACTCAACAAAATAATTAACAACCAGTAAAGTTTAAGGATATAAAGTAAACTCACACAAATCATCAATATTTCTATTATATACCAACACAAACCAGCAGAAAATATAAGATGAGAAATTCCACACGAATACAATCACAAAACACTCCACAAAAATAAAGATAGATCTACACAATTGGAAAAAATGCTAATCATGGATAGGGGCAAGCTAGCATAATAAAAATAACTATATTAACTAAAATAATAGACTTATTTGGTACCATATGAACCAATTTACCAAGGAATTATTTATAGAACTAAAAAAATTTTATAGGAACTAGAAAAATCAAGAATATCAAGGAATCATTGCAGGGGCAGGGGGGGGGGAGGGAAGAAAGGGTCCTAGCAGTGGTCAGACAAGCTGTAATTATCAAAAAGTAATTGATAGTGGATGACCAAATGAGTGGCCAATCAATGGGATAGAGTAAGTACACAATATACGGAGCAAACAAGCAGTGTAACCTGGTGTTTGATAAATCCAAGATACTAGCTATTGGGACAATAATTCACTGTAAACTATTGGGGAAACTGAAAATTATCCTGGCAGAAACTGGACATAGATCACATCTCACATGTGATGTTAGAATCTAAATTGTGGTCGCCTTCAATCAGAAGCTTCAGCACCAGTCTCTAGGCTTAAACATTTATTACAGCACAGAAGTATTCACAAGGAGTTAAGAAAAAGAAGTCCTACCTAGCCTAGAGTTCCAGCCTGGTTGGGTTCTTCCTGAAGTCTTCCTCCATGAGCCTGCTTAATCAGAAACTCCCTAGCAAGCTGTTTGTGAAGCTTTTTATAGATCTGGAACACAGGCAGTCCTTACACACTGCTTCAAGGTGATTGGTTGGCATCATCCAAATCCATTGGCTTTGAAGGTGTTCTCAAGTTGAGTTCACAGTCTAGTTTCTGAGAACATACCTTCTTAAAGGATAGCCAGGTGTGATTACAATCCAATTAACTTGATAGTAGGCTTAATCAGCAGTCAATCACTCTCACTTGATTCAATCAGTATAGATTAATCTCCAGGTGGGTCTTTGAGTGTCTGCTAAATCCCATTATTTCATCACACATATCGTATATCAAGATAACCTCAAAATGGGCACATGACATATATAAAGGATGCTATCATAGACAAATTGGTGGACAATGGAAGAAATCATCTGTCACATGTATGGATAAAGAAAGATTTCATGATTAAACAAAAAATGGGGAGGTTCATGGGAGGTAAAATGTATAGTTTTAATTGCATAAAGTTAAAAGATTTTTTTGTACCAACAAAACCAATGCAACTAAAATTAAGAGGAAAAGTAGGAAACTGGAGGGAAATCTTTGCTGAAAGTTTTGTTGACAAAGGTCTTATTTCTTAAATACATGAGGACATGGGTAAAATTTATAAGAATAGGAGTCATTCTCCAATTTATAAATGGTCAGGGGATAGGAACAGGCAGTTTTCAGAGGAAGAAATCAAAAGCTATAATATATATGTAAGAATAATATATAAGATATAATATATATAAGTCATAAAATTCTCTAAAAAAACTAATAACTAGAAAAATGCAAATTAAACAACTCTGAGGTAATAACTCACACCCATCAGATTGGCTAAGGTGGCAGAAAAGGGAAATGACAAATGCTGGAGGGGGTATTGGAAAATAGGTGGACTAATGCATTTTAGGTGGAGCTGTGAACTAGTCCAACAATTCTAGAAAGCAATTTGGAGTTATGCCCCAAAAGCTATTAAGACATGTATAGTCTTTGGTCCAGCAAAAGCAGTACTAGTTCTATTCCCTAAAGAGGTCAACAAAAAATAGGAAAGAAAAAAGGAGAGGAGGGAAGAGAAAAGGAGAAGAGAATAGAGAACAGCAGAGAAGAGGAGAGGAAAGGAGAGAAGAGAGGAGAGGATAGAGTGAAGTACAGAACCTTGAAGAATATTCATCTTAATTGTTATGAAAGAGATTGGGAAGCAGGCATGTAAGGTGCTTTTAAAGAGCTAAGAAAATGATTAGAATGTGTAGTTTTTCTGAAACCACAGAAGCATGTCTAGGAAGGGGAAATGATAAACAATTTCAATTATTACAGAGCAAGAGAAAGGGTGCGTATGTGGGGGTGGTGTGGAATGGAAGGCCACAGCATTTGGTGATTAGGTAACCACTGGTCGGGGGCAGCTAGGTGGTGCAGTGGATAAAGCACTGGCCCTGGATTCAGGAGGACCTGGGTTCAAATATGACCTCAGACACTTGACATTTACTAGCTGTGTGACCCTGGGCAAGTCACTTAACCCCCATTGCCCTGCAAAAAAACCCAAAACAAACACCCCCCCCCCCCAAAAAAAAAAGCACCCAAGAAAACCACTGGTGCCAGTGAGAAAAACTTTGTTCTCAGCCTATTATCTTAGGATTCTAAGCATTCATGTTGAAAAATTAAGTTAGTGCTCACTTAAAGCATCAGAGTTCATTATTAATCTGAAACAGTAACATCCATCTTAACACATTGTTTCTTCTTCCTTTCCCCTCGACCTTGAAGGTACCTAGTAGGGAGGGGGAGGGGTTCCAAACACCATACCTTTGATAAGACTCTGGATAGTATTTCTACAATGTTTTTGATAAAAATATGGGGACTCAGAAGAAGACTACAGCTTTGAAAATTTGGCTTCTCTAGGTTACAATAGGTACTCTCGACAAGTTCATATTAATGAACATAGCCATGTGTCTGAATTTGAAAGATGGTTGGCTATAAATGCAAGTTGTTCTATGGCATTAAGAATGAATTCTGGGGGCAGCTAGATGGCGCAGTGGTAAAGCACCGGCCCTGGATTCAGGAGTACCTGAGTTCAAATCCAGCCTCAGACACTTGACACTTACTAGCTCTGTGACCCTGGGCAGTCACTTAACCCCCATTGCCTCACCAAAAACAAAACAAAACAACCCAAAAAACCAAAAGAATGAATTCTTCTCCTTCCTCAAGAGCCAATGGTAATGTTGAATATTGCCTTATCAAAAAAGAAAAAAACATTTTGATCCTTTTTCCCCAAGAGAGGATCATTCTAGAAACCAGAAAATAAATGTTGCAGTTGAGAGACATTGTATATGACAGAGGAGCACATGGAACAAATTCAAATTAGTTATACACATTGTCACCCAGCCATTAAATGGCAAATAAGTGACACCTAATAGAACTATAAAACACCTCTTTCTTCTGATTAAGTATGCTCCACTTTCAATTTAAAATTGTCATTATGCTCAGAGACCTGTAAAGCAGAAGCTGGACTCAAGCACTGAGACTTGACCTTGTTTACATTAAACTATGTCTTGTTAGCATGAATTTAAATTGTAGAATACTAGGTATGACAGAGGAACAGTTTCTATTCAATGAAAAACCTGGCAGAGGTGAGCCATATGGTTGTTGCATCATAGCAGCAACTTACCCTTCTGGAAATATTTCCTTCCTGTTCTCAACAAGGCTGAATATCAGTGAACAGGCAGGTGACCGACCATGAGCCCAAAAGGGCTTGATCTGGTTGAGCCAGGGCACACAGACTTTCAACTAGGCAGAACTATGGGGGCTTGGCTTTAGTGTGCTGAATTTAGAGACAGCAGCTTGAGAAGTGATGAAAATTCAACAAAAGCTCAGAAAAGACAAGAAGAAACTGACTCTTCCACTCTCACCAATTCTGCTCCCCATCTCCTTCCTGAAGGGCTGGGGTACTGATCTCCATCAATAAGAAAAGAGTCCTATGATTATGGACTATTGAGTAGGGTTACACCTTAGGAATCACCCAATACAGGGTGTGTTTTGTTTTGTTGATTATCTGGTCTTAAGAAAGTGATGGAGAAACTGTTAATTCAGATTATCTTAAAACTGTCCAGGGTGCCTTTTCTTTTTGAGACCAGCTCATTCATTATGCATTTATCAGCCCCCCCCCCAATTCTATGTCATTTCATATCTGTATCCAGAGTTAGTGTCTACCCTCTATGGATTGGTATCTGCCATTCTCTCCTCTCCCCCATACCCCGCCCCATTTCCCCACAGGAGCTTCCACAGCATTGGCCTTGGATGTGCTATTTTCCCAGGGTCTCCTTTCATTGTGGTGGTTTAGTTGACAATATTTCTCCTCCCCCCCATCTCGGGCATCCTTCAATTGAGTTTTGTAGTATTGCACTATTTGGCCCAACATAAAAATTTCAGTTCACAGCTTTGCCAAGACATTTCAAAGTGGAGGACTAAGGTAACAAGGAGATCTCTTTTTTTCCTATAAAAGTATTTTATTATTTTCCAGTTACATGTAGAGATAGTTTTCTTTCTTTTTTTTTTTTTTTGCAGGGCAATGGGGGTTAAGTGACTTGCCCAGGGTCACAAAGCTAGTAAGTGTTAAGTGTCTGAGGCCAGATTTGAACTCAGGTACTCCTGAATCCAGGGCTGGTGCTTTATCCACTGTGCCACCTAGCTTCCCCAATAGTTTTCAACATTTGTCTTTAAAAGATTTCTAGTTTCAAATTTTCTTCCCTCCCTCCCCCTCCCCAAGACAGCAAGCAATCTGATATAGGTTATATATGTACAATCACATTAAACATATTTCTGTATTGGTCATGCTGTGAAAGAAGAATCAGAGCAAAAAGGAAAAACCTCAAAAAAGAAAAACAAAAAAGTAGAAATAGTATGGTTCAATCGGCATCTAGATTCCACAGTTCTTTTTTCTGGATTTGGAGAGTCTTTTCGATCATGAGTCCTTTGGAACTACCCTGTACCATTGCATTGCCGAGAAGAATCAAGTCTATCACAGTTGATCAACACACAGTGTTGTTGATACTGTGTACAATGTTCTCCTGGTTCTGCTCATCTCAGTCAGCATCAGTTCATGTAAGTTTTTCTAGGTTTCTCTGAAATGTACCTGCTCATCATTTCTTACAGCACAATAGTATTCCATTACATTCATATACCACAACTTGTTCAGCCATTCCCCAATTGATGGGCATCCCTTAAATTTCCAATTCCTTGCCACCACAAAAAGAACAGCTATAAATATTTTTGTACATGTGGGAGTATAATCTCTTTGGCAAAAAGACCTAATAGTGGTATTGGTGGGTCAAAGGGTATGCACAGCTGTATAGCTCTTTGGGTATGGTTCCAAATTGCTCTCCAGAATGGTTGGATCAGTTCACAGCTCCACCAACAATGCATTAGTGTTCCAACTTTTCCACAGCTTCTCCAACATTTATTATTTTCCTTTTTTGTCATAGTAGCCAATCTGATAGGTATCAGGTGGTACCTCAGAGTTGTTTTAATTTGCACTTCTCTCATCAATAGTAATATAGAGCATTTTTTCATATGGCATTAGATAACTTTGATTTCTTTATCAGAAAACTGCCTGTTCATATCCTTTGACCATTTCTCAATTGGGGAATGACTTGGATTCATATAAATTTGATTTAGTTCTGAATATATTTTAGAAATGAGGCCTTTTTCAGAAATAGTGGCTACAAAAATTGTTTCCCAGCTTTCTGACTCCCTTCTAATTTTGGATGCATTGTTCTGTTTGTACAAAAACTTTTTAATTTAATGTAATCAAAATCATCCATTTTGCATTTCATAATATTCTCTATCTCTTGTTTGGTCATAAGCTGTTCTCAACAAGGGCATAACTTTATGAATATAAGGAATCCTAAGGCCACCTGCTGCAAACTAACAGGTATCCCAACCATAAAGTCTTACAATGTCATTACCAAAAGAAAGATCTAGAAGACCTGTTTAGATCCTCTCTCTTTATGTCAGTAGTTTCTTCTACTCTTGCTGAACAAGAAAGGGGAGCAGATAAGGCAAGGAAACTAGAATTTATCGCTTATTATGTTCCAGATACTATGCTAAGCTCTTGGGATACAAATAAAAACAAAAAGAAAGATAGTCCCTGCCTTCAAGGAGCTTACATTCTAATGGGGGAAGAGCCCAAAAAAGGGAGCTGAAAAGGGGAGGAGAGTATAGGTACCCATGGGGTGGGACAGAAGCAATATCAAAGTGGAAGAAAGCATGACTTCATTCAAAATGGAAGCTCTGTGAGGAATTTGCCAATGGAAGAAGTGGAACAGAAATGTGGAGGGATATTCCAGGATGAAAGGACAGCTGAGGCATGATAAATTTCGTCATGATGTCTTTTTACTTTCTTTCAAACAATCCTCCCTATGTGCCTTCAGGTAGTACTGTCTTCCTCCAAGTGGCTACCCTATGCTCCATCCCTAAAGGGCCTTGCCTGACAATAAGTTAGTTGATAAAGACTTTTAGTTACCTTTCTCAGGGTATGGCATTGTGCACAAGGAGCTGACCTTGAAGCACAGAGGACTGGGTTCAAGTCCCATCTCTGATACTTTTTGGCTGAATGACACTGGGCTCTATAGGCAACTGCCTAAGACCAAAGTTTCAGGGAGTATTAACTTCTATCAATAAAGGGAGTTTCATCATCCAGAACTTCTTAGACCAATGAAATCATAGGTCTAGTTTGCCTTGCTCCCACACTGTTGGAATTTTCTTCTCCATGCTGTTGTGTCATGCTTTTGGTTCATAAACTGACGGCATCTATCTGCATTCCTGGTTGGACGGAGGCCTATTCAATGTCTCACGTCTGAGATCCAAAACCAGAGTGAGAGGTAGCACCCTTAGAGACCTGCTTTTCGCCGATGATGCCACACTTGCCTGTCACTCAGAGCATGAATTGCAGACCTTGAATGATCACTTCTCCCAAGCTTGCATGGACTTTAGCCTAACCATAAATCTTAAGAAGATAAAAGTCATGTGTCAGAGTGTTATGTCGCCTCCATTGATACATATCGGTAGCTACCAGTTTGGATGTAATAAGCCAATTCTCGTATCTTGGCTCTATTGTCAGTGACAATTTGTCACTTGATTCTGAGATCAATCAGAGGATTGGGAAAGCTACTTCAACCATGGCTAAGCTTGCCAAGCGTGTATGGCCAAACAGTAAACTGACAAGACAAACCAAATTTGCCGTCTATAGAGCATGCATCCTGAGTACCTTACTGTATGGCAGTGAAACATGGACTACATATACTAGACCAGAGAAGAAGCTTAACAGCTTCCACATGTGCTGCCTTTGGCACATCCTTGGCATATCTTGGTCAGATAGGATCACCAACACAGAAGTGCTCCAACATGCACAATTTCCAAGCATCTACACGCTACTGAAACAAAGACGGCTGTGCTGGCTTGGTAATGTGCACCGCACATAGAGTAGGTCCTAAAGACCTACTCTATGGTGAGCTGGATGCCCCCAGCTTAGCTACGGAGATGTATGCAAGCGAGATGTGAGGGCTCTGGGAATAGACACCAGCAGCTGGGAGGAAATGGGCAAGGATGACACCCGATGGAGTTCAGTACTCAGGAGTAGCTTGCGCACAGCTGAGATGGGCCTTCGAGCTTGGGAGGAAGAAAAACGAATGAGACACAGGAACCGATGGGCAACAGAGAGCACAGTTTCAGATGTCCTCGTTGCGGCTCTGTTTCAAGACTACACAGCCACACTGTGGCCTGTGGCTCTTCAAGGTGCTGATCCATGGTCGTCCACAACTGGTGGAGGCCTACTACTACTCTGTAAACTTCCCCCTCCCCAAAAGCCTTCAAGAACCATAGGAATAAATAAAACTTTAATGGTGGTATTTTCTAGAACTATACCTGATTTTTTTTTTTTTAGCTGGAGCTGTTTGTTTGGGGGTTTGTTTATTTTCTCTTCTTGCAGGAGGATTCTCCCTGGTATCCTTCAGATCACTCTTGGGAGGAATCTGTTTACCTACCTGATTGTAAGGCATACCATGGTGAATAACACTTTAATACCCTTGCACACATTCATTTTGTTTCTATAACTAGGAAGATTTAGAGAACTTAGAATAAATGCTTCTTGTGGACTCCTGGAAGGTTAGTAGCAGAAATATTTTGGGGAAAGTGCCTTTTATTGGAGTGCTTCAAATTATACCACATGGTAATTAAAATACAAATTATATAAATATGGTAATTAAGACACAAATAAAGCCAGAAATGGCTTTCTATAGAGTTTGGGGTACTAGAATGATGAGGGTGATACTAGGATTAGCAGGTGAAAGGGAGTAGAAGAAGTGCCAGATATGAAAGTTCTCGGAGAATAGAAACTCCCTAAAAGATCCAAAGTTTCATATTGTTGAAAGTATCAATAAATTTTGCAGCCCCATTTGTTGAAGCTATGTAGCACAGTGGATAGAGTACTGGACCTAGATTCAGAAAGAGATGTGCCTCAGTTACTAACTGTATGACGCAGGACAGATTACTTAATTTCTCTCTTTCTCAGTTTGCCCATCTATAAAATGGGGATAACTACCACACTGACCATCAAGAGCTATTGTGAGAATAAGATATTATTTGCACAGTGCTTCTCAAATCTTAAAGTTAGATAAGTGCTAGTGATTACTATTATTTGAAAATGAAAGCAATTTATCTTCTATCATTGAATGTTCAAGTCACACTCATAGCACCATGTTGGACTATCACTTCCTCTTTCTCCTAAATTGGCTGCTTAGCATGATACAGTAGCATTTTGTATCTAAGGATTATTCCTGTGCTTAAAGTGACTCAAAGGTCAGGATAACTCATGTAATATTCATATAATTAAATGAGAGACAGACAGACAGACAGACAGAGAGAGACAGAGACACAGAGACACAGAGAGACAGAGACAGAAAGAGACAGAGAGAGAGGAGGGACATAAATACTGAATGGGGGGCAGGACTCAGGGTAAAGAAAGATTTTGGTTTTTTAAAAATTAGTTCTATAATGATGACTTTTAATTACAAAACTATTGTTGTTATTTAGTGATTTTCAGTCATGTCTTTCTCTTTGTAATCCCTTTTGGGGTTTTCTTGGCAAAGATACTAGAGTGGTTTGCCATTTCCTTCTCCAGCTCATTTTTCAGAGGAGGAAACTGAGGCAAACAGAGGTTAGTGACTTGCCCAGGGTCACATAGTTAGTAAGTGTCTGAGGTTATATTTGGAACTCAAGAAGGTGAGTGTTCCTGACTCTAGACCTGGCTCTACCCCCAAACTATAGCCACACTTAATTAGAAATCTTTTTGTAAAGTTTTTTGGTAAATGTTCCTGCTTAAAAAGATAATGTTAATTACCTCTTTTCTGATGACTGGTTTTATCCTTCACTGCTTCATTTTATTTTATGAAGCATTATTCCTCATCATTGTCATCATTTAGGGATGAGGATCCCCCTCCATAAGAGTTTACAAACAGTTTATATTCTAAACCAGCTTGGTAATGGCTTCCATGTCATTTTACTCAGCAAGTAAGTATGGTTATGACTAATGCTCTTGGGGTTCCCCATTATGGCAATTGGTTTACATCAGTTTAAACTTCTGTATGAAATTATTGGCTGGCTCAGAGTCCTGGAACACTATAATCTCCAAAGAATTAAAGGTAAGTCTCCCTCAGAGAGTAGTAGAGAGGCCCAATGGTTGTTCTGACAGGTGTAACATCTACCAAATAAGAGACTATGAGAAAAAAAGACTATGAGGAGGAATCAGAGTAAAGTATTTCATCAAGGAGATGTAAAAAGAAGAGCTTGTCACATAGAAACAGTAAAGGATTACTGACATACAAGCCTCTATGCTCTACTGGTATCCTCTTGACGTTCAAAGAACTAGAAGAAAGCCCTGGAACCATTGGATGGACCTTGAATGGTGAATTTACTAGAATATATGATCCTGAGTACTTAGGCCAGGTAGTGATCTGCAGAATTGGATGGAAATGTTCATGAAATGTGAAATTAGACATATATCTTAACATTTGAATTTTTGTAAAAATTGTAAATTATGAAGTTATTTTATTAGTCCATGGGAACTATTTTTACTATTTTATATTTTCCAATTACATATAAGGATAGTTTTCAACATTTGTTTTCACAGGATTTTTAGTTCCAAATTTTTCTCCCACACTCCCTTACCTCCCTCCTTCCCCAAGAGGGAAAGCAGTCTGATATAGGTTGTATATGTACAATCACATTAAACATATTTCTAGATTAGTCATCTTGTGAAAGAAGAATCAGAGCACAAGGGAAAAAACTCAAAAAAGAAGGGAAAAAACAGTTCAAAAGTAGAAACAGTATGTTTCAATCTGCATTCATAATTCACAGTTCTTTTTTCTAGATGTTGAGAACATTTCTATCATGAATTCTTTGAAACTGTTTTGGATTGTTGCACTGCTGAGAAGAGCCAAGTCTATCCCCATTGTTCATAACACAATGTTGCTGTTACTGTGTACAATGTTTTCCTGGTTCTGCTTCTCTCAGTTAGCATCAATTCATGTAAGTCCTTCCAGGTTTCATGGAACTTCTCCGGGTCATGCGTTTCTTACAGCACAATAGTATTCAATTACATTCATATACCACACGTTGTTTACCTATTCCCCTATTGATCGGGCATTCCCTCATTTTCCGAGTTTCGTGGCCACCACAAAGTGTGCTGCTATAAGTCTTGGAACTTATAGTTTAAATAGCACCTTACAAGTTCCAAAGTATCTTCGTTGCAACAATCCTGTGAGGAAAAGAATTCAAGCTTTACCATTTCCATTTCACAGTTGAAGAGCAAGAGGTTCCAATGAAGTTAAAAGACTGTTTCATGGCCTTGTGAGTAATTAAGGCAGATTAGTAAATAAATGTATGTAAGCACCTATATTGTGCCAGATACTATATAAATTGGCTGGGAATACAAATAAAGAGACTGTCCCTGATGTATAGGACTTATGATCCAATAGAGGAAGGTGACATCAAAAGAAGTGGTTGAAAATAGGGGATGATGTACTTGACATAGGGCATAGCAGAGATATCACAGAAGTCCCAAAGTAGGGCAGGCCAGGTAGGGAAATGAGACTAATAGAAACAATCTTCTGATTTTGAGGCCCAGTAATCCTTTCTACTAAAACACACTAACTTTTCTTTATCCATAGACTGACTCAAGTAGCACCAAGAGAATGAAAGGGAAATTTTATTTGATTAGAAATTGCACACAGTACCACACAAAAGAAGTGGCATGAAGGATAAATAGAGAGATGTCTGACTAGAGAAGAGGGTGAGCTGGTCATGCTGCAAGAATGAGGGAATACTGATCAAAAGGCTTTATAGGTCATTGGCATCTCCAAATTTTAAGGAGGGTCTAGAGAAAAGACCTGGGATGGGCACTCTGTATCAGCTCATAGAAAGACATGGGATGATTATCTCAGAAGATGATAGAAGGGGTTAGGACAGCATCATTTAGGAAGTATTACATTATAAGTAAATCACATGGTCACTGAAATATTAATTAAATTGTTATTGCTTATCAGTTGCAGTATCCCTTCATACAGTTAGGGTGATAGTCTAGACACTTGGCTACAATCTCATATTCTGGTAGTAACATTATGACATTCTGTTCTTTCTAATTAAGAAGTGCGAGATTCACGTGGGGAAGTTAGCTTGATGTGTCCTGGACTGGGGGTTTCGTCCAAACCTCAGCCTAATAACAATAGTGGCCTCTCAATTTATCTAGTTCAAAAAACAAAACTTGGAATTCAATCGCCTGTACTTTATATTATCTTATAAATCATACATCACAGCAGGTGCTCCATAGAACAGATAGCTATACAGTGGAAGAGTGGGAGCATCCCCTATAGATTTCTCTCCTCTTCTCCAAAAAATAAGCATGGGTAGGCTTTGCATAGCTATTTTTTGTTTGGATAACATCTATCATGTCACTGGTTCTCAAAAGTGGTTGTTTGTGATTGTAATTATATTAAGGAAAGATTCACTTTAAATTAAAAGCTAACTAAAACAATGGTGGCTTTCTGAATCAATGGCAACAACTCACAAATGAATTGAGCAGAATATTATTAATGCTATTAATGGAAAAATATATATAAAGGTGAAGATGGTAGAGAAATTCAGTTTCTATGCTCTTTTTCGGAGAGTAGTAATATGAAAGCTATCTGAACTCTTGCATTAATTTTGGGTTTTGTACTTAATAGTATTTTATTTTTTTCCAACTACATGTAAAGATAGTTTTCAACATTTCAGTTTTGTAAGATTTTGAGTTCCAAATTTTCTTTGTTCCTTCCGTCCCTCCCCTCCCCAAGACAGTAAGCAAGCTCATATACATTATATGTGTATAATCATGTTAAACATATTCCACATTAGTCATGTTGTGAAAGAAGAATCGAACAAAAGGGAAAACACAAGAAAGAAAAAAACAACAACACAAAAGGTGAAAATAGTAGGCTTTGATCTGTATTCAGACTACATAGTCTTCTCTGGATGTGGGAGAGCATTTTCACCATGAGTCTTTTGGAATTGCCCTGATCTTTTGTATTGCTGAGAAGAGCGAGTCTTTCATAGTTGATCATCTAGTACAATGTTGCTGTTACGTGTACAATGTCTCCTGTTTCTATTCACTGTACTCAGCATAGTTCATATAAGTCTTTCTAGGGTTTTCCGAAATGTGCCTGCTTATCAATTTCTTATAGAACAATAGTTATACTATTATATACATATACTACAACTTGTTCAGTCATTCTCCAATTAATAGGCATCCCTGCATCTTCCTTTGCATTAATTTAAAGATTCTGTTGGACTATTCTAGTGTATAATCATTCTGTTGTACTTTTTAATGGACTTGTGTTAAGAGAGATGGGGTCTGGGGGCAGCTAGGGCGGCACAGGGAGAGAGTACCAGTCTTGGATTCAGGAGGACCTGAGTTCAAATCCGGCTCAGACCCTTGACACTTACTAGCTGTGGGAGCCTGGGCAAGTCACTTATCCCCAATTGCCTCACCAAAGAGAGGGGGGGGGGTGGGTGGGTCACATACTCATAGTCGATTTTCATTTTGGTTTCGACTATCTTTTTGTTATGTTTAGGTATTTGTATGCAGCCCTTTCTGACTCTTTTCGTGAAAAAAGCATTTATCATACCGGTATAAGCCTTTGAGTAGTCCTATGGCTCTTTGGCCTTCGGTTCTTAAACCTGAGCCACATTTTCCCAGGTGAGTTTTTTCTATCCTTCCTGGTACCCACGTTCACATCATTCAGCAAATATGAAAAATATGTGTTGATTTGGTTGAGAAGATCTTCCAAGTTCTTCATAGAATTTCTTTTCTTCATCCCTATGACCAATGTTGATGCCTGGCATTCCTTTTGCTTAGGCTCATCATAAAGCACTTAGGGTAGATCCAAGTGTCACCAAAATGATGAGTCTGTTTGTCTTGTGTGTATGGTGAAATCACTTTCCAACTCTTTTATTTGACTCTCTGTTGAAAATACCTGAACCATTAGTTACAGATTTAACTTTCTTATGACTTTTGATTCAAGTTGATAAGAAAAATAGCAATAGTTACATGGGTCACCCCTAACTCATGGGTCAAATGATGAGACAAAGAGCCACCATTTAGAGTACCAACAGTTATATGTATAATGTATAGATGTTCGTAAAATTTGTCTTAAAATCCCCTTCCCTCCTCATAACCAATATGGAAGGAGGCTGCATTGGACCAAGGGCAAACATTTTTTTTTTTCTTTGTGTCATGGGGAATCCGTGTACAAGTAAGTTATTACATTAGGCCAAGCACTAAATATGATCATCGCCATACTTAGCTATGTTGGTCTTCAGTCAAAAGCATTGCCATTGTTGAAGCCCTTCTCAGAGCTCTTACACTTTGGTAGAATGGTCCAGAGCTTCTCCTCTATTTGCATGGCACCCAGAGTGAGGCGCTGAGGTAGGTTTGGGGAAGAAAGGGGGACAGTTAGACCCCCAAAGTAGCCTCTTTCTCATGCTATCTCAGCAACTTTCTCAATACTATTTTTGAGTCTGCTGACTCACTTCTCTAGAATCATTCCTCACTTCTGGTCTCTTGTACACTCTTAA
Organism: Dromiciops gliroides; assembly: GCF_019393635.1. Lineage (NCBI taxonomy): Eukaryota > Metazoa > Chordata > Mammalia > Microbiotheria > Microbiotheriidae > Dromiciops > Dromiciops gliroides. The sequence continues at coordinate 272,754,741 of NC_057863.1, read as the reverse complement.
TTTTGCAAATTTAATCTACCACATTGTTAATACTCCATTCATTCTCCCTTATTCACCACAACGAGGCCAATTTCTAATGATCGACTGGGTCCTGAGGCTTTCCCTAATTTCATAAGAAACTCGGGAAACTGAGGCAGCTTCATGGCCCTATAACCTCCAATATAAAACTGTTTCTCTTTTCTGGTGTCTTTCAGTACCTAAAATTGGAGGTTAAAGGTAAGGATGGGGAGAATCAAATGCAAGAAAAGATGATTGTACTTGTGAAGGTATGATTTATTTGATTTCTAAGAGTTTTTTCCCAGTTCCTTGGAGAGGTGGGATTCACTTCTTTTTAAGACTTTCTGCAAACATAGAGGTGACACATCCAGCAAGGACATGAAGAAGCCCAAAATTATGAAATTTAGCTGTATTTTTTGTTCATTCCAAAGTCCTTTTCCACCTCCTTTTCCCAAGCCTCATTCTCTGCTCTCAAGAGTTTTCTGCCAGCAAAGAAATGATCATTTTAGACAAACTTGACATGGAAAAAAAAATTTAAATAATATTCCTTCTGTCCTTCCTTCCCACAACAAACAAACTAGGGGGAAGGGCCCTCTTTCCAAAAAAAAAAAAGGGGCCCTGATAGTAGACTCAAGCAGACAGAGCTTAGTCCTGGGGGGAGCCTGGCGCCAAAGGAAGAGGAGATTGAAACTTTATTTCCTTTTTAGGGACATACTATGTTTGTTTGCCTCTGTCCCAGGAGAGAATTCTGGGGAAAGTCTTTCAAACAGAACTTAGGTATGGCTCACGAATAGGTTTTCTAAAAAATGGATTAGAAAAATTCCCTTCTAGAAAATTTACTTTCCAATCATCTCCTTGATAGCCATGAAAATTGTCTTACCATTGCCATGCCAACAATGGAGAACCTTATTGGCTTTCTGGTTCTAGATTTGTGATCAAATTAATTCTACCTTTTCTTCTAGAAAGTCTGTGTCATTCTACTCCCCAGTGACCCCACTCATATCTTATAACTTTTAAGACTCACGTGTCCTTCCCTGGTCACCACTCACCCTAATGCAAATTCCTTATTTGTATCCAGAGCACTTAATGAATTATCTAGTAGGTTCCAGGGTGAGATGCTAGATCTATGCTTACAAGTCCAAATATTAAGTAGTAACCCCTTCGAAAACGAATGCTAGAAAGATAGAACTTACTAAATGCTTTCTCATTCATCCATCCATTCAGGTTCTAGTAGTAGATATAAAGTAGAAGACACTATTTCCGCTATCACAAAAGAAATGCGTAAAACACAAAATATGACCATTAACAATCATTCATTGGGACAGCGAGGGGGCCCAGTGGATAGAATCACCAGGGCCCTGGAGTCAGGAGGACCTGAGTTCAAATCTATTCTCAGACACTTACTAGCTGTGTGACCCTGGGCAAGGTCACTGTAACCCCAATTGCCTCACCAAAAAACCCCAAAAAAACCAAAAACCAGAAAGAACAACAACAACAACAACAACAAAACATAACAAAACCAAAAACAACAAAAAAAACTATCATTCATCAAGCTCCTAATAGTGCCAGGCACTGTACTAAGTACAGGGATTAAAAAACGACAAAAAGACATTCTCAGACTCAAAGACCACTTGAGGGGTGATCTAATGAGGGAGACAACATTCAAACATATAGTTGTGTATGTATATGTGTGTGTGTGTGTGTGTGTGTGTGTGTGTGTGTGTGTGTGTACAAAGCAAGCTATAGACAGAATAAATAGGAAACAAAAAAGAGAAGGAAGGCATTGGAATTAAGACAGTTTGGGGAAGATTTCCTGTAGAAGGAGGGACTTCAGTCAGGACTTAAGGAGGCCAGGGAGAGAAGTAGTTGGAATGAAGGAGGGAGGGCATTTCAGGAATTGGAGACATGTCAGAGAGAAACATAAACATTAATTTAAACATAAACTATAAACCACCATCTCTAATATGCTCTCCTGGGAGGTAGGAAAGTCTCTCTGAGTGCTTAACAAATTTATTTTCCTCTCAGTTTGAACTGTTTCTTGGGTCTAGAGACTGGACTCAATGTCCAAATCTTCTGGCCAACCAGGGAGCTGTGCAGGGTGGTTGTTCTTCTCCAAGAAAAGTGTATTGTCAGAAAGTCCCTTTTATTGGACAACTAATATAAAATTCAAGGTATCTGTACTTCTCATGCCCACCCAAGTAGCCGCTAAGATAGAAACATTTACCCCAAGATCATTGTTCAATCACTTATGCTTAGGGAAACACAAACAAACAACAACAAAAAGCAACTAGGGACTTGAGACAGTCTCAGGCGCATCCAGGTAAATACATGGCTATCATGACAGCTCTTGGGAAATGGGATGACAGAAAGCCTTTCCTCCCTCCTTTTAAGTCCAAGGTAGAGCTGGAGTGACCTGTGTCCCAACAGAAGACTGCATCGAAAAAGGGAGGAGTCGCTTTGCTCAGAAGTAAGCTGGTGGCTTCATGGATAGAATGCTACTAGCTGTGTGATCCTGGCAAGTCCTCAACTGTAAAAATGGGGATAATTATAGCACCTACTTCCCAGGGTCGTTGTGAGGATCAAATGAGATGCTTTCATAGGGGAATGTCCTTTCTAGCTTCCTAGTCTGATTCATGGCCTTTCTTATATAGTTATTGACAGCCAAAGACTAAAAGGTGTTTTGATCTCATTCTTATACTTTAGAATTATGCCAGTTATTTCTAATCTGGAACTATAAGCTTCTGAGGACAAAAAGGGTGTTTGGTTTTGGCTTGATCCACTGTACCTGGAACCTAATAGGTATATTAGGTTGTTCTAAATCCATTTGCAAAAGACTCTACACAGTGATGGAGACTGACTTCTCAATGCTTCTTAAAGTGAGGGGTTAAGTTGTTGAGAAACAAAGAGAGAAGAAAGATTCTAGGTTCTGAGAACAATGTGGGTCCCTGAAGAGAACCTCAGACTTCTCATTTACTTTCTTAAAGTTGGAATTGAAAAGAGTAGGATTCCTCTCCTCTCTAGCTCTCACCAACTCTTCCCCCTCACACAGGCAAGGAGCACTGAGTAATTAGTCTCGATCAATAAGAAGAGTTGAATGAAAATGGGCAATGAGCTACTGTTACATAGGTATTCAACAAAAAGTTGTCAAATTGACCTCAAAGCAATAAGTATTTAATCCATACTCATTAATTGAAAAAAAAGAAGACAAAGGCAAATCAAGGAAGGAGGAAATGGGGAGAAAATAGGGGAATAGAAAATAAGGGTAGGAAAGAATAGAGAGGAAGAGAGAGGGGGGAAGAAAGAGAAGCATTTTAGAGACATTGGGACATGATCAGAAGAGGAGGTTCAGAATCAGAATCAATTCATTGGAAAGAAGTGTTAATGTTCAGATTTCCTAGGTTCCTACTACCTTAAACTCTGGTTTTCTGTCTAATTTGGGATGTCTAGCCATCTGCAGTGAGTATAGGTGCCTTTGGGCATTCTGGAATTTAGAAGGGAAAAAAGGTTAATCTTTAATGTTTTTAGGTGGGGAGAGCACTCACTAATAATGTATGGGCTGTAATGTGTAACATGATTCCTTTGGGAAAAACGTACATACAGGTTTTCAGCTGAGCGGCTATGGGCAGCAGCTGTATTGACACAATGGACCATAATCGTACCGATTTATTGTTCCAGTGTTCTTTAAACCAAAGCTTTACAACAAAGACAAAGTTGTTTTAATGTAGTAGAATAATCCACATACAATAGTTCCTGAATAAGTATTTACATTATATACCAGTAAAAAATAGTAAAGACATAAATTTACTCAAAAGATGAAAGTGATGAACCCTCCTGGGTTCTTCTTTGAACTAGAAAATTTTAAGGAGCAACTATACATACCTTACCTTTAATTAGTATTAAAGTCTGAATTTCTTTGCTGTGGTCTGACCCCAAATCCTTAAAATTGCCGTACAGAAAAATTCAGGGGGATCACAGTCTAAGGCAGGCAGTCTTAACCTGGTTCATGGATTGATTTCAGGGGGTTTGTGAATTTGTATGGGAAAAAATATCTTTATTTTTACTAACCTTGAACTGAAATTTAGCATTTCCTTTAATTATTTGAAAACCTTATTCTGAGAAGAGACCCACAGTCTTGCCAGCCTGCCAAAGGAATCCATGACATAAAAAAGGGTTAAGAACCCCTGGTCCAGGGCAACTAAAATAAAACACCAATTGTATGACACTTTTTCATTGTATGACACTCAACTTTTTGAAGCAGCTTCCCTCTTGATCTCCACGAATGCACAGTGAGATAGGTCAGACAGATTATTGATTAGGAAAATCAGTAAAAGAAGGAACTGAGAAGTTAAGAAAAATAGCTAGAGTAGCACAAAAGCAGAGCTAGAGCTGTGTGCCAGTCTGAGAGTCAGAAAGCATGTATTAAATACCTTTTATGTGCCAGGCACTGTGTTAAGTTCTGGAGGGTACAAAGAAAGGCAAAAGATAGTCCCTGCCCTCAAGGAGCTCACAGTCTAATGGGTAAATCAATGCCTCTGTAAAAACAAGACACATTTATTAAGTGCACACCATGTACCAGGCACTATGTTAAGTGCTGAGGATAGAAAGACAAGGAAAAAAAAACAAACTAGTTTCTGATCTCAAGGAGTTTTACACTATAATGGGAGAAGACAAAAAAGGGAACTGAAAAGTGTATATAGGGAAGAAGGTACCTATATAGGCCCATGGTGTAGAAGTCAGGAAAGTCAGAAGGAGCATGAAGGGTGGCCAGCTGAGACCCCTCCTCAAAAGGTAGTCTCCAAGAAGAACTCACCAGTGGGAGAAGGGGGCCAACATGGAAAAGGGATGTTCCAGGATGAGGTCAGAGGAGCCAATTGAAAATAATTTATAGAGGGAAGGCACTAACATTAAGGGGAATCAGAAAAGGCTTCTTGTGGATGGTAAAATTTTAGCTGGAACTTGAAAGAAGCCAGGGAAATTAGGAGACAGATAAAGAGAGAGAGTTCCAGGTACAGGGGACCACCTTTGAAAATACCAAAGTCAGGAGATGGAATGTTTTGTGAATATGTAATCAGAGAATTAAAATAGTATTTAGATGTCATCAAGCTATCCTATTACCAGAAGCCTGGATTTCTTCCATAATTATCCCTGGACAAGCCATCTGACTTCTGTTGAAAATCCCTAGATATGAAGCTATAGTACCTATCCAATGAGGTTTTTGCTCTCTAGATATATTTCCCAGTGTCCTGACTTTCCAAGCTAAGATAGAGAAGCTCATTCAACAATGAAGATCTTACAAATCTGATTTCCAGGAAGCATGTATTTAAGTTCATGCTTCTGAAATGAGGTACTGTATTCAGTAGAGCAAACCCAATGAAGACACAGGTCAGAAACTTTTATTACATAGGTTAAAAGGACTGTCCAAATCCCTTTGTAGTCCTGGATTTTCTTTTGGCAAACATTGCTTCACTTAGTCATTCAGCTCTTAAAAATCATTCTGCTTTTCAAAGATTTTGGTTTCATGGGTATTTGTAATAATGGGTTATGATGTGTATTGCTTTACTCAGCCAATCAGGCAGTCAACAACGCGTTGAGCATGTGCCAGACACTATGTTAAGCACTGGAGATACCTAGTTCAGTCATGCTAATGTTTCATGGCCCCATGGACCATGCTGTCCATAGGGTTTTCTTGGCAAAAGAACTGGAGTGGTTTGCTATTTTCTTCTCTGGTGGATTAAGACAAACAGAGGTTAAGTGAATTGTCCTAGCTTCCTGGGGATACAAAGAGAAGCAAAAATAAAGAAAACCCCTGTGCTCAAGGAGAGAAGAAGCTAGGTGGCACAGTGGATAGAGTGCTGGGCCTGGAAGGGAAGACTGGCCTCAGACACTTACTAGCTGTGTGACTTTGTTCAAGTCACTTAACCATTTGCCTCAGTTTCCTCATTTGCAAAATGAACTAGAGAAGGAAATGGCGAACTACTCCAGTGTCTTTGACAAGAAAACCCAAATAAAGTCACGTAAAGTCAGACACGACTGAAAACAACTGAACAAGCGCTCAAGAAGTACACATCCTAATGAAGGAGAAAACATGTACATAACTAAGAACATATAAATTATATATGGAGTTGAAGAGGCAATATGATTATCTGATAAAGTACTCACAGTCTTCGTTTTACCTAAGTGGACCATTTCATGGACCTCTATGCAAAATGAAAAATTTCCCATGTATGTGGGGAAGGGAGTCCTGAATTTGTGGAGGTATGGGCTCAGCACACAATTCAAGGACACATAGGGGCCACTGAGGACAGAGAAGTGAGAGCAGGAGTGAAAAGACATAGGGGCTGGGGCCAGCCATGTAGAAACTAGAGGAAGTGGGGTTGAGGGGGACATGCAGGGGCAGGAACAGACTGTGACACCAAGCTTGGGGGAAGACAGATATGGAGATGCTCAATAGGCAGGTGGGTGAGCAGAGCAGGCCAAAGGTCTCCTCTCTTGGTGCCAAGCCCCCAATCTGGCAGTGACTTCTCAGTGTGTAGGTTCTTCTGCTTTCATTTGAACGGTTTTGTTTTTGATCTTTGATGGTTTGGTTTTTGGTGGGGAGAGGAGTGTGGGCGGCCATGGAGCACAGAGCCACAGGGCAGGAGTGAAGAGAGAGAGAGAGAGAGAGCACAGTAAAGTTAACATAGTTGAGAGAGATGGAATGTTTTATTGGAGGTACAAAAAGGAGGCCAGTGTAGCTAGATCATTGAATGAGTGGAAGGGTGTAGCATATAAGGAGATTAGAAAGGTAGGAAGGAGCAGGTTGTGAAGAGTTATAAATACTGGGGAATGATTGTATATTTAATTTTGGAGGTAATAAATCATTGTGGGGAGAGGATAGTTTTCCGGTACTCAAATTTGCCTCTGGAGTTCCATACAGAGTGGAACTGATCCTGATTTCTCAAAGACTTTGACAGTGGAGTAAAATAAGAATTAGGGTTAGGGTTGGGGACCTCCTACATTTCACTTATACCAGTCATCCATGCAAGGCCAGCCCTTTAATAAGTCCCCATGTGCTTTTTACCATCTTTTTGCACGTCATTTCATTGCCCAACCTTTGTCATCCATCAGTGGAAAGAGCAGTGAGAATTGGGACACCAGGGTGCTTTTGGGAGATCCAATTTTAAGGTCTTTACCAGCCAGGGTAATGTTTCTCAGGCCAATATAATATGTGTCAATTCAGAATCTCTCTCTCTCTCTCTCTCTCTCTCTCTCTCTCTCTCTCTCTCTCTCTCTCTCTCTCTGGCATTGCCCAAAAGGGATTATTCTTCCTTTTCAGACACTGTTGGCAGGATGATGGCCTCCCAGTGACAGTTTGGGAAGGACAAACCAGCTGACCACTTTAGCCTCCTGAGACCAGACAGTTACCAACTAGCCAGTGAGGAGGACATAGAAAGTAAGGGAAGTCAATGTGCAGTAACCAATACTTCTAACTACGTTTGGCAAACCCATCGCTTTTACAGAGGAGAGAACTGAGAAGGCAAGGGACTGGTTCAAAGTCATATAGGCAGCTAGTAACAGAGCTGGTGTTCAAACCCAGGATTTCTGAAGTCAGACCAATCACTGTTCTTCTGACTAAATCACACTGAGATGATGTCTAAGGTTATTCCAGCTCCAGCATTCTATGACCCAATGAGCCAAACTTCCAACACCACTAAACCCTGGATGAGTCTAAAGCAGCAGATGGTTAGGGTGAGATGTTATCTTGTCTATTGTCCACTTCTCCCAGGTAATCGGGATTTGGAGCTAGTAGCTCCCAGAAGAAAAAGGCTGAGGCTACAAAGTCTGGATCATTTGTTTTACGACATTTGACCTCCCATCATCACTATTCTGCTTGATTTTGAACCAGGAAATTCATTTCTACCCATGCTAAATAAATCAATTAGCTGAATCTGGGGACGGTACTGAGAAAAAAAAAACCTACTCCCATTTGCTTCTGCATTCTTTGTTGTGGATTAGAACAGGCTGTTTTTGGTAAGAAACTTCCACGCTTAAATTAGATCTTTTCTTTTCCATCTACAGTACAGAAGGGCTTCCCAGACCTGAAACCGTTCTGATTCATGATGAAGTCAAGATGCCTTCAGCACCAATTAAAATATATTTTAAGTTTCTTTGTAGAAGAATGGCTGCAGCATTGAAAACAAGCTAAATTTTTCTTGATTTTGATTACAGGGCTCAGTCCTGGAATTGTTCCTTTCACCAACAAATGCTGGCAGTACTCTCTGGGCTTCCTATGGGCTCAGCGTTCACAGTCTACCCAATTAACACCCTGTTAAGCTACACACCTGCAGGGAAATTACCCTCGGATCACTGTATTGTAGCTTTTAACCCCCTGACACCTACATTATTGTCCCTTAATATTAGGCTTAAAATGATTTAAAGTGCTCCCTGGTGTCTTTGCAAAGCCCAGGTTATTTCTTTGGCATTTGGCTGGGGGAGGCAAGAGGGTTAGGAGGGGGGATGGGATACTACATCCCCCGAGGAATTTAGTTGTAACAAAGGTAGATCAAGAAACAGCAGAGACCTTCTTCTCCAGCCTCAGAAAACAGTTATTAGCAGAGTTTTGAAAAATTATACCATTTACAGAGTAAACATTGGCAATGCAAAACTGCTGAAAATAAGAATTTTAGTTAATGTGAAATTTCATGTTGATTCTCAAGGTTTTCATGAAAATTTGAGTTTTTATGAGGTGTTTTTTTTTTTTTAGGTTATGCCTTTTTTTCCATTTACCCTGGCAACAGATGCAGCTTCTCTCAACGGTTCTAAAGAATGTTAAGGATTTTACATGGCCCAGTGAATGGAACAACAGTCTGGGAATCTTGGAGGTACACGGTTTTGTTTGCCTCCTCTACAGCTCCGTTCTGTTACCCTGGGAAAACTGTAAAACCTGTATGCCTCTATTTCCTTGTCTATAAAATGGGGGTAATAATCCTCTTCCAATTCCCAGAGAGGTTATGAGGTTTAACATTTTCAAGCATCTCAAGTGCCTCAGATGAAAGGTGATATGCTATGTAAGTACAAAGAATGCTTGTTGACTAAACCCTGAAAGGCAGCTTTAAGCTGTCTTCTTTATAGAAAATGGGAAAAAAAATAGGTAAAACCACAGGACTTAATTTGTATATTTGAGCTTGCAAGAAAGTGATTTTCTTTTCACACTAGGGGGAAATTTTTCATAGTTCTAACTAAAGTTACTTTAATCACCTGGTTGAAAGAACACACTTTCCCCTCCTTTCTCACCCCTTAGCCCCATCACTCCTGATTTGAATTTATGTAGTAACTTCTAGACCAGGACATTGTATGCTTTTGTATCAAAAGAACAGAAATGAGGACCTGAAAAGCAGAGGATACAAAGAATTCCCACATCTAGTCAAACTTTTCTTATTTGCAGAAGAGGAAAATGAAGTTCATCAAAATACGCTCAAGGTCATAAATTTTTAAGTAGCCAAACTCCTGTCTTGTTAGAAAAACAAGAAATGATTACATAAAAATATAAATAAGGAAAGAAAAGAAGGTCATGGAATCACTTAAAAGACACATGGATGAAAAGAGAAGGAAGATCAGAAGGAAGGAGAAAAGCAAGAGAACACTGAAAATTACAGATCATAAATGTAACCTGAAGCTCAAGCCTAGACACTTATGAAAGACTCTCTTCGTTGGTGCAGAAGATATTACTTGAAGGATGGGATTGGTGAAAGCTTAGGAAGAGAGAGTTCCTTCTTTTGGGTTTTACCTTTGAGAGAGGACCCATGAAGTTCTGGGTTCTCTTAAGGGGAGAACTCTGGAGAGAGAGAGAGAAAAAAAAAAAAGCTAAGAAGAAATCAAAATGTAGAGGAGCCAAGCATCTCATGCAGGCCTCAATTTCCCAATTTAAGTTCAGCTAAGATATTTCCCTCCCAGTGGCAAATCTCATTTACTCATATATTCTCTGGTATATTCTAATCTGTATAACTTCTCTGATTTTTATTTCCTCTTGGCTTCGATAAATGGGTTACCTTTCGGTATGGTTTAGGGCACACCTTCCCCATTGATGGATAGTAACCAGGAAAAGTGACTTTAACTTAAAATTAGTTCTTCTAGACTAACAACACTTAGAGAAGACAGATATAATCCCAGTTTGGTATCCCTTGTCTGAGGAGAGTTGAGTGGACCAGTGTTGCGGCCCCAGTCTCGGCTTCACTCCTCCAAGGAATCAAAGTCTCCCTTGGTGTGGGAGAGAAGAAACTAGAGGAATCTATTGCCTCCTCCCCTCAAGCCATGTTTAGACTAACCCAGGAGGACATGTATATCCTACATTGGTAACACATATGCCATATATATATATGCCATATATATATATATATGCCATATATATATATATATATATATATATATATATATATATATATTTAAAAGGGAAAGCAAGCTGTACATAATAGAAATTCTCAGTTTCATGTATGATCCTCTTTCTCTACAGTACTTAGTATATAGACATGCTCATTTTATATAAAGTTCAGAATAGAAAAAAAATAAAGAATAATATTTGTATCTATCCCTCCCATCTCCCTTAAGCAAACCAACTTATATTAATACCTATTGCAGGTAGCTTGGTACAGTGGAAAGAGTGCTAATTGTGGAGTCATAATTCAATTAGATAAACATTTATTAAGCACCTACTGTGTGACATGTACTGAGCATAAAACATGGAATTCAATCTTGACTTGAATGTGTGACTTTGGGCAAGTCACTCAAATTCCCTGGACCTTAGTTTCCTCAACTGTAAAATGAGGCAGGGTAGTGGTAGTGGTGGTGGGTGTCTTCAAGCCTCCTTTCAGCTATTCAACAATTTTATGTGCTTCTTACTAGGATCCTCTTTCCAATCAGTCAAGGTTACTTTTAGTTTTATTCCCATTTTTACAAGTATAAATAATTTTACCACTTAATCTCTAACTTTGAGAAGCATGATCCTGATTCTTTTATCTGGGTCACCCAACAAAGAACTTATTTTTGTTGTTTTGAGACAGACAAATCCAAAGAAAGCCGTAATGAAGCTGCAAATAAAGTACATTCTCTGAAAAGTTAAGCATAACAAATCATGGAAATGTAATTGAGGGATAGCAACTGATAAAACATGTAAGCATAAGGAAGATGGCTCCCTGATAAATATTTAGTATTTGTTTAAAGGAAAGGTATGTGCTTAAACTTATTGAGTTATAGCAATGTTATCCATTAGAATTGCCCTAGATTTTAGAGCTGTTTAATGCTTCTTGGATTCATAGATGTAATTATTGTAAATATTGCAATTTCAGCTCTTCTTTTTTTTACTTTTTTATACTCATTGTTCTTTATATTGAAACCAATACAAATGCTGAGAGAAGAGAATCAAGGATTAGTCCCAATGGAAATAGTGCATGACACAAGATGACACTGAGATATTAACACTTAAGTCAGAAAACCAGGGTTCAAGTTCTTAGGAAAGTCGCCTAACCTTTCCATATCTCATCTTTCTCGTAAATAAATATGGGAGTTCCACTAGATAAGGAGTTCTTAATTTGGGATCCATGAACTATTTTTAAAAAAATATCATGATAACTGTATTCTCATATAATATGTTTCTTTTGCAGTCTTATGCATCTTATTTTATATTTACATTTTAAAAAACATTATTCTGCAAAGAGATCCATATGTTTTTGACAGACTACCAAAGGTTTCTTAACACCAAAAAAGTTAAGAATATTCATTCTAAATGGTCTCTAAGGTCCCTTCCTGATCTAACATTCTACAATTCTACCTGGGGGAAAGGGAGTCATTGCCTATTTGCATATTTGGAGTTTTGTCCCACATAGAAGGACAGTGGTAATAGTGACTTCCATCCTCTCTATTGCAATTTTCTTCCTCCCCCCCCTCCCCCCCCCCTTAACTTGTGTACCATCCAGATTATTGGGAAAGAGGAGGAATATATCAGTCTACTGTGGAAAAAAAGCTAACATGATTTGGAGTTGTACTCATATGAAAAATGAACTTTGTGGGAAGTCATCTTTGCTCTTTATCCTGCTTTAGATCTTATGAGATTAGATTGTTTCTTCTATCCCACTCTAATGCTCTCAGAAATCAAGGCACACCTTAGGGGCAAATCCAACCCTCCAAGATCCACACTGGACTTACCTACAAAGTGTTGGGGAGCCAGGCCTGGACATGCACATAAGCCACTCACATTTCCCCAATAATAACCATTCTACATTCCCTCTTACCCTCTTCTCACTGCTACAATGCTCTTCCTTCCACTTTAGCACTCTCTGATGACACACCACTTGGAGAATATACTCCTGCCGTTTTATAGTTCCCAAAGTAATTAGCAATCACGGGACCCTGTGAACCATTTTTGCTGTCCCTGCATAGTTATTTACTTTTCAAGTTGGACATCCCTACATTCTAATAATACTATAAGAGATAGGGATGGTGGTGGGGTAGGGTGTGGGGGAAGGCAAGGGGTGGGATGGTTGGGATGGAGGAAGAATTAAGAATCTCTGTCCTTTGCAATCATTTTGCATAGGATACACAACTACTTTCCGTGAGGTTGCAGAAAACTTTTTAATTTTAGAATTTAGAATTGTTCAGTTGAACTTGAGGTAAGCTTTTATATATCTTTGTCTATATTTTCTGAGAGGATTGTTGTTCATGTCTGACTGACACATTGGAGCGTTCTTGGCAAAGATACTGGAGTGGTTTGCCATTTTTTTCTCCAGTTTATTTTAAAGATAAGGAAACTGGGGCAGCTAGGTGGCGCAGTGGATAGAGCACCGGCCCTGGAGTCAGGAGTACCTGAGTTCAAATCTGGCCTCAGACACTTAACACTTACTAGATGTGTGACCCTGGGCAAGTCACTTAACCCCAATTGTCTCACTAAAAACACACACACACACACACAAAAATAAATAAATAAATAAAGATAAGGAAACTGAGGCAAACAGAGTGGCATGACTTGTCCAGTATCACACAGATAGTATCTGAGTCCACTCAGGTCTTCCTGACTCCAGGCCTGGCACTCTATCCACTGAGTCATCTAGCTATCCCTCTAAGAGGATTAGGAGAGGGGTAAGTGCTAGAAGTTGTATAGATATCCTTCACTCTCAACCTGGACCACTACAAATTTATAGTATCTAACTGCAACTGAGCCCTCACCTCGCAAGACAATTCTTTTACTTCTCTGTAATTCTATCCCATTACTCACAGAAATTGTTCCAAACCTCCTCTTCTCTCTTCAAACCTCCCACATCTTCCCCTCTCCCTTCCCTCTCATCTAAAGATCTTCTCTCATACTTGATTGAGAAAATAAAGGCTGTTTGCTGTAAACTCCCTCATTTCCCCTTGATAATTCCCATCCCATTCTCTCCTCCTTTTTTCCAGTCTCTGATGAAGTGGAAACTCTTCTCTTAGAGGATGACCACTCTGCATGTACATGTACACTCTACATGATCCCACCCATCCTGGTTTCTCCAACAGATTTCCCTGTTAACATTCTCCCTTCTCTTTCTAATCTTATATTTCTCTGTCTTCTGATTCCTTCCCTACTTCCTACAAAAATGCCTATCTCTTTCCCATCCTGAAAATCCTTATTAGAACATATGATCTCCTGCCATCCTATATATCTCCATTCTTTTACAGCCAAATTTCTAGAAAAAGGCTCTCTATACTAGTTGCTTTTACTTCCTCTAATTCTTATTCACTTATAACACTTTGAAATCTGCTTCTCAATTCACTTAAGTGAAGCTGTTCTCTCCAAAATGACCAGTCTCTTAAATTCCAGATCTAGTGAGGTTTTCCTCAATTTTCATCCTTCATGACCTCTCTTCAGCATATGACATTGCTGACCACACTCTTTTCCTAGATACTCTTTCCTCCAGATTTCTGTGACTCTCCCCTTTCTTGGTTCTCCTCCTGCCTCTCTGACTTTTCCTGAACAATCCTTTCTGGTTCACCTGCTATATCATGTCCTCTAACACTGTGTGCATGCAAAGGCTCTGTCTTGGTCCATCTACTCTTCTCTTTCTATACTTTTGATATCTTCATTAGCTCCCATGTATTAATAAAAAAATCAATCAATTAAGTTATATCATCTCAATGCAGAGGATTTCCTGATCTATGTATTCATCCCTAGTCTCTCTCTTTATCTCCAACTATTCATATTCGTTTTTTTTTTTTTTTTTTGAAGGGCAATGGGGGTTAAGTGACTTGCCCAGGGTCACACCGCTAGTAAGTGTCAAGTATCAAGTCTGAAGCCATATTTGAACTCAGGTACTCCTGAATCCAAGGCCGGTGCTTTAATCCACTGCGCCACCTACCTGCCTCCCCCATATTCAATTTTTTATTGGATATGCCCCCATAATCCTCTCAAACTCAGCATGTTCAATACTGAGTTCTTGATATTTCCCCCCAAACCTCATCTGTTTTCTAAAATTCTATATTTCTGTCAAGAGAATCACCATCCTTCCAGTCCCCCAGCTTTTCCATATTGGCATTATCCTTGACTTTTCACTTTTCTTCACCATATATATTTAATCTGTAGTCAGATCTTGTTATTTGTCTCTCCCAAAGTAATCTCAATTTACCCCATCTCCTCCTCTATTATCTCCTATCACTTGCCTCTAATCTCTCTCTGTCTAATAGTTCATTCTCTACTGCCAACAAACATGCCCGTGTTTCCACCCACCTTCAAAAATTCCTCACTCAATTGGTCTATCTCTACTAGCTATTGTTCTATATTTTTCCTCCCTTTTATCACTAAACTCCTTGAGAAGGCCATCTACAATCAGTCTCCACCTTCTTTCCCCTCACTCTCTCTTTTTTTTTTTGCAGGGCAATGAAGGTTAAGTGACTTGCCCAGGGACATACAGCGAGTACCTGTCAAGTGTCTGAGGTTGGATTTGAACTCAGGTCCTCCTGAATCCAAGGTCAGTGCTTTATCCACTGAGCCACCTAGCTGCCGCCCCCTCACTCTCTTCTTAACTCTCTATAGTGTGGCTTCTGACTTCATCATTCAACTGAAATTGCTTTCCCCGAAGTTACCAATGATCTCTTAATTGTCAAATCTAATGGTCTTCTCTCAATCTTCCTTTTTCTTGAATGCCTCACAGCTTTTGAAACTGTCAATCAGCATCTTTTCCTTGATGCTTTCTTCCCTAGGTTTTCATTATACTGGCCTCTGCTCATTCTCTTTCTCCCTATGTGAACACTTCTCAGTCTCTTCCATTGATTTTTCACCCAGGTCATATGTGTTTATCATGGATAACCCCCTAACTTCTGCCTTGGATCCTCTTCTCCCTCTATACTATTCTTGTTTTTAGCAATATCATCAATTCAGTTATCAACCCTTCAATATCATCTCTCTTCAGATGATTCTCAGATCTATTTGGCCAGCCCTAAACTCCCTCCTGATTTCCAGTCTCACAAGTCTAATCTCCTATTGGACATTTCAAACTGGATGTCTCTTAGACATGTTAAATTTATTTTGTCAAAAACTGAACTCATTAACTTTCTCCCTAAACCCCACCTTCTTCCTACTTTCCCTATTATTGTTCAAGGTACCACAACTGTGAGATTTAAAATTGGATATTAGATCATAAATCTCCCCTACTTAACCTTTCCCTTAATTTATCTCCCAGACTAGTAAATGGAAGAAGCTTTTGGTTTTCTAGATAGACCTTTTATTGTTATTGTAGTCACAAGGTGATGTTGATTAGAAGGATAGGAAAGTAGAAACACAATACAAATCGTCTTAAGTCTAAGCTTAGTCTATATTCCTTATAAAAACTCACCAAAACTGAAGGCCACCTTTGGAGAGAGAGAGACCGTCTGTGCAGCGCCATCAGGAGACCAGCAGAGCAGGAAAAAGCCCCCACTTCCGTTCTCTCCTTGTCTTTTAAGCTCGCACCCCGGAAGTCGAGTGCGTAGTAGGCAGTCTGACATGCGCAGCAGGTGGACCGTTGGTCTCCTCCCCAAAAAGGTGGTCCTTCAAAAACTGGCATCTTTCAGTTATCCTAACCGACTGTTAAAAAACTTTCATATTTTTTTACCACACCACCTTCCCAGTCACCAATCACACATCCAATCAATTGCCAGGTACAGACATTTGAACCTTTTTAACATCTCTCATATCTTCCCTCTTTCTCTTCTCCGACACTGCTGCAACTCTGGTCCAAGTCCTCATCACCTCAGGGATGGATTCTCTTTGCCACAAGGCTCTGCTCACTCCAGTCCATCTTCCACTCAGCTATCAAAGTGATCTTCCTAAAACACTGGTCTGACCATAATAAAATCCAACAGCTGGGGCAGCTAGGTGGCACAGTGGATAGAGCACCGGCCCTGGATTCAGGAGTACCTGAGTTCAAATCCGGCCTCAGACACTTAACACTTACTAGCTGTGTGACCCCGGGCAAGTCACTTAACCCCAATTGCCTTACCGAAAAACAAACAAACAAACAAAAATAAAATCCAACAGCTTCCTATTACTTACAGGATCAAATATAAAAACCTGTTTGGCTTTTAAAGTTTTTAACCTTTAACTTTTCTTCCTTTGTAGTCTGTTTGCACTTTATTGCCCTCCATGTACTCTACAATCCAGTGACACTGTTCTCCTCTTTGTTCTTTCTTGCACAAGACACTTCATCTACCAACTCCAGGCATTTTCACTGCCTGTCCCTCTGCCTGGAATTCTCTCCCTCCTTATCTCCACATCCTATCTTCCTTCAAGTCATGGCTACCATCCCATCTTCTTCATGAACCCTTACCCAATCCTCCATAGTCATAGTGCCTTCCTTCTAAAATTCATCCTGTATACATCTTGTTTGCACATAACTGTTTGTGTATTGTCCTGTCCTGCCCTCATTAGACTGTGAATTCTTTGAGAGCAGGGACTATTTATTTTGTTTTGTGGCAAGGTTTTTTGGGTCTTTCTTTGTGTTTGCAATGTTTAGCACAGGGACAGGCATATAGGAGGTGTTTAATAAAGGTTTGTTAACTTGAATAATTGCAAATTCTGTGCACTTTCCCCTGTGCTGTCAGATAAAATGGGATATTGACTATTATGTTGTATATGGCATAGTTGTATGAGTTGTGGTGTGTGTGTGTGTGTGTGTGTGTGTGTGTGTGTGTGTGTGTGTGTGTGTGTGTGATTTGATTTGGGAGGCAACAGGGAAAAAGGGTCTGGTGCACAGTGGAACACCTAAGCCAATTAGACTTTTCTCTCTTGACATATGCTTTATCTTGGAAATATGCTAATATTATATCCAGTCTCTGAAAACTAACTCAAATCCTTATTTTACATACTTAACCAGGTAAGTATTCAAATATCATCATAGTCAGCCTGAAAGACTCAAGCAATGCTGAGCTATAGGAGCACCAGGTCAACATGACCACATAGCATATCACTGCACATGCTAACAAAAGGCACAAGTGGAATTCATAATGACTTGTTTTTATAGTTTATAATAGCTTTTAATCTTCATTGGTTGGAACTCTAAGAGGCCCATCTGTTCTAGCAGAAGACTTTGTCAACTTTATATTTTTATGGCACTATAATAAATGCTGATTTTTATAACATTCAAGGAGTTGCAGCTGAAAATAATGAGGAAAAATAATCCATTAAAGGTCTTGGGATGCCATCAAGTTTTAAGCAGCTACCACATGATCAAAGATGCCAGGGATATTTAATGATTTAATCATATTGGACAGGAAACTGTCTTCTTTAATTTGTAAATGGAGTTTCAGTCAACTCAAAAACCAGGGAGGCAAGGGCAGTGCTAAAATGAGACTAGACAAAAGGTTTTCCTCTTCCCTTAGTACCTGAGCATGCATTTCCTTTTTCCTCGTGCCCACAAAAAAAGGCAGCTGAAATCTTTCATCTGAGAGGCAGAGTGGTCCAAGAGGCTTGTGATTCTAACAAGTTGATTTTCAGATGTAATTATAAGCACCCCACAATATTTGGTTCATTTCCCAGACTGACTGTCATTAATGATGAAAGGAGCATCTGGTCCTATCTTGGAACAGGTATGACCAGTTCTCGGTATCTTAGAATCCTCTAGGTAACTCATTTTTAGACCTGCTGCATCACTAGAGTATGCCTGATTATTGCTTCAGCATCTGTTTGGAGAATCCTCTTTGCCTTCTTGTGGCTCCACAGTTTAATCTGGACTCTCTTCATTACCCTTGTATGTTCTTCCTCCTTTTCACTCTCTCTCACCCCTGACCCCATAACCAATCTGTTGGCAAGTCCTGTTGACTTCACCTTCATTGTGTCTCTCATATACATTCCTTTCTCCTCTCTGACAGTGCCACAACCTTAATGAAGGTCCTCATCACCTCAGGCCTGGGTTATTGGAATAACCTACTGGTTGGTCTCTTTACCACAAGTTCCTCCACAGTCTAGTCCATTTTCTATTCAGCTGTCAAAATATTATTCCTAAAGCACAGGTCTGACCATCTCCCCCTTTCCAATGAACAATCTCCAGTTGTTCTCTCCTACCTACAAGATGAAATAGAAAATCCTCTGCTTGGCATTCAAATCCCTTCATAGCTTGTCCCTCTCCACCCCAGCTCTTCTAGACTTCTTATATCTTCCTCACCCTCACACTCATACTTTGTAATCTAGTGACAGTGACCTCCTTGCCATTCCTTGTACAAGATCCTCCATCTCCCGATTCAACATTTGCACTGGCTGTCCCTCGTACCTGGAATTATCTCCCTCTTCATTTCTGCCTCCTGGCCTCCCTACCTTTTTTCTTCCCATGCTAAGATCCTGCTTTCTACAAGAAGCCTTGCCTGATCTCCCTTAATGCTAGTTCCTTCCCTCTGTTGATTATCTCAAATATATCTTATATAGATCAGGTTTATACATAGTTGTTTGCATGTTGTCTCCTCCATTAGACTGTGAGTTCCTTGAGAATGTCTGGCACTTTTTCTTTTGTATCCCCGAAGCTCATTATAGTGCCTGGCACAAAGTAGGCACTTAATGAATGTTTATTGATTGGCTACAGAACCCTGTATGCCATCCTCTCGATCTCTTAATATTATATAGATATCATTGTAGAATGTGGATTTTCCATTGGACCCATTTTCTTTTTGACTCATCTCTCTCTCTCTCTCTCTCTCTCTCTCTGATAATATACTTTATGCCACTTCTTCTGAGCAGTGTTTCATTGGTAGAATGTTGCAGCTTGCTCATCTGCATAAGGTGTCGCTCCCTGTCTACCATTGTCCTTTGAGTGACTTGTAAATTTAATTCTTCAGAGCCTATGGCAATTCATGATTCTCAACCATACAGCACCTGCGGAAGAATATTTACTTTAAAGGGATGGGCCTGTTTCAGGGAGCAACATGGGACCTCTACAATATCATACTCTTAGGATTCCTCATGCTATGGGATTCTTCTTCTTCTTCTTCTTCTTCTTCTTCTTCTTCTTCTTCTTTTTTTTTGATTTTTCCCTTTTTTTTTCTTTTTTTAAAAAACGCGGCAATGAGGGTTAAGTGACTTGCCCAGGGTCACACAGCTAGTAAGTGTCAAGTATATGAAGCTGGATTTGAACTCAGGTCCTCCTGAATCCAGGGCCAGTGTTTTACCCACTGCACCATCTAGCTGCACCAATGCTATGGGATTCTTAAAGATTATGTTCATGAATTGCCAGCCCTAGCAAGTTCTATCACTCTGGAAAGTTTTCAGGTACATTCCAAGAAACAAATTAAGTCTAGTGTCTGAGGACCAGCCTTGCTAAGTATTGAAAAGATTTTCACCTTTGGCCCCTTGGTGATGACTTATTTGGCTATAACAACCCAGAAAACAATGAAAAAAATTAAGATACCAAACATACACACACAAATTCAACTGAAGAGTTTAGTTTTACTTTCCTATTGCTAAGGGTTTGTCGTTACTGTGAAATAGATTATTGGCTTAGTGAGCAAAGTTCCACAATTGTAAGGATTTTCTTTTTGGCAATAACGTGAAGAAATTGGTTAGTGTGATCTAAGGAAAAAGCATTGTTGGGGCAGCTAGGTGGAGCAGTGGATAAAGCACCAGCCCTGGATTCAGGAGCACCTGAGTTCAAATCTGACCTCAGACTCTTGACACTTACTGCCTGTGTGACCCTGGCAAGTCACTTAATCCTCATTGTCCCACAAAAAAAAAAAAAAAGAAAAAAGAAAAAGCATTGTCTTCTGATATGAACAAAGCTGATTCTTCAGAGAATGGTTTTACTTATACTATATAGTTCATTCATTTCCAGCTTTTATTATGGTAATTACTCACAATGGTATCAATCTTAGATGACAGAAAAGCAAATTAATCTAAATATGCAAAAACATGGGGAAACAGTCAAGATATTAGTTTCTAGTCTTGTCTATACCAGTAATCTGACCTAAGAAGGGTCACATAATGTCTTTGAGACTTCAGTTTTCTCACATGTAAAACTAGGATAATGACATTCTATTTTTCTTATAGACCTTTTTTGAGAACCTAATTAGATCATCCACCCAGAGTGCTATGTAAACACACATAAGCTATTACTTACCTTTTCAGACTTTAGTTTCCTCATCTATAAAATGGGAGTCATAGAAGTTGAATTAGATCAATTATCTTCAACATGTTTAGGAAGAAGACCCTAATGACTACAACAATTTTTAGCATAGCTAATCCCTTGGTAGTCAATTAATGTCTCCACTACCAGGATCATTGAAGGCCTTGGCATACATCACTCCAGCAATATGGTATCCCATCGTTGATCCCCTTCCCTCATGTCCTACTCACTAATAAGGGGCTGCACTTAGTATATCTCAGGAGGAGATAGGTAGCCAAAGGAGTGATGGAAAGGTGGAAAAGAGACCCAAGCATAGAGACATTTTGAATCATCCTTATTATCAAGAGGCAAGTCAAGAGACATTATGGAAGGAGGCATCAACAATCATCATAGAAATCTACCAAAATTCAAAATATACTGGTATATCCAAATCGACTGGTTGGGAATTTCTATTTAAGATGATATCAAAGGTTTTATTGAGGTAAAGATTTCTACAATTCCATGAACAGGGGCCCAAACATCATCAAACAAATAAACACACAAACAAACAAAAAGTCTTTCTCACAAGAGAAACTGTGACTATTCAGTCTCGGCTTCATTTCGTTTAGAGATTATGTGGACTATAGCAGTCTAAAATGGAAGAATCAGTTTTTGACCCATAATTTGGAAGGAATTTCCATTAAAAGGAATGATAAGAAGAGTGGGAGAGTTCATGCTGATCATCCTAATATCACTGTACTGTGTCCCAGCTTCTGGCTCATTGCTTCTGGGCTTTGTCGATAAACAAGTTTTTCACCAGCTCATAGCTTCTGAACCTCCCCCACATAGCGTGTTCCCATGCTCTTCTCTCACCCAGCACACTTGTTGGCCTGGGACAACCTTTAAAACAGTACCATGTGGCAGAAGGAGTGAAGGGAAGGTAGAGAAGAGGTACAGGTTCAAAGGCTTCTTGGGGCACACCCTCAGCAGTGTCCTGTGGGGCTATCTCCCAATTTCTTTAATACCAGCTTAGGGACTGATGAAAGTTAAAGGGTACAGGGTAGAGCAAAGGAAAAAGTAAAACTGACAAAAGTAAAAAAAGGTCCCTCTATAATAGTTACTACATATTTCCCTGCAACAGGGTCAAAACTGGATGCTCCTATTTCTTTTAGAGGCAGAGACTTCATCTGAACTGGTGGTCTGAGGAAGCAAGTCAACAAATGTCAGGAGAAAAGAAAAGAAGCATAATAATGCCAAACATTCAGAAGGTAAAAGATTGTTGATAGGAAAGTATTTTTAGCAAGTATGCCATGGAAAAAATGAAAGTGATTGATAAAAACAGACAAAGGCAGACTGTGTAGGGGAGATGATGAAAAGAGTATCTCAATAGACAATTACTTTGTACAAAAAGGAATTAAAGAAAATCTGCAGAAAGTTAAAGTATCCTAAAAATTCTTAAATTTGCTTAAAATATAAAAAAGACAATAAGAAAACTAAGTGGAAATGTCAGAGAAATAAAGATGGAAATTAGAGCTCTTCAGGAAGAAGTCACTATGTCTAGCTCTAGTTTCTTTAAAAGAAACAGAACAAATTACAGATATATTCAATGAAAGTCTCTGAAAAAGAGAATTATAGGGGCAGCTAAGGTGGTGCAGTAGATAGAGCACTAGCCCTGGAATCAGGAGTACTTGAATTCAAATCCGGCCTCAGACACTTAACACTTACTAGCTGTGTGACCTTGGGCAAGTCACTTAACCCCAATTGCCTCACTAAAAAAAAAAAAAAAGAGAGAGAGAGAGAATTATAATATAAAAATTCAGTGGCAAAAGAAAAAATATTGGAACAATTTAATTTTATTTTTTATAGATGATAAGACTGTTGACCCTCTACAAAACAAGAATACTGAATTTGAAAATTATGTTGCAAAGGTATAATTTAAATATTATAGATCTTTCATAAAATCATCATAAAAAGGAATCCTGTTCTTCAGGAATTACACAGTGACATTGCTCTTAAAATCGGAATCAGTCAATAATACAGAGAGTCCCAGAACACCAACAGAAAAACAAAACCAAAATAACATAAGTTTAACTCAGAAAACATTGTGGTCAAGTTTCAGAAACTAACACCTCAATGAACAAATTTTGCTGATAGCAAGGGAAAAAAACACTTCAAATTATAAGAAGAACCAATCAAAATGGCATATTCTATGCTAATTCTGGGCCAGACTTGACTCAGTCTAGTCTCCTGGTAGTTTATATTTGATATTGGAACAAAACAAGACATTTCATAGATCATTTAACAGTTACAGAAGGAGATTTATTTAACCATAGCAAGAAAAACAAATATTCACAAGAATATGCATTGAGGATAACAAGTTCATTTAGCTCATTGAAGTTCCCCTAATTTAGCTTCTCATCATCATCTTCTAGCCTAGAATCAGAGCCAAGCTAGAACTCTGTGTGTCTGTTTTGTACTCAGATGACCAGGAAATAATTTAATATCTTTAATTTTATTTTAATATCATATGAATCAATAAAATCTTAAGAATGGCTTCAATATCTTTTAAGGAAAAACTAGCCTAACTTGCATGGGGGTGAATGTGAGATTATTGCTCTTACCATATCTGATTACCATAGTTAAAGGAAAAATTGAAATATCAAATTCCAAAGAACAAAGGATGTCAGTTGTTTTCCCAAAATAGCATATCCAAAAATATGAATGTAAATATCAAAATTTTAAAAACTAGACATTCAGCAAAAGAGAAGGAATATCAAATCATTCCTTCAAAAGAACACAGAGGTGAGCAGGATATTTAATATGAGAAATAATCAAACATAAGAAAGAGAAATACTTTCATATACATTACATTTTGTTTTAATGTATCTAGGAAGATAGATAGGGTCACGGATGACCCTATCTAAAAAAACAAAAAAACCCTCAAGCTTTAATTAGTGAATAAGGGGAATGCATACAGAGGAATTCCTTTCAGATGGGGAAAGGAGGAAATGGGACAGGGGAGTCAAGGTAATGGTTTGTCAGGATGTATCTAGGTGCCTGTGAATTGTGTATTACCAGGCACCATACTGACAATTTGACTATGTAGCAAAGTGATCACATAGAGGCAGTTAAAGGCAGAAAAAGAGTACTGCAGCAAACCATTTTGAAATTAGAATATGAAGGTTGGATACTTCAGGAAATTAGTTTTTCAAGTGAGGATCATGTATGTTGCTAACTACCACATCATGACAAGGAGTGGCTAGGATCCCAGGGAAAAAATAGTTCAGAGAATGTCGAAAAGGATCAAAGGGGAGACTTTCATGACATCAAAAAAGATAAGGCCAAGAGGGAAGAGACAAAGAACAGGATTAGACTTTCCCAACTTCCTATTAAAACTAGCTGCTTCTGCTGGGAATTAACATTCCTTAAGAATTAACATTCTAGAGTAGGTGTTCTGTCCCAAGCCATTCATGGTTAGATTTCATGAGGTCCATGAACCTGGATGGGCAAAATTACATCTTTATTTTCATTTCCCTCTAACTGATACTTAGCATTTCCTTCAATTTACATATATATATAAATATATATGGATTATATATGTGTGTGTATACACACATACACATATATACATATGTGTGTATACATATATTCACATACATGTGTAAATATATATGTGTGTCTTACTGCCAAAAGGATCTATGACACACAAGAAACTAAGAATCTGTTTTCTAGAGAATACTTGTACAAACTAACCATCACAGCCCATTTTGGGAGGACTCACCTCCTTGTGGAAGATTGATTACTCAGTGCTTCAAGCCTGAATAAGAAATGGAATTGATGAGAAGTAGAGAGAAAAGAAATCGTGGTCTTCTGGCTTTAAGCTTCAAGAGAGAAGACATGCCTTCTAACCTTTCTTCAAGTGTGTGAAGGGGAGAAAAAACTGTGGGAAGGAGCAACAAGTAGAGGAGTTGACACTTTGATCATGTCTCTATTCCCAACTTACTATACTAGAGTCTTTGGGGAATTTTCCTTTGGGTGGAGAACTGAGACACTCTCTCTTAGTTGAGCTTTTAGTTATCTCACTCCCAGTGGGAGAGCTCATTCCCTCAGGATTGTCTGGCTTATCTATTCCCCCATGTATACTTTCTTTGATTTATGTTTTGGTATTTTATTTCTGTTTTGTTTTTGTTTTGTTTGTTTATTTATTTATTTTTTGCAGGGCAATGAGGGTTTAAGTGACCTGCCTAGGGTCACACAGCTAGTAAGTGTTAAGTGTCTGAGGCCGAATTTGAACTCAGATCCTCCTGAATCCAGGGCTGGTGCTTTATCTACTGTGCCACCTAGCTGCCCTCTATTTATTTCTATAAATGGGTTTTCTCACTATTTGCTGGTGTCTTCATTGTGTTGGGCATCTGGTGGGAAAGGGGCCAAATCTTGGATATATGGATAGGGAAAATTCCTTTCCCCCAAAAAAGATAGGGACATCTAGGTGGTGCAGTGGATAGAGCACTGGCCCTGAATTCAGGAGGGGGACCTGAGTTCAAATCCGACCTCAGGACACTTAACACTTACTAGCTGTGTGACCCTGGGCAAGTCACTTAACCCCAATTGACTCACTAAAAAACAAACAAACAAACAACAAACAAACAAACAAAAGATAACAATCATGAGTGCATTTTCATAAAAAATATTTCTCCTAGGCAAATATTATTTAAGATAAAAGATAAGTATAGTTCTAGCCCAGTATTCTCTCTCTCTTTAAGGAGAACAGAAAAGCCAACCTTTGACCCCAGCTTTCTGATTCTCCTCATATCAGGAATCAAAGTTTCCCTTGCAGAAGGGTAGAGGGAGGAGACTCTAGGGAAATCTATTTTTTTTTTTTTGGCAGGGCAATGAAGGTTAAGTGAATTGCCCAAGGCCACCCAGTTAGTAAGTGTCAAGTGTCTGAGGCCAGATTTGAACTCAGGTCTTCCTGAATCCAGGGTCAGTGCTTTATCCACTGTGCCACCTAGCTGCCCCAGGAAACCTATTCTTGTTTGTTTTTGACATACATTAGGCAGAAATCATGTAGAAACACATGATCAAACAATATGGGCACACAACTGAAATACATACCCTTACAAAGGAATGGGTATGGAAGAAGAAATAAGGCAAAATAAGAGCAACCCTTTTCAGAAAAGGGCATTGCAAATTAATATGTACTGAACAATTGATGAGGTGGTAGCAGTGGAACAGGGTGTATCAAATCATACATATATCAAAACTGGGAGATGGCAATTGAAATAAAGAAAAGAGAGAAAACAGTAATCAAAGTATACTCAAGCATAAAATTGGATAGGAAAATAGGAATCAAGAATCAAGAAAATGGATTTGATTAACATATGCAAAAAACCCACCCTACATAGACCAAGGGGCTCACTTAAAGATAAGTTATACATCCTCACAACACACTTATGCATACACATATGTATGTATATATGTGTATGAATACATATATATGTTTATGGTGTATGTATATTGTTAAGGGCTAAAATTCTAGCTAAACTGTCTAAAATATCTAATGAGTGGTCGCCAATAAATTATAAGCTTTAGCAAGAGTTAGACTTTTAGCATTTATTAAGGAGAATAAGAATTTTGGTAAAGAGAGAGAAAGGCCTAGATTCCTATCTATTAAAGGGAGAGCACATTTCTAGCTCCGCTCTCCACCAGAGTCCAAAGGAAAGAGAGCGAGAGTGAGCGCCAGTCTCTTCCTTCCTCCTCCCACTAGTCCGCATCACTTCCTGATGCCAAAGAAAAGACTCCTGGTCTTGCCCTCAAAGACCTTCGCTTCATGGGCAGAACTCTTCTACAGTAAGTATCCAGCAGGTGGCGTTATTCCAATCGTTACAATATGGAAGAAGACATATAAAAATTAATTGTAATTCTATATGTGACTGAACTAAATTCAACAAAAAATTAAAAATAAAAATAATTGAGGTGTATACAAGAAAAAACACACCAATATTTTCTCATTTCAAGAAACACTTAAAACAGATAGGCATACTAAAATTTATGAGATAAAACTCAATCTATTATTCTTCTAGAGACACTTAACTAGCAGGATTTGCAATCATTAACTCAGGTAAGGCAACAATAAAAACTGATAGAAACATATAGAAAAGCTAAATTATATTTAAAGGCAACATAGATAATAAAGAAATAACCTGATTGGTTAATATGACAAAAAAGGAAAATCACAAATGTTGGAGAGGATGTGAGAAAATTGGAACACTTATGCATTGTTGGTGGAGTTGTGAACTGATACAACCATTTTAGAGAGCAATTGGGAAGTATGCCCAAAGGGAAACCAAACTTTGCATATCCCTTGATCTAGGTCTGTATCACCTCTAGTTCTGTATCCCAAAGAGATCAGAAAAAAGGCAAAAGGACCTACATGCACAAAAATATTTATAGCCATCTTTTTCATGGTGGCAAAACTTTGGAAACTGAGGAGATGTCCACAAATTAGGGAATGGCTAAACAATTTGTGGTATATTAATATAATGAATACCACTGTGCAATAATGAATGGTGAGTAGGCAGATTAAAAAAAAAACTGGAAAGGCTTATATTAACTAATGAAAAATGAAGTGAACACAACCAGGAAAATGTACAGGGTATAAGGAACGTTGAATGATGACCAGCTATGAGTAACTTACCTCTGCTAAGCAACACAATCATCCAAGACAAGTGCAAAGAACCCATGATAGAAAATGCTATCCCAATCCAAATAAAGAACTGATGGACTCTGGAAGCAAATTGAAGCATATTTTTCTTCACTTTTATTTTTTATTTTTTTCTTTTTGATCCATTTCTTCTTTCATAACTGTGACTAATATGGAAATATGTTTTATATAATTGCACATATATAACCTATATTAAATTGCCTACTATTTTAGGAAGAGGGAAAGGGAGGGAGCAAAGGAGAAAAATTTGGAACTCAAAATCTCATAAAAATAAATGCTAAAAATTTACATAAAATGGGGGAAATTACATACTTCTAAAACAAAATTTTTTAAAAAGAAAATGAATAAATAATAGTATTCATTGTATGTGTACCTAATAGCAAAGTGTTTAATTTTTTTTAAAGAAAAACTAGAATTGCAAAAAGATATTGATAGTGACCATTGTAGCAAAAAACCTAAATTAGGCTTAGTCCAATCACTCAGTTTTGAAGTGTGAAAATGCAAGTAGGCACTTATGTACCCTAAAATCCAACTTTAAACTATTTCAATAATTAGAAATTAAAGAAAAACATTAAAAATATTACACTCCAAAAGTAAAAAAATATCTGAACTCTCTTTGAACAAAGTATGAAAAAGCAAAACAAGAATTAAGAAGAGTTATCAGAGAAATAACTCCTTCCTGCTTTTACATTCATTAGATGAGAAGAGCCCAAGAGAACATTTTGCATGGCATGAAAACACAGTGGTCCTACAGCAATCGATCAGTATAATGTTCCACAAGCAGTAAAAAGCACAGAAATTCCATAATCAATCAACTCGGCATTTCTTACAGGTCATAAAATCTCAGGATCATTCTTTTGATATCAATTTTCCTCTCTAGACTAAGACTTTCATACTTGAAGTTGAGCAAAAGGGCAAAGATGGAGGAAAAGACTCTGATTATGATCATAATAGCTTCAGCACCATGAGCATACTCTCACTCTCAATAAGAGTATGAATATGCTCCTTTTCAATGACTGCCAATCTTCAATCACAATAATACAATAATTGTAGGAGACTTTAAGTTTCACCTCTCAGAGCTAGATAAATCCAAACAGAAAGATAAACACAGTACCAAACATATAGGCTACAACTAAAAGCAGGTTACCAAAAGAAAATTAATGTCTTTGAAAAACTGATAATAACAAATTGGAAAAAGATAAGATCTCTGAAGTAAGCATGCAATTATGATACTCAAATTCTCAGATGGAACACTATTCTCAATGATTTAGATTTTTTCCCTACTGATAATAAGATTCACAACCCGTCCATTCCTAACCCTCTTATGTGTTATAAGTTTATCACAGGCAGTAAGACCTTACTCTTTCTTGGCATTACAAGGATTCCAAAGAAGAACTCAAGCTATTCATGCTCATGTTATCTCTTTCCTTTTTCATGTGACTGGCCAACCTCTATTCTCCCTTATCTTCCCCTTATGCTATCCTTTTACTCTTGTTTTTCTTGGAGCTCCTTGTCATATATTACAGCCATATCATATCCATCACATGCTTCTCCATTGTAATGAATGTAATTCTTAGTTATTCAGAGAGCACTGTGTTCTACATAGTCTTGCAACTATACAACAATACCAGTAAAAATAAAAGAGTGGCTTTTATTTGGGGGGAAAGTTATTAAAGGAGTTTCACAATTTCCTGGAGGCAATCCAACCCACTTTAAATTCTGTTTCAAATCTTTGTCGATTTGTACTGTCTGTTGCTGAACATATTTACATATAAATATACACATATGTATACACACACACATATATATACATACACAAAATATTATATATGTGTGTGTATATACATATTGTATTAATATGTATATACACATACATTACTAGGTGGTGTAAATGGATAGAATGCTGAACCTGAGATCAGGAACAGCTGAGTTCAAATACAGCCTCAGATTCTTACTAGTTGTGTGACTTTGAGTAATCACTTAAACTGTTTTCCTGAGTTTCCTCAGGCCGTAAAATAAGAAGATAACAGAACCTACCTCCCCAGGGGTGTTGTGACAATCCATTAAATGAGATCATATTTATAAAGTATTGGGGGGGGCAGCTACGGTGGCACAGTAGATAAAGCACCTGCCCTGGATTCAGGAAGACCTGAGTTCAAATTTGGTGTCAGACACTTGACACTTACTAGCTGTGTGACCATGGGCGAGTTACTTAACCCTCATTGACCCTCCCCCCCTAAAATACCCTCTAAAAGTAATTCTATAAAGTATTTAGGACAGTACCTGGCATATAGTAAGTGCTAAAAAATGATAACAATTATCATATCATTATCTATCATCTATTTATCTATCTATCTACATGCACACATATATGCATATGCATTATAAAAGGGTCCCACAAGTCTTAGTATACTTTTAAGTTACTAAACCTTGGATAGAAGATAGCTAAGTAGCTAGACATCACTACTCTTTTCTAACCCCTCTCTTTCTATTCCCATCAGGGTAAATATAGCACCCTCTGACTCATTCAAACACTTCCATAATTTCTCTCTTACCCTATAGGAAGGTCTTTGTGAATGCATTTGAAAGGAAAAAGCAGAGAAAGATAGCATGAACTGAGTTGGTGACACCAGCTTTACTAGAAAGCCCCACTGCTATTTATTTAAGATCATGGTTAGCCTTTGAGGGAAAAAGAGATCCACATCCATATGACTTGCTCTTTCACTGCTTGAATGAGTTAAATAACAAAGTCCTTAAAAGTCTCATCACATAATGCATAAGCCCCCAGCCAGGTAGCAGGAGAAGGGAGATAAATATTGTCTCAAGTATTTTTACAAAGAGTTTCTATACTTTTAGCCCTTTGACTTTTTTCTATATTTAAGACCAATCGCTATTCTTTCTTGTGCAACCTTTTATTAAAAAATAAAACAAAGAGATTAGAATAGCCATGCTTGCCTCAAACTTTAGTTGGCATTAAAATTAAGAAATCAAAAGTAATAGATATAACTTTAAAGAACAGAGATAAGCTTTGGAATAGGAACTACATGGGAGGTGAGGTGGAACAGAGGAAGATGTGGGGAAGGATAAGTATCGCTACTCACTTTTCCCACAAATTTTATTAGTAACGGTCTCTCTTGTCTCTATCCTTGAAAGAAGTCTACATAGATTAAGTCCTTGATTGTGATAGCAGCAGCTTCCAAGGTGGCATCAAGTGCTCCCTCTATTTTTCAATGTCCTTGCTCCAGTTACTTGCTGCTCATCTCTTCCTACTCCAATATCTCATTATATATATCATCTCTCTCAATAGTTACTCATTCTCTTCCATAACAGGGAGAGAATCAACACTGTCTCTTTGAAATAACTCCCTTTTCATCCCTGATTATGGCAAGCCCTGAACCTGGCCTCAAAAGGATTCCATTCCAGACAATAGAACTTCATCTCTTCCTTGTGCATTTCACTGTTAGAGAGGTACCTAGGATTATACGATGATTCTATGACACATTTGATTTTTTCCCTTATAAATAGTTATATTACAAAAATTGTTGCAGATGTTTTTTCATTTTTCTTCTTTTTGGTGATCTTTCAATCAATCAATTAGTAAGTCTTTATTAAATGCCTGCTATGTACCAGGTTTATACATGCAAGTACAAAAAAAAAATTATCTTTATTTTCAATGAACTTACATTCTAATTTTGGATAGCTTTGCTTAATTGGGTCTCTTGCAGATATTCCTTTTTATTTTATTTCATTTTTGCAGATATTTTTAACATGTTGTTTGATTCTATGCTTATTGTATCTTTATTAAATGGCTTATAATCTTCTATAATTTTCCTCAGTAAGATTTTATAAACATTCTCAACCAACATTGCCTTTGACTACCATCCCTCTGCACTTGGCAATAAATTGTTTGCTTGACCAACTCATTTTTAAAGCTGTTTTAGTCTCCTTATGGCAATTTATTTACATTATATATACTTAAATATGAAATTATGATAATCCTTATCAATGTAATTTCTGTTCACTGCATATTATGACATAAAATGAAATTTTAAATAATTTAGAACAGTGCCTGACACAGTAGGCCAAATAAGGCACATTTATAAATGTTTATTTCCTTCCTCCCTCACCAGTATTCATTATCAATGACTTTTAAACATAGGTCAGGGATTAAGTTGTGTCAATTGCATGCTGGGTTTTTTTTCATTATTATTTTTCTTCCAACTTTATACAAATTGTTATCTTTATTCTAAACAAATTGGTAGTCCTGGTTAAATAGATAGATGGCTTAGGAATGACTCCCCACTCCAATAATGAGGTTATTTCTCTGTTAAAATAACAAGTTTCATTGGTGAGGCTCTGTAATGTTAATCATGTCAAATGTCTACCAATTCTCTTTACGAAGAAAATATTCATAATATAGGAGTGGGAGTTTTTTGTGTAGTCTATACATCTTTGACCATTTTCTTTCCTTATTTCTGATCCATAATTTCTAATTTATTTTACTATCTTTATAGAATCATTTAACAAGCATTTATTAAGTGCCTACTATGATTGTGTTCTTAATAGAAGGAGGGAAGTACAGGAGGGGGATGAATTTTAGGGAAAAGATGAGTTCTGTTTGGACATTTTTAGTTGAGATACCTATGGTAGATACAGTTTAAAATTGTAGGACTGGAGCTCAGGAGTCTAGGGATGGCTATATAGATCTGAGGATTATCTAAATAATAATATACACAATTAAACCCACAGTATCTGAAGAGTTCACTGAGAGAGTATATAGAGAGAAGGCCTAGAACAGAGACTTGGGGGTATATCCACAGTCCAGTAAAGAGACTGAGATGGAGAACATAGATAGATAAGAGGAGAATCAAGTTAGAGCAGTTTCAAGAAAACTCAGAGAGGAGATAATAAATATCTCAGAAAATCAGGTGAACAGCAGTGTTAAAACCTGTGGAGTGGTCAAGAGGGATAAGAATTGAGAGAAAACTATTAATCTGGCAATTAAAATAACATGGGTAGTTTTGCAGAAAGCAGTTTCAGTTGAGTAATGAGATCTGAAGCCAAGTTACAACATTATCCAGTCTATGTTGATTTGATTTGGAGATTTGAATGAGTTTTTCGTAAAATGCCTTTACCCTTTCATCTTCGGTATCAAATACTGGTGCATAAGTAACTATTATTTTTATGACAGTCTTTTTGTAAATGCTTGTTAAGAGCATGAATCTATTGCAAGATGATCCAGTGTCCCATGTAATAATGCTTCTTTTTGCTGGGATATAAACATAAAAACTACATCACCTATTCATTTTTTTTACCTCTCCAAAAAGTGCCCACAAGACATCCTTTTATTTAGCTGAAAATATTTATTTATTCTGGTTTCATTTATAGCGGAAATGTGATGTTTGATATTTTTCATTTCCTCTAGTATTATATCCAATTACTAATCAATCATATGCAAGGTTCTCATATTTAGAGTAAAAAACTGCCAACTTAATATTTATACATGGCCAAAAACCTTTGTGATTTTTTCTTAATTCCTTTTCCACCATTCTTCAATTGTCATTCTACTAGTAGAAAGAGAATACATAAGACTTAGAATGACTTTTTTTTTTTTATGTTTCATAGGTTACCATAACCAAAGAATTCATTACCAAATAACTAATTTTCTAAGAATGAACCTCTTTATATCTAACAAGACTGGTCCCTAGGAAAGCAGACTTGGTCTGTTGCTGGAACATTTCCAACATGGTAAAAACTTATCAAAGCTGACACTTCAATGATATAGCCTTTGAAAATTCAGAGGTTTCACTATGTCACTAGGAAGAATAGGAGTAGAGCTTTGTGCAACTGAAAACACTAGATAATAAAAAAAAATCCACCTTAAAATAAGTACAAAGAATAAACCTTGAAAATTAGAGGGCAAATTAAGACACTTGAAAATAGACTACAGAAAACAACAAAACTAAACTAAAAAATAATTTTAGCAGATTAACAAAATTAAATCAATGACTGATCTGGTCAAGTAAAAGAAAGAAGAAAAACAAATTCTATTTTAACAGAAAATACAAAGTAAAATTTAAAAAAAGAATTGTCAGAAATTATATACAAAATTATGCCAATAAAGATGAGAATTCAGTTATTCTATGATTAGCTATACAATATAAAATATAAAAACAAAAACTCCCAAGAAATAACTGTTTTAAACATGCTTCAGAAAAAGAATTTAAAGAAGCCAAAAATAAACTGCCAAGGGAGAAAAATCCCAAACCCAGAAGAATTAATAAATATCTAAGAAATAAAAATCATTCTCAAAAATAGAGTTCTATAAATTGGGATACATATGCTTGTTAATATTAAAACCAGAGAGAAAAAAAGTGGGAAAAGAGAACTGTCAACCAGTATTATCAATACTGATACAAAATTTTAGATAAAAATCCTAGTCAAAAGACTATAGCTATATTTCCAGAAAGTAGTTATATCATAGAAGAGAAAATGTTGAATGTTTGCAAAATAGTTGTTATATAAGTAAAAGATAATAATAACAAAAATATTATTTTATTAGGCCCTAAAGAAACCTCTGATAAAACAAAGTACTCATGTTAAAAATCCTTAAAAAAAATCATAGCTTTATAATGTCTCTCTTTATAGCAAAAAGCTAGGATTATTTTTTAATAGAAAAACAATAGAAACTTTCCCCGTATAAATAAGGGTAAAATAAAGATATTATCTTTCTACACTATTGGCATATTTATAGATATAATAATATTATAATTGACATATTTAGATTATAATAATATGTAAAGCAATATGACAACAGATAAAGTACCAGCTCTGAATTCAGGAGGACCTGAGTTCAAATCCAGCCTTAGACACTTGACACTTACTAGCTATGTTACCCTGGACAAGTCACTTAACCCTCATAGCCCCACCAAAAAAAAAGATGACAGCACTACCTAAATTAATTTACAGATTTAGGGCAATAAAGTTACCAAGGGAATAATTAATAATAATAATAATAATAATAATAGCATTTTATAGTGCCTAATATGTGCCAAGCATTGTGCTAAGTATTTTACAAGTATTACTTCATGTTATCCTCACAACAACCCTGGAAAATAGGTGCTATTATTATCCCCATTTTTCTATTGAAGAAACTGAGGCAAGTAGAGGTTAGGTGACTTGCCCAGGGTCACACAGCTAGTAAAAGTCTGAGGATGAATTTGAACTCATGTCTTCATGACTCCAGGCCCATCATCTATCCACTGAACCACCTAGCTGCCTCAATACTTTAGAGAACTTTATAGAATTAGACAAAATAACAAAATTTTATTTGGAAAAATGAAAGGTCTATAATCATAGATCTAAGCTTGGCCTCACAAACCCTCAAGTCACTCTCCTCATTTACAGAGGAAGAAGCTGAGGCATAGGGATTTTAAATGAAGTGCTTGTGGTCACATAGGTATTAAGCTTCAAAAGTGGGATTTGGACACAGGTCTTGTTGCCATAGATTCTGTGTTTATTCCATTATATTTATTACAAGAATCTTGAGGGAGATAAACAGAAAGAAGTATGAATAAAAGGAACATGAAATCACCAGATGTCAAAGTACATGATGTAGCAATATCCATCAAAACCATTTGGCACCAGTTTAAAAACAGAAAGGTAGATCTGTGGCACAGAGTTGACAATCAGGAAGCAGAAGAAATTGAAAGTAGTAACCCAAAGTTTGATAAATTAAAGAACATGAATCCTTGAAGAAATGACTTCTTTTCTGACCACAAAAGAAAAAAACAAAACAAAACATCCCCTAAAAAAAACCTACTGGGAAAACTGGAATGTAATTTGGCAGAAATTAGGCTTAGGCTATCATCTATATCAATAAGTTCAAAATGGATATGCCTAAATATAAATGATCATATCGTTAAAAATCACAAGAAAACCAAATCATAAAGTTTTTACAGCTATAAAGAAAATTATTAAGTAGATAAAATAGAAGAGATCATTAAAGATAAGAGACTATTTTGATTACACAAAAAGATATGCATTTTCCCAAAGAATTGTCATCTACAAATTACCACATGATGACATATTCCAAATCAATAATTGTAGGAAAGAAGCAAATTAAAGGAACTCTGTGATTTTGCCTCACGTTGTGCACATCAGCAAAAATGAGAAAGCATGGATACAGTTAATATTGGAGGGGTTATAGGAAAACCTGTACAGTAATTCTTACTTCAGTGTTCAGTGCATCCTTCTAATCCAAACTCCTACCAAACAGATGTAGTTTTGTTGTAGTTCTGTTAGGTAGCTGGTATACAGATAGAGATACAAATATTGTCAGGAGGCTCTATAAATCCATCAAAATTCACATTGAAATCTGGGCAATAGACATTCTTCATCCATTTGTACTTTCCTCTGTGGATGGACAAGTCAAACTCCTTTGCACAGTTATAGATATTTTCCAGAAGGCTCTG
Source organism: Dromiciops gliroides (assembly GCF_019393635.1). Taxonomy (NCBI): domain Eukaryota; kingdom Metazoa; phylum Chordata; class Mammalia; order Microbiotheria; family Microbiotheriidae; genus Dromiciops; species Dromiciops gliroides. Next base: position 272,718,991 of record NC_057863.1, on the reverse strand, counting down.
CAATGTTCCTGGGTTCAATTCAAACAGGATAATGTCACCTAAAAATGGATCTTCTGGATACCTTCTCATCCAAGGGAGAGTTCCTCTTCAACTTTGCTGGATCTCCTCCATTATAGTGGTGAATACCTTTGATCAGTATACAGTTCATGTTTTATGCCTCACTTGAGTTTATCATCAGAGGTTTGTTGAATGGGGTTATTTCTGTAGTTATATCTTCAAAGGTGTCTTTAATGATCTTGATGTGTGGAAATAATCTTTTATTCTCTACATCCTTCAGTTAATGGTGAAATGATAAAGAGGTGATCCATTATTGAACTTCAATTTTGAAAGCTTGTTTGTCTTCTATTAAATAATCTCAAGGATTCTCCCAACTCATGTAGAGATAACTTTAGGAATATAGGTAGGTAGCTAATTATGGATGTTCACCTGATAATCTTTTTTCAGTATTAATAAGATCCCAAATTTTTCCATGTTTTGGTAAAAAACCATAAAATACCTTGTATATTGTTCCTCAAAACTCTCACAATGGTATCTCTTCCTCTATACCAATCTGGTTCAATCCATCTGCTTTTCCTATCTTTGTCCCCTCCAGTGGCATTTTCTTTTTGTAAGCACATTTAGAACTATTATGTTAGATTCCACCAAATATGGTGGTTCCACCACCCTTGACAGAGAAAACAGTTCATAGAAATGTTTTTTACAAATCTTTTCCATTTTTCTTCTGTTTGTTGTCCTCCCATTTTATTCTCAAGTTTTTGGGATCACTTTGCTTAGCTGGACATCTTGCCAAGCTTTGTTAAACTCACTTTGCCCTCCGCTGCTTCTCTCTGCTTTATGAGGCAAAATTGTTGATAAGTGTCCATCACCTATCATTGTAAGATTTTTATAAATGAATTTATATTTTAAGCTGATATTGTCTTTGGCAGTCAACTCTATCTTTTTGGTGAGTCAGATGTTTGCTGACTAAGGTGCTTTCTGATCTCTTTTGCTCTCATTGTTGGGGCAATTAATTTTCATTAGTTAAACTTCTGGATGAAATTATCATCATTATTAATGCCATTCCTATTGTCCATTATTCAATTTTTCTTTTTAATAGCAATTTAATATTAGGTCATTTCAAGTGTAATCCATATTTTTTATTCTTCATTATTCTATTTTCTTGCATTTAAAATTAATTTTGATCTTGGTTCTGATGAGTCAACGATCTGACAGCTGCCTAAGGGAGAACTCCCACATCAATAAAAAGCCAACAAGTCTTTTCCTGTCTGTTTAAATATAATCTATTTTGTTCAATATGGTGCCACATGTTGTTTTCCATGATCAATGCTTAACAATTCCTCTTTTGAAGAAAGTATCCATTATATAGTGGCACAAGGCTTCTATGGAATCTATAAGTCTTTGGCTACTGGTTATTCCTTCTTTCTGAACCATGCATCAAAGTCATCAATGTCTAATTAATTTATCTCCAAGAGGGTATGTTGAGTTTGATTTGAGGGTCTTAATCAAGTTCTTCAAAGAATCTATTACCTTTAATTACATTAACAATTGATGTTTGGCTTATAAAGAACAAATATTACCCCTGGTGGCTTCTTTGAATATACCTCTCAATGTTATATCAACATATGCTAATCAAATAGCTCATTCTTGTTGCTTCTAGTCCTATGATCGAACCCCACCCTACCAATATTTTTCTTTGCCTCCCCAAGAAATAACTGTTACCTTTCCTTCTATTTAATTGCAATTTCTTTTTTCATTTTGGTTTTATATATTGCAAGAATTCAAAGTTGATATTATTGAGGTCCTCTAACAATATGTACATTCATGAGTTACTGAAAAATTACCTCATATTTAGAAATCTAATGACCATATTAAAAGCTTGTCAACTATCTAAATACTGTGTGATTCTTAGCACTCGCTCTGCTTTACTTCCTCACCACTCAGCCACCATCACTCTGATAGTTTCTATCATGATGGAAAATCTTGAGTATGGCAACTGACCAAATCTGTTTTCCAACTATAAGTGTGTGTATGGATATATACATACACACACACAATATATGTATATATACATACATACATACATATACACATATATGTGTGCATGTATGCATCATCCATAAAAATGAAATGAATGGAAAAAACACTAAGATTTGCTAGGCATTGAAATACAGATAGAAAAGTGAGGCAGTCCCTTCTGGCAAGGAGTTCACATTTTAAATTGGTATGATAATACATAGAGGATTCATTTTTATGGCAGATAGATATTCTTGGTGGTTCTTGAGATTTGACTAAAAAGTAGTAGGGCATATGGTAAACCCCATGAAGATCTTGGGAACAATAGCAAGATACATATCTCCAACCAGTGATTGTTGGAAAAACAGTAGGGATCCCCAAAGTCAGGGTAGAGAGGAACTCTGGGTCATTTCTTGTCAACATGGAGATGGAGCAGGGGAGTGGGGTGGGGCAAGTTCCAGTTGACAGTAGGTATCTAACACCTGGTGGGAAGTAGGCAGTGAGATTTTGGATAAGGTAGAAGTAGGTTCATGGCTCTCCAATAAGGTAACTGGGTGGTACTGGTCCATTGTGGAACTGCCTCTGGTAGGCAATTATGGGAGAGAGGAAGTTCTCTTCGGATAACAATATCTGTCCAGCCTGCATGTGGTTGTTGAGGATCAAGTGATATAATATATGTGAAGTTTATTTGCAATTATAAATGGGCATCATAATACCTGTAAGTTGGATATATAGAACATTAGAGTCTTAGGCTTCGCTTGATTTCTTGCATATAAGTTTTGAACAGATTGGTTTTCCTGGTAGAGAATAACTCAATGAGAAGTAGACTTCACATTAAATGTCTATATCTATAGTGACATATGATAAGCATACACAAATATAAAGTTTGTGATCTCGCAAGGGATAAATTATTACTTTGATGATTCTTCATACCCTCACTAGTGACTGGTTGTGCCTCCCACTTTTCCCAGACTAAGCAATTGCCCCAACTTTTATCTTGGAACTAGCACTGAGTATGCAGCAAGGGTGAGGGGACACTAATTTGTTGTAGATAAAGGAGAATAAACACTATCAAGGGAAGAACAGAGAAGCAGGGGGAGGGGAGAAGTCTGTGGTGTATTCAGGCAGTGTGAGATTCTGCCAGCTTTAGCAGAGAACTGGCTGGTCTAACTCCTTCTCTTCTAGAAAAAGAGGGGGAGGAAGAGGAGATGGAAAGAGAAAGAGGGAGGGAGGGAGAAAGACAGAGACAGAGAGACAGAGACAGAGACAGAGAGACAGACAAAGACAGAGAGAGACAGTCAGAGAGCCAGAGCGAGAGCGAGAGCGAGAGAGAGAGAGAGAGAGAGGAGAGGAGAGAGAGAGAGAGAGAGTTGCTTCCTTTTCTGACTTGGAGTCTGGGAGGAGAGGAGGAATATAGGGGAAGTGGGATCCTCTAACCATACCAGGTCCAGTGAACACTGCATCCACTGGCCACTATCTTTCAGCCCCCAAACAGTTGTATCGTCAACCACAGCAACATCATCAGTCACAGCTGATAGAAAAATATAACACAGGAAAATGTAACATATTCAATATTGAAGAAAAAATAAGCAGAGAAATTTATTAGAAATGTGAAAAATCTGGGATCCCTGCTGTGCATATCTTGTGATAAAACACTAATATGAAGATGGACAGAACAACGATGCAAATATTCATGTAGCACATGTTGGCATGAATAAAAACCCTGTTGCCTAAAATAAGTGACAGTAATTTGGGGGGAAGCCCAGTACCTTGAAAGGGATGAACATTCCAAATTAAACATACAAATCTGCTCCATTTGCTAGTATAACTGAATTTCAAAGTAATATTATGAGGGAGAAAAAGGGGACTTGAATATGAGGTCTTGAACTGTCCTAAAAGTACCTATCCATTGCCAATGCTCCTGTCCCAAACCAAGCCAAAATGTCTCTGAAAATGGACATATCTCGGTGACTGTGTCTACAGAACTAGAAATTTGTTCATACAAGTGCTGACTAAGCATTTGGGGGTTATGGCAACAGAATGCAAATGAAGAAAGATTTTATTTTTAAAAATTCTTCAGGGGGCAGGGATCCATTGAAAATATTTTGCTCCTATTTCTACTAAATATAAAGCAAAAAAGAATTATAAAAAACATACATTGCTACTTGGATTATTCCCAGTGGGTTTCATAAATACTTAATATCAAAGACATGGTCTTCAATAGCTAATTAAACTAGACTTAGAAATGATTTAGTTTGTTGAAGTATAACCTAGCCTTTTATATGTCTAGAGTATTCTAATAAGTGAACCATAATGAAGTGGAAAGAGAACTGATTGGGATATTAGATGACCTAGATCTATTACAGGTTGTGCTGGTAATATTTAACAAGTAGCTTTCTTGGGGGGGTGGGATTTATGTAGGACACATTTTTAAGTCTAATGTATATTCTTAACATTTTCTTTTATTTTTCTTAAGTCTAGAAATCATAAAACAATGCATAAAGTCCTGATTTATAGCATTTTTCCTATTTCTAAAGTGTAAATGCTTTGCAGATTTGAACTCAGATCCTCCTGACTCCAGGGCCAGTGCTTTATCCACCATGTCACCTACCTGCCCCTGACAGCTGCCTTTTTATGATAGGGAACTTCTCTTAAAGGAATTTTTTGGGATTGTATAATCTAGGCCCTGGGGATAAGGTTCTATACCCATCTATGCCACCAAAATATTGGTTTATCCTAGGCATGCCAAGAGACAGCATGGTGTAGTGGGGAAAAGAACTGATTTTGGGGGTCAAAAGCCCTGGGTTTGAATCTTGGCTTAGTAACCTATGTGACCTTTGAGTTCTTTTATCTATAAAATAAGGGATGTCACCTAAATTGTTACATTAAGGTCCTTTTCCAGCTCTAAATCTACAAATATATGACTAATTAGCTGATTTTCAAAGCATTTCACATCTCATTTTGGGTTCCTCATTGAAATAAATCTGAGAAATGGTTAAACAGGCTGTGTGCCTAGCAAGAATAGGAAAAGAAGTGATTGACACAATTCTGTCTCTCCAAACCTGTAATTTTCTATGAGCCAATGGGGCTGGGACCAGAGGTAGTCTGCTGGAATTCCATCCATGGTTAAGACTACAAACTCAAGGCTCTCGGCTCCTCTCCCAAGCTCAGTGTCAGCATCCACTGCTTCAGTCACATCCTTGAAACAAGATGGTGAAGGTCAGAGTCAACAGATTTGGCTGTATTGGACCCATCGTGAACCAGGGCTGCATTCAATTCCCACAGAGTAGACATTGTGCCATCAATGACCCCTGCACTGATCATCAATTACATGGTTAATATGTTCAATATGATTCTACCCATGACAAGTTCAAGGGCACTGTCCAAGGCTGAGAATGAAAATGGGTAATCAATGGAAAATCCTTACCATCTTCCAGGAGTGGGACCTTACCAATATAAATGGGGAGATGCTGGAGCCAAGTATGCTATAGAGTCCACTGGTGTCTTACCACCATGGAAAAGGCTGGGCTCACTTGAAAGGTTGGTGTCAAGTGGTCATTATTTCTTTCTGCCCCTTCTGCTGATGCACCAATGTTTGCAATGGAGTGCAACCATGAGAAATATGATAATTTCCTTAAGATTATCAATAATTTCTCCTGCACTACCACTGCTTGGGCCCCCTGGCCAACGTCAACAATGGCAACTTGGCATCATGGAAGGGACTCATGACTACAGTCCATGCCATTTCTGCTACCAGAAGACAGTAGATGGCTCCTCTGACAAGCTGTGGTCATGATATGTATAGTGCTGCCCAGAATATCATCCCTGTTTCCACTGGTGCTTCTAAGGATGTAGACAAAGTCATACCTGAACTGAATGGGAAGCTCACAGGCTTGGTTTTCTGTGTTCCTACTCCCAATGTCTCTGTTACAGATCTGACCTGCCGCCTAGAGAAACCTGCCAAATATGATGATATCGAGAAAATGGTGAAGCAAGCATCAGAGGGAACATTGAAGGGCATCTTCAGAGGACCAGGTTGTATCTTGTGACTTTAACATCAACACTCACTCTTTTATCTTTGATGCTGGTGCTGGCATTGCCCTCAATGATCATTTCGTGAAGCTCATTTCCTGGTATGACAATAAGTACAGTTACAGCAACCATGCAGTAGACCTCAAGGTCTACATGGCCTCCAACGTCTAAAGGGGGAAGCCATGGAATCTTCAACAAAAAGAGGAGTTCCACCACTGGGGAGGCCCATATCCCTAACCTATGGTTCTGTACTGGGATCCCATGCCCCATGTCATATTGTTGTCCCCAAGCACCCCTGTGGCAGTGGGGAGAAGCTAGAGTCCTATATTGTGTACCATCAATAAAGTTACCACATTCAGTGCAAAAAAAAACCCAAAACAACAACAACAAAAAAACACCTACAAAATCAAACCAAGGTCAGGAGTTTGAAAAATTTAGATCAGGGGCACAGTGATCAGTAAAGGACCCTAAAAGAGACTGTTTAGGAGTGTTTTCAGTTCCTGGTCTGCACTGCTCCTGAGATTCTTACAAGAACATAGCACTCAATACATAAACAAAACAGCAAGAGCCTAGAATACAGATATTTATCAAATAAGGCCCTAATATTCCATGGTAGGATTGCTTAGAATCTTGCTTAGACAGAAAAAACTATTATTCACACAGGGGATATCCAACACACAAAAGCAAAAGAGAATAATTCCACAATATCCACATGCAAAATCTCGCAGAAAAACACATAGAAAAATACCAGGTCTCAAGCTGTATTACAAAATAGTGTTCATTGAACCATTCTGTTAGTGGCTAAAAAGAGAGAGCTCTATCACTGTGAAAGATTAGGCATTATTGTCTATTCTATTGCCCATAGAATAATGTCTATTGCCCAGATTTCAATGTGAATACAGAAGTAAATAAACTTAGTAGCCTGGTGTTCAATAAACCTGAAGACTCTAGCTACTAATGACTCACTCTTTGACAAAAACTTCAGGGAGTACTGAAAAGCAGTCCAGCAGAAATTAGGTTTAGACCAGCATCTCACATTATGTAAGAAGATATATATGATTTAGATACAAAAAGGTTCTCTTTTATAGATATGCTGGTTGTGAGTTGTATCATCTCCATCCTCTGGAAATCCAAAATACAAGGAAGCATACCATTCACCCATCAGTAAGTATGGTACAAAATCTGTGGCATCATTTTAGTGCATTTGCACATGTATAGTATACAGTAGGTGCCACTTCTTGACTCTACTAGATTTTTGTTCTGGTTTCCATTTCCTAAAATGTTTAACAGCATAGGATTGATAGGCTTGGGCTGTAGGTCTTCCTGTGGATGGTAAGGCATAGTTCTGCCAAAGCTCATGTTTTCTTAAGAAACTTGTTCTCTAAGTCTCTGCCTTGGTCAGAACAGAAATCAGCATGGAATACCTACACTCAAAATATTTCCCCACTAATCCTTTAGATCCTACAAATGCTTTCCTGTTCCTGATTATAGATGCTTGTTTATACTTGGGAAATGATCAGTCACCAATAAGATATGGTTTAAATTTTTATTTGTTTCTCCCAGAGATAAAAAAAAAAAATCAACAAAACCAAGTTCCAAAGGTTTGTTGGTTTTTGTAATCTCCAAACATGGAGCTTAGTTTGGTAATGTTTTTCCTTTTTAACTTTGAAAGTCTCTCACTCCTTAGTTATATCTGCTGCCATACTGGGCAAGAAAAAGAAAAAGATGATTTTATTTTTATTTTTGGTTTTACCAGATCCAGAGTCCTCTCTTGACCCATGTAGTGCTTTCATGCTGATAGAGAAATGTGCTCTGTGTAACAACAGTTTTCTGGTACCATGTTTAAGATCAATCTCCAACTTCTGCCATTGTCTTAATGAAGTGACTTCAAATAACCAGAAGTTGAGTCCTTTAGCATTGTTTCCTTTTTTCTGAGCATGTATCACTCCTTTCAGTCCTTTGGTAGGCTGTTCTCATCACTAGCCATCCACAGGCATTTGAGACCAAAAAAAGATTGGTTCAATGTAACAAGGTTGACATTTATGACTGGCATGCCATCTGGTGGAAGTCCCAAACTCTCAGCTATATTTACACTTGATTGTGGTCCAGCTTCCTGAGTATCACATATAGCTTTCACGCCTGCTTTTGGTATCACTATAGCTTTTGGCATCATGTGGCTTTGGGAAAAGAGTACATGCATTTACATTAGTCTTCCCTGGCCTGTAGTGTATGCTGAATTTGTAAATGACTAGGGCTGCTATTCATCTTTGCCAAGAAGCATTGAACTTGGTTCTTTCTAGTCAAAAGTAGGTCAATGGATTGTTGTCAATCCACACTTGAAATTTCATTACATATATATTGTCTTTGAATTATTTTGTGAAAGCCCATTTCAAAGCCAACGACTCCAGTTGAGTACAGGAATAATGTATATAATGTATGTTTGCAAAGCATATAGTTCTAGATATAATTGCTCTGCTATTATTGTTGTTGTTGTTATAGCAAATATAGTGAGGGCTGTCTTCACTATATAGCACAGGGAGGAGGGTGGTCATTGTATGACCCAAAGGGAGGCATAATAGATATCTTTTCTCCAAGGGAGACTTGAATTTCCACCAGGAGTGGAAGCAGGAGGTTGAGACCAAAAGTTTGACCATTCTGCTGTCCTCAGAAAGAAAGATACTAGACTAGATTTACATCTATCTGCTCCCTTAAATATTATTAGTCTAGGAGATGTGGTTTTCAGATTCAAGTTAATTCATTAGTGGAGAAAGGAGGACCCTAAGCTTTATGTCCAAAGCTCGATTCCCTTTCCACCAAATACCAGTTCAACAATTAACATGCATAGTAAATAGCAAAGAAATCCATTTTTCCAAGTCAAAAAAGCAGAAATCAAAAAAGTATTCATAGAATAATATATACCAGGCAATACAAAGTAAAATGGATCTCCCATAAGGATCAAGGTAACTCAGCTCAACCAAGAAAGTGTCCTAGATCTCACCCACAGATCTCACCCAAGGGGAAACTCCTCAAATTTCTAGAGTAGCAATCTAGAAATAGAGACACAATGAAGACTGCTAGCTTTTTTATGCTAGCTTCTTCCCAGAATCTTATTTTCCCTTTACCATGAACCTTAAGTGGGGTTTGGCATCATCCATCTTTGCTCTCAAAGCTGGGAGCCAGAAGCACCCAAAGTAACTGCAGCCCCTGAAAGACTTGAAGAAATTGAAGAGACTGGAGCTCTTTCCCATTTTTACCAACTCTGTCCCACCTCACACAGCTGCAGGGCATTGGAATCCATCAATGAGGATAGAGTCCCATGCAAATGGGATTTGGAACTCAGGTTATGAAGAGATAGAGAATTATAGAACTGTAGCATTTTGAAACTATGAAACTTCAGAAGTAATGTAGTTCAACTTCCTCTTCTTGAAGATGACCCAACTGAGGTTCATAGACGTAGTTTAAACTCCTTCATTCAGTTGTGTCATTTTGTGTGATAGTTAGCTATTTGCCTATGCATAAGATCCCTTTATTAGATAGGAGATACAAGTGTGAACTCCATGTTCTTCCCCAATGTGCCCCTCTCCCCAGCCCTTTATATAAATACTGAGAGTAAATCAAAATCATCTCATCTTTATCTGGAGACTAAACCCATTATAAAAGTACAGACAAAGTTTAAAAATAGCAAGAATCCCTGAGGGCAAGACCAAAGAGGCGGAGGAAGTAGAAAGTATATAAATTCACCAAGTCTCAGCATTGAAAAAGCAGGTAGTCTGGGAAACAGTACAATTCTGTCCAGGCTGATCATTCTTTAAGTGGATTCATCATTCTATTCATCTTGGCTTAGCACTGTAACATCACCATTCACTTGTAAATGGATTAATGCTGACACACATCAGCATCCTGGGACTCTCTCCTCTATGAGAAGCTCAAAAGTCCCATATCTTACCTTGTTCCTCACAGTGACCCTTCAGACTTCTTCCTATGAAAATGACATTTCCCATCAATCCCTTTGCCTGTAGAAAGGTCATAAACATAATTCACATGAGGAGAAGAGGAGATTTGGGGGGGTACTTGTTTGCTACAGATAACACTTGGTTTCTGGAGGAAAGGGAGAGGACATATCCTCAAACTTAACCCACTTTACAATATTGGCCTCAGACCAGCTTTGGATACCTAATATCTACCTTATAGTCACAAATGTGAATTAGAAGACTATGTCTTGGGCGGCTAGGTGGCGCAGTGGATAGAGCACCGGCCCTGGAGTCAGGAGTACCTGAGTTCAAATCCGGCCTCGGACACTTAACACTTACTAGCTGTGTGACCCTGGGCAAGTCACTTAACGCCAATTGCCTCACTAAAAAAAAAAACAAAAAACAAAAAAACAAAACAAAGAAGACTATGTCTTGCACATCTGCTAGGACCTTCAAGGCTCCTAAATTCTAAATTCCTTGACACATTAACTCTGTGACCCTGGGAAAGTCACTTAAACTATCTGACTCAGTTTCCTCATTTGTAAATATTTTACTAACATTAAAATTTTATGCAAATGCTAAGTCCTTAGCTATTATATTGGAATACATCTATCAATTTTTTTTAACTTAATGAACCTCAGATTAAGAACCCTAGCTTATATTAGAAAGATCATTGGAACAAAATCATACTTAGATTTCCTAACACTTAATCTGATACTCTTTAGATCTGACCTCACCAGAAAGGTCATCTGATGTGTCATCCTGACCTTGTTTCCATGGGAATAGAAGAGCATAAAAGAAAAGCCTTATGTTGATTCTATGCAAGAGCTGCTGCAAATATTGTCTTTTAGAAATCATTGCTTATTCAGCCCTCCTGTACAGAGCAGACTTAATTTGAATAAGCTGAAATGGTTATCTCCAAATCATTTTCCTCTGAAAAAATACTTGAGCAAAATCCCTTTCCAGTATATTCCTATTGGAGTAGAACCACAAAATATCTGGGCTGGCCTTTTACTTCAATATGTAACTATAGAACAGGGATTTTTAACCCATTGTGTGTCATGAGCTCCTTGGGTAGTCTGAAGTCTAGAGACCTCTTTTTAGAACATTTTAAAATGTATAAAATAAAAAAACAGGATTTAAAGGAAATGCAATACATTGAAAGAGTTATTGAAATAATTTTAAAAGTTTTCATGGGCTCCATATTAAAAACCTTTACTTTATTAACTATTGACCATTTTTACCTTTTTTTTCTTGATCATTTGTTAAGCATTGAAGGAAACTTCAGATGTGGTTTTATTTGCATTTCTCTTATTATTAATAGCAGCTTATTTATTATGGCAATTAGATCCTGCAGTACATAGTGCTGAACCTGAAGTCATAAAGACCCCACGTTCAAATTCAGCCTCAGACACTTCTTAGCTGTGTGCCTCTGGACAAGTCACTTAACCCATTTGCTTCAGTTTCTTCATTCTAAAATGGAAATAATAATATTGCTCACCTCCCAGGGTTACTATGAGGATCAATTGAGATAATATTTCAAAAGTGCTTTGCAAACCTTAAAGCACTATATAAAAGCTAGCTGTAGATTTGGAGCAATCTTTCAAATAGTTGTTAATACATTGTGATTCTTCTTTTGAAAACATTTTGCTCAATTTGGGACTATTCTCAAACATTTATAAAATTGTAAATATCCTTTGACCCAGCAATATCCAATTCAATAGGTATGAATCCCAAAGAGATCAAAGAAAAAGGAAAAGACCTAAAGGTACAAAAATATTTATAACAGATCTTTTCATGGTGGCAAAGAATTGGAAATCGAGGGGATGCCCATCAGTTGGGGGAATAGCTGAAGAAGTTGTGGTATATGATTGTGATGGAATACTACAGTGCCATAAGAAATGACAAGCAGGATGGTTTCAGAAAAACCTGGGAAGAACTATATGAACTGATGCAGAGTGAAGTGAGCAGAACCAGAATACTGTACACAGTAACAGTAATAGTCTAATGATGATCAAGTGTGAAAGACTTAGTTACTCTGATCAATACAATGATCCAAAGCAATTCCAAAGGATTTATGATGAAAAATGCAATTTACTTCCAGAAAGGGGACTGATGAAATCGAAGTACCTATTAAAGCATATTTTTTTCACTTCATTTTTTTGTTTGTTTGTTTTTATTTTATTTTTGCTACATGGCTAATCTGAAAATATGTTTTGCATGATTTTAAATATATAATTGTTTTTACATTGCTTGCCTTTTTAATGGGTGGGAGAGGGACAGGAAGAAAGGAAAGATTTCAGAATTAATTTTTTTTAATGTTTAAAAAAATAAAAGGAAAAATGGGGAAAAAAGAAAATGATTTGCCCATGCCCTTTAATCACATCAATTTAGGGAATATTTCTGGGTCTTTTACATTCTTTATATATCTCAGATATTATACCTTTATCAGATATTTGATACACATTTCCCAAATAAAAATTTCCCTTCTTATTCTAGTTGTATTTTGTTCATTCTCTCAAAAATTCTTCAATTCCACATAATAAAAATTATCTACTTTATCTTTTTTTAATAGTCTCTACCCTTATTTCATTAAGAACCACTGTGAAAAGCACCTGTTTGCATTCTTTATTTCTTTAGATTATGCAACTTTTATATTCAGGTACCCTATCCATATTTGGCTTTTTTTTTTTTTTTTTTGGTGAGGCAATTGGGCTTAAGTGATTTGCCCAGGGTCACACAGCTAGTAAATGTCAAGTGTCTGAGTCTGGATTTGAACTCAGGTACTCCTGACTCCAGGGCCAGTGCTCTATCCACTGTTCCACCTGGCTGCCCCTACCATATTTGGCTTTTTATAGTGGTTATTTTGTAAAAAAGTTGGTGTAAGAGTAAATTATCCCAAACTGCTTTCTAGTTTTCACAGAAGCCCCTGTCAAATAGGAATTCCCTTTCTCACCACCAGGTAATTTATGTTCTCAGGTTTATCAAATACTGGATTCTAAATTTGATTGTTACTGATTCCTCCTTATCTAGCTCATTCCACTGTTCTACTTCTCTCTTTTTAAATAATATCAAATTGTTTATTATGATTATTTATTTCTAACATTAATTGTCATGTAAAAAGTAATACACCCCTTCATTTTTATTTTATTTCTCTTGATATTCTAAATATCTTTTTCACTAAAATAATTTTGTTATTTTATTTATTTCTACAAAGTACCCCTTTGTTAGATTGATTGGCAAAACACTAAACCACTAAATCAATTTCTTTATATTGACACTAAATATTTCTTTAATCATTTGTACATTTTTAAAGAATGATTTGTAATTGTACTTTTCTAACTTTTGACTGTGCATCAGTAAATTGATTCCTAGATACTTGATGCATGTTACAGTAATTTTAATAGGCTTTCTATTTCTATCATCTGCTTTTAGGTCTTATTATTACTTAGTACAGAGATTTGCTATTGGTTTTTGTTGGTTTATTTTGTAGCCCGAAATTTTTTCAAGTTACTGTTTCAATTAATTTATTTGCTGTTTCTCTGGAATTTAAAAAATAAACCACCATGTTTTATCAGTAAATAAAGACAATTTTGTCTCCTATTTGCCCCATTGCCTTTAAGGCTATATATTTGTGGCTATGTATATATTTTTGTGTGTGTATATACATATATGTGCGTGTGTATGTATTTGTCTTTTTGATGTTGTTAGCATTTAAAAAACTATGCTAAATAATACTGAAGTGAGGGGTTATTTCTGGCTTACCCCTGTTTTTATTAGGATATAGACATATAAATATTATATATGTAGAACATTCATATGTATTTTTACTTTTAATATATTAAAATGTTCTTTTATACTTATGATTCTTAGTTTTTGCATAAATGAGTATTGTCCTTGATTAAAGTACTTTTCGGTTTCTATTGATAGAATTATATGGTATGGGGTATTTTTATTTTTAATATGATACTTTAAATATTTTTTCCTAATGTTGAATTATCACTGAATCACTATTATAAATCTAATTTGTTCATAGGGTAGTAAATAATTATGTGTATATTTATATATTATATATAAATATTGATATTAGATATACTATTTTGGGTAGAATTTAAATTAATTTTTAAAATTACTATCCATTACTGTTATTAGTCTATAGTTCCTTTCCCTGATTTAGGTTTTAAGATTATAAAAGGAGTTTGTTAGATTGTACTTTAACATTTTAAAAAAATTATTGTGTGGTATAGGTATTTATTTTTCTTTAAATGTTGATAATATTTATCTGCAAATCCATGTGGACCGGGATTTAGACTTCCCCTGTTCAGTAATTCCCTTATTATCAGTGCTCTTTAATTTTCTTAGATTGAATTAAGATCTCACTATTTCCCATTCTGGCAATTTTAGTATTTTAAGTTTTATATAATTCTTCATTTCTTTTTTAATTTAACATTTTCTTAATATCCTTACTTGCATCAATTTTGTCTCTAAGTGTATCTTTCCCTATTCAGTTTTTCTAGTATTTAGTTTTTAGAAGGTGTTGATAACAGCTTTTACTTGATCTGTTTGTTGTAATTTCATCTTGTTCATTTTTATCCTCTTCTTTTTGATCAGGTTGATTTTTTAGTCTCCTTAAAGAACCAAGATTTTCATTTTGTTTATCCTTTCTTTAGTCCTTTTGTTTTCTTATTCTGGATTAAGTCATAGTGCCTTCTTGATAACTACTTTTCTTCCTAAATAATCACAAACTATACCTTTAATTAATTGCTTTTGAATTTTTAGTAGGAACTGAACTACACAGATCATTAGTCTATAGTCTGAAGATTCCACAGAAATAGTTGTAATTCCAGTTCCAAACCCATTGGTATGAAATTCTCTCTTTATTTGCGAAGATGAAGGACCTGTTTGGAATGAGGGGCAGGGTGGAGTTGCAGAGAGCCTTTAACTCCATCAATAAAGAGTCTCATACCAATGGTGGCAGCTAGGTGGCACAGGGGATAGAGTGCTAAGGCCTGGAGTCAGGATGACTCATCTTCCTAAGTTCAAATCTGTCCTTAGACACTTACTAGTTGTGTGACCATGAGCAAGTACTTAACCCTGTTTGCCTCACTTTCCTCATCTGTCAAATAAGCTGGAGGAGGAAATGGCAAACCACTCCAGTATCTCTGCCAAGAAAACCCCAAACTGGGTTACAAAGAGTTGGACACAACTGAACAACAGATAGAAAATGAATACAAAGTAATTATGGGAAGGAGGGCACTGGCATCTAGGCGATCAAGAAAGGCATTGTGTAGAAGGTGGTATGGAGGGAGTGTATTCCAAGCATAGGGGAGAACCAGTGACAGGGCATAGAGATGGGAGATGAATTATCCTATGTGTAGAGCAATAATAGTGCCAATATGGCTCTCCTATATATAGCATGGATGGGAGTGATGTAACAGAGACTGAAAAGGCAAGAAGGGGCTGGGTTGTGAAGAGAGTTAAATGTCAGAGAAAAGGTTTTTATATTTTATCCTAGAGGAAATAGGGAGCCACTGTCATATATGGAGTAAGGTTGGGGGTGGGGAGAGCAGTGGCAATATATGTGACATGTTTAGATCAGCATTTTGGGAAAATCACTGTGTGGAGGATGGATTGGAGATTCCTCTTCAGAATGATGACTTTCTTTTTCAAGCAACTCACTTTCCCACTCTTTCTGGAGGTGGTACCTTATTTTCCAGCCCAGCATGGGCTGCACCACTAGCCTTTCATCAAAAGGAGAAAGCTTCCCACTCCCTTGCTTAAGCACTTCTGTAATTCTTTCTTTCTTTTAAAAAATGATTCAAGTCTCAGAGGAATCTGGTCTTAAGGACTGTTCTCTCGCTTTCTCCTTCTAATGCACTCTCATCTCAGCTAAATATGTGGCTCTGGAACTCCCAGCCAGATTGATTTGGCAGTTCTGACTTGGATTTACAAATCCTCAGTAATTTAAATTTACTCCCTTTTGAATTTCCTCCTTTCCTTCTGAATCTTCCACATTCAAGTGAGCAGAATTGGCACAGATTCACAGAGCTATCGGGCTTTTAATACAGGGTCACACACATAATGGAAAAACTGAAAACAATACCACTTAAAGAGTTAACAGTGCTAAAGGGACTCTCAGTAAGGGGGAATGGTGGTGGGAGGGGAGAAATGTTCTAAATCTCAGAAACTAAAGGGGGAATGGAAAGAAGGACAGCAACAACTGATTTCCTTTTTGTCCCACTCTTCATAAGAAGGATTGGTAAGCAGGGAGTAGATGAGGGTAAGTGTATGGGGAATGGATCTCTGCTCCCAGAGGAGGGGGAGGAGAGGGAGGCTTCTCCAAGTCAGTCTTCCCAACAAAAACCTATCTCTGCATGTCAAATGGGAATTGGCAGGCTCTTCATCTAATATTCCCTGCTCCTCATCTGCCTTTTATCATCAGGAGCTGTGAGTCTACTCGTTCATCCATGAGATTTGACATTGTGAGATGTCACCAGATGCTGGGGAAGAAATGCTTCTTGAGAAAGTAAATGAGTTAGAGTCAAGCTGGAGAGAAAAAAGAAGTGCCAAAGCTAAAGAGAGAGAAGAAAAGCATGAGCTGAGCCCAGACCATGTTAGCTTTAGCACTCCTAGGTATTTCTCCTAATCTTTACTCAGCCAATGCTGGTGCTAAGAGCAGGAAGCAAATCCCACAAGGAAGCAACAAAACCTCAATTCTCCAGCACTCTTTGTCAAAACTCACTACCTTTTTTTAAATCATGCTTCAATCTGTATTCAGACACCATCAATTCTTTCTCTGGGGATGGATAACATTTTTCTTTTTCTTTTTTCTTTTTGTGGAGCAATGGGGGTTAAGTGAATTCCCCAGGGTCACACAGCTAGTAAGTGTCAAGTGTCCGAGGCTGGATTTGAACTCAGGTACTCCTGAATCCAGGGCCGGTGCTTTATCCACTATGCTATCTAGCCACCCCCAATGGATAACATTTTTCACCCTAAGTTGTCTCAGATCATTGTCTTGCCAAGAATAGCTAAAGTCATTCACAGCTGATCATCTTACAATATTGCTGTTACGTTGTACACAGTACATTTCACTTTGCATCGACTCATGTAAATCTTCCAGGTATTACTGAGAGCATCCTGCTCATCATTTCTTATAGCATGATAACATTCCCTCATAATCATATGACCAATTAATGGGCATTCCCTCCATTTCCAATTCTTTGCCACCAGAAAAGAAACTGCTATAAATATTTTTGTCCCTATAGGTCCTTTTATTTTGCTTTTTAAAAATCTCTTTTTGGATACAGACCTAGTAGTGGTATTATTCACTCAAAGAGTATTTCTGACTTTATAGACCTTGGGGCACAATTCCAAACTACCCTACAGAATGGTCGACTCAGTTCACAACTTTACCAACAGTACATTAATGCCTCATTTTTCCCACATCCCCTCCAATAGTTGTCATTTTCCTCTTCTGTTCTATCAGCCAATTTAATAGATATGAGGTAGTAGTCCAGAATTGTTTTGATTTGCATGTCTCCAATTAATAGTGAGTTAAAGCATTTTATATGTTGATAGATAGCTTTGATTATATCACCTGAAAACTGTTCGTATCACTTACTCATTTATCAATTGGGAAATGACTCTTTTTTAATAAATTTGACTCCGGTCTCTATATATTTGAAAAATGAGGGCTTTATCAGAGAAATTTGCTTCAAAAAAATTTTTTTTCACAGCTACTATTACTAACCATATTTCCCTCCATTCTATCCTCCCCCCATTTATTCTATTCTCTTTCCTTTTACCATTTCCCTCCTCAAAAGTGAAAACTCACTACTTTCCAAGTATCCATTTCTCAGATGGACAATTCATTACATTTTGCCTGTTCTCTAGCTTGCAGAACTGTGATGATTAGATGGTATAAGGAGGTCAGACAAATGGATTCAGTCTAGGAGGCTTTTGGGGATGCCTTCTAACTCTAGCTCTGTGATTTGATGATTCTTATCCTTGTATGACTTGAGGATGGGAAATGGGTGGTAAGAGACGGTTTCTAATTCCTTGTAACAAGGAAGACCTTCCTATTTTTTTGTATTGTCTTTCACCTCCCAACTATATCATATGCTTAATTCTGTCTAGATCATGTAGATCGTTTGGAAAATGAGGGTTCATGACCTATGGTTTTCAATAGTTGATGGGTCCAAACATATTCTAGGGACCTGTATGGCTTTTGTATGTGTTGTTGAGTCATTTCATTCATGTCCTACTCTCCATGACCCCATTTGGGTTTTTCTTAGCAAAAATACTGTAGTGATTTGCTATTTTACTCTCTAACTCATTTTACATATGAGGGGTAAATAAGGTTATATGACTTGCCAGGATCACATGGCTAGTAAGTGTCTGAGGATGGATTTGAACTCATGAAGGTGAATCATTCTGATTCCAACCCTAGTGCTCTATCACTGCAACACTTAGCTGGGGACACTATAGAAGTCCCAAGGGTCCCTTGTTTTCTGTTCTCGAACCTCACATATTCTGAACATCATTTCTAAACTCCAAACCCACATGAATAGAACATATATGTATAATCTATAGCTATAGTAAAGCTAACTAAAATGTATAGGAGCTATAGTTGTAGCCAAGGTTTTGTACTTTGTTTTAAGCTATTAAGAGGGCAGCCAGGTGGAATGGTGGATAGGTCTGAAGATAGGAAGACCTGATTTGAAATCCAGTCTCACTTATTAGCTATGTGAACCTGGGCAAACCACTTATCCCTATTTGCCTCCATTTCTTCATATATAAAATGAGTTGGAGAAGGAAATCGAAAACTACTCCAGTATCTTTGCCCAGAAAACCTCAAATAGGGTCATGAAGAGTCAGACCTGACTAAAAGGACTGAATAACAATAACTAAGGTACTGAGAAATAATTAAGTCGCCAAGAAAAGATAATATTAACATTTAGAAAGAAAATGTATGGGGACAGCTAGGTGGCTCAGTGGATGGAGGACCTGAGTTCAAATCTGACCTCAGACACTTAACACTTACTAGCTGTATGACTCTGGGCAAGTCACTTAACCCAGAATGCCTAACCTACATATATATGTGTGTGTGTGTGTGTATGTATGTTTATATATACACATATGTATATGCCATTGGTCACAAAAAAATAGGAAAGGGAATGAGAAGCATAGATCTGCCTATATTTTTGTTTTAGTATAATGTCAATAGATTTTAACCTGGGACTGAATTCCAGTTGTGTTACTTGAGCTTGCCATTACAACTCGCTGGACCTCAGTCTCCTCGTCTGCAAAATGAGTGAATTGGGCTAAATAACCCTCAAAATCCCTTTGCACTCCAAATATATGCTTTTATTCAGAAAGCCACAGTGTCCAAGGAAGGAACCATCCTGGTTTTCTAAGAAAATTTCCCAAAAGCAAGTTGATTTTTTTTTGTAAATGTAGAAAAGATTATAAATTGTATAAATGTAGAAAGATTATAAATCTTTTCTTCATTGTACATTCAAATGAGGGAAGTGCATGACTTCACTTTTGTCCCTTTGGAAAACGAACAAACAAACAAACAAACAAACAAACAAACAAACAAACAAACTCATGTAGTTTGAATTATCCTTCTTAGTTCCCCTAGAGGGATGATAGTAGACTCAGAGACAAAGAGGGAGATGTTGGTGTGCTTTTCCTAACCTCCAAACATGGAAATCATTGACAAAGAAAGTATACTACATGGAGACTGAAGGGGAAAGGACATCAAACTATGAAAAATCACCCCTAGACAATTGAGAAAGGAGACTTGTTTGGGAAGTTCAAGGAGAGGCGTGTTCCTGACTTCTGGGTGACCTTGTGTCTGAAGCCCAGAACTGTGAGAACTGCAGGATAAAAGAATGTCAGAAACAGGCAACTGGAGGTGTGACTCAGGCTGACAGTATTTGTGAAGAATAGTTGGTCTCCTGGAAAAGGAAACACTGGCCTTCTGGGAAGAAACCTATAGGAAGCATGAGCTATAGAGCTAGAAAAGACTAGCAGAAAGGTCACTGCAGGTGTTTAACAGGGAGAAGTGACCAGCCACATCTGAGATTGCTAGAGACCAGTAAGCAAGGAGAAGCGGCACTGAGTAGAAAGCCGGGGCAGTCATGTAGGGGGTACTACCCTGGAGGAATAACCACTGGGATATCTTCTGTAAGCAGTCCTATTCAGGGCAATAATTAAGATGCAGGGAGGGGACTCATTGAAAGGTATTGATATTTATTCTAGGTTCTGATACGAATTCTATTAATTTTCATTAGCACATAAAAGATTCCTGTCCATTTTTGGACAAGCTAGTGAATATACCCTAAGAAGAGGAAAGCAGCAAATACTGAAGTAACCAGGTTATCTGGGGAGATGTAGTGAGTAAAAAGAGATAGAGGTTTCCCAAGTTTATCTAGTCCCTTTGTAAGAATAAAGAAGAAGCTTCTGGTATAAAGGTTACTTAGGTAGATGAGAACAGCAGCATGGCCCAGTGAATAGGGTGCCAGGCCTAGTGTCAGAACACTCATCTTCCTGGGTTCAAATCTGACCTCAGATATTTACTAGCTGTGTGACCCTGGGCAAATCATTTAACTCTGTTTGCCTCAGGTTCTTCATCTGTAATATGAGCTGGAAAAGGAAATGGCAAATCACTCCAGTGTCTTTGCCAAGAAAACCTCAAACGGGGTTACAAAGAGTCAAAATGCCTGAAATGACTGAACAACAACATAGATAGGGAAACCAAGGCTAAAGAGAGAGGAAATGACTTACCCCAAAATACATAGCCGCTCCAAGGTAAAACCAGGACTAAAGTCAAGTTATTCTTATTTTGATCTCATTGGTAATTTCTACTATGCAATTTATCACTACCACTGAAGTAATTATGTTGAATCAGAACTACTATCATTTTCATATTTAGAGGATTTCATTAACATTATTGCATGTTATCTATCTCATTAGATTATAAACTCTTTGAGGGGGAGGACTCTCTTTGTATCCCCAACATTTAGCACTGTGTCTGGCATATAGTAAATGCGGAATAATGCTTGTTGACTGATAATATTAATGTAAGTCGAAGCAAGGATTAATCCAATTTATTGTTTGTTTGTTTGACTTTTTTGGAGGGCAATGAGGGTTAAGTGACCTGTCCAGGGGTTACACAGCTAGTAAGTGTCAAGTGTTTGAGGGCCGGATTTGAGCTCAGGTCCTCCTGGATCCAGGGCCAGTGCTTTCGATCCACTGCAGCACCTACTGCCCCCAATCTGTTGTTTCATTTAATTGTTCCTTAAAATATGTAATTAAAATGCTTATCCATATTGAAATAACATCTTAATTAAATATTTAAATTTTGAAACAAGGTTCCTTTCTTCTTTTGAAGTAAATTTCTGCACCAAATATGAAAGCCAATATGGAAAGATGGAATGAATGCTTGATTTATACTTGGAAAGATTAGGGTTCAAAGCCTGGCTCTGACAGTTAGTAGCTGTGTGGCCCTACTTAAGTCACTTAACTGGTCTAAACCTCATTTTTTTCATGTATAAAATGAGTAAAAAAAGTCCTACTTGACAGGGAAATTGTGAGGATCAAATGTAAGAAAATGTAGGGTTAGGGTTAAAGTATACCCTACCTGGCTGTATGTATCTATGTGTGAAAGCAGCAGGAATGCAACCCAGCAAGTAGTACAAATAATGACCTAGGCCCCAGGCTTACCTGGTTTGGTGCCTTCTATTCCTCCACCCACTCATCTACCTGGGAGAACAGAAGAGATTTAGGGTTTGAAAACTGAGGAAGCTAATTCCCAGAGCTATACATGAATTATTGGGCACATAACCATTAGCAGCTTCACAGTCTAACCTTCAGAGATTAAAATTGGGAAATAGAAGGAATACTCACTATAAGCTAGTGTGCAGTCTCTGACTGGGACTCAAAACCCAGAACCAGGAAGAAAAGAAAAGATAAAATCGTAGGGTTTTAGCTAGCTAAGAGGACTCTGCTTTCTGCTCTTTACTTTAGAGTTTGATTTAGAAGCCTGCGGCTCTCCTCTTATAAAGAGAAGAATTCTCAGTAGTCAAGATTTAGAAGCAACAAGACAGGAGGAATTAGGAAATGGAAGGGTTAGCGTTTTGCTGGTTTCCAGATAGGCCCTTTCTAAAAGGCCTAAGTCTATGGGCTTTAAGTTAAAAATCATGGCAGCACCCCTTCTTCCCTAAGGAAGAGACAAAGATTTCATTTGAGCCAGAAGGTGGAAACTATAGCCAAGTAGAGTCTATGTATTCAACAGAGACAAGGAAACAATGAGTGACTGGTGAGGCAGTGTACAATAGAGCAGCTTCTGAGAGCAAGAATTTCAACTGGCTCAACTGACATCCTTCCTTCCTCCCTCATTTATTATACTCCACTGGCTCCCTATTACCTCCAAGACCAAATATAAATTCCTTTGTTTAATGTTCAAATCTCTTCATAACCTGCCTCCTTCCCTTTTAACTTTCCAATCTTTTTATTCCTCACACACTCCCCTCCCCATGTTCCTTCCAAAAGACATTCCATAAGATAATCTATCTCACAACTCTGGGCATTTTCACTGGCTGTCCCTTATATCTGGAATGTTCCCCCTCCTCATCTCCATTTTTGGCCTCCCTGGATTCCTTCAAATCCCAGCTAAAACACTATCTTTTACAGGAAGACTTTCCATACTCTTCTTAATTCTACTTCATATAATTTTTGTGTGGTTTTTTTTTTTTGTTTTGTTTTTGGTGGTGCAATGAGGGTTAAGTGACTTGCCCAAGGTCACACAGCTAGTAAGTGTCAAGTGTCTGAGGCTGGATTTGAACTCAGGTCCTCCCGAATCCAGGGCTGATGCTTTATCCACTGTGCCACCTAGCTGCCCCCCCTTTTTTTAAATTATCCCCCTTAATTCTAATGCCTTCCTTTTGTTGATTATCTACAATGATCTTGTTTATACACATTGATTTGAATGTTGTCTTCCCCATTAGATTGGAAGTTCCTTTCTTTGTATCCCCAGTGAATAGTGCAGGCACATAATAAGAACTTAATAAATGTTTACTTACTGACTGACTGACTGATCAGAGGTTATAAGACCAATGGGGAAAAGACTTGCCTAAAACAACACAAGAATATCATTTGAAGAAATCAGTGAAGAGTACATAATTAAGAAAACATCAGCATAGCATCAGAGGACTGACTTCCCTCTCCATGTGTGTACAGTAGTTCCATATGCATTTGTGGCTGTTGTTCAACTGTTTTAGTCACATCTGACCCCCCATTTGAGGTTTTCTTGACAGAGATACTGGAGTGGTTTTCTATTTCCTTCTCCAGCTCATTTTACAGATGAGGAAACTGATGCAAACAGGGTTAAGTGACTTACCCAGGGTGACACAGCTAGTAAGTGTCTGAGGTCAGTTTTGAGTTCAAGTAGATGATTCTTCCTGACTCTAGGCCTGGCACTCTATCCCCTATACTGCCTAGCTCTACCTGCTCAATATGTGTGCCACTTTTTATATGTAACCTGACCAAATGTTTCCTATTTGTGTTCCCTATCACATATATACCCTGGCCACTCATATCTTCTAATGTGTATTTTTCTATATATTTCTTCCCTCTTGTCCTTTCTTAAGCAAGTGCAAGGTTACAATTCATTGACTAAGAAAGAGTCATGCTAATGAGGACAGTTAAGGGAGGAGTTGAGGAGAGAATCTGAAAATTTCAAAGGTAGAGTTAAAGAGTGTCTACCTATTACTCTCCAGGTAAACTTACAAACCTTGCCAGATACCGCCACCTGGTGGTTACATGTAGAATGAGAAGGCTGAGCAAGATGAACTCTAAGGCCTCTCTTCTGGCTTGAATGCTATTGTGTGGTAAAAACCTTAAACAAAATGATATTTTTAATCAAACTATAGATAATTTGATGAGAAAACAAAAAATGTTTGTATTTAGTGTGCAACCCTTTTACCTTGCTCTTTCACATGCCTTTTTAATAAATTACTAACCGTAACCAAATCCTAATAAAATATAAACTCATCCACTTTAAACAGAAGCTAATTCCAGAAGAACTATTAAAGAACATTAATAGGAGAAGCCTTTTGGGAAAGTGTTAGTGCTATGTGTTTCTGCTTGTTTTTATTTTCTGTTCCAGACCTATTATTTTATCTCTGTCAGGATGTCTTTTACCATTGCAGATTGGAACCTGTTCTTCAATTTAGAACCTAAGAAAGTTTCTGAAGACATTAATAGGATAAATGATCTGTTAAGGGTCATATAAGTAGTATGTCAGAGGAAAACTTGATCTCATGTTTCTGCAAGGCCAACTCTCAATCTACTATATCACACCACCTGCCACAAGCTCATACTTTTCAAATTCCTAAATTAACATGCATAAATAAGACCATTAAAAAGTTTTCCCCATTTGTGACGTTTCTTAGGTAACCTACTTGTATAAGTAAGTGGACATATGAAGAGTATTCTGTACCACTGTAGATGGATTTTTTTTAAAATCCCTGAAAATGGGTCTATTTAATAGGCAACATCATGTTTAAGGGGCATAGTGGACCTCCCTGACACTAAGGAGATCTGGATTCAAGTCCAGTCTCCAACACATACTGGCTGAATAATTATAATTGATTTTTTTTCTGAATAATTATAGGAAAGCTGCTTTACCTTTTGGTGACTCAAGCAACTTTTCAAGACTGTAAATTACAGAGAAGGTGCCTATATGAATTGGTAGAAGGAGTTTCCTTATTTCAGAGCTCCTTACACAGTTGGAATAGTAGGTCTGAACATAAATCCAAAAGTAAACAAAAATAAATTTATAGCACACTAAAAAGGCAATAAATTGGCATTGCTAATTGCTCAATTTGATTTGCTATTAAAAATAACAAGAAGGAAATGAGGTAATTAAAAGCACTTTCACATAAATCCACTGCAAGGAATATAGACCATTCTTTTAACTCAGTACAATTAAAAAACATTTATTAAATACAAATGCAAGGCACCATGTTAGTCACTGGGAGTACAGACACGAAAGGAAAATAAGTCCTTCCCTCCCAAGGAGCTTATAGTCTATTTTCATTCAATGGAAAGACCTTCCTCATTATAACTGATCACTTGCACTTGTCACCATTTATATCTGGGATAGGTTTCTTTGAAGTCTTTTATGCATAATAAAGTACAACGTCCAAATATTGGAGAGAAAAAAAAAATCTGTTAAATCATCCCTGCAGTTTAAACAATCGTTTATTTATACCTTGATTAGGTCATGTACTCTTAGAAATTGTATTTTTTGTGGGATTTTAATTCTGTTTTAGTGTGATCCCAGGGCATTGATATTCTAGGTGATATTTTCTTTAATTTCAAGTTCTTGTTGTGGGCACTTGGAATTTTCTGTGCTTAATTTCAGCCTTCTGTTAAAGTGAGCTAAATAATTCTCTAGGCATCTTGAATCACTGTTTCCCCTAATTTTGTGGCATTTGGGGAAAAATATACAATTCACAGTGCTATGTGGAAGTTACCTTATACTTCAATAATATTGATAATTTCATATTAACAAATAGAAGAAATTAGCAACAGGAATTAAAAATGAACAATGTTCTTATTTAATGAGTTTCTATAACATTTTCCAACTTTTTTTGAAGATTAACAGAAGGTTAGCTTATTTTAGTTATAACAAGTCCTCTACAGGAGCTTTCAAAGTACTATATAGTGAACAGGACAAGTAAGCAACACTTGAATGTTAAACTGAAAAAACAAGCTTCATTCCTAATTTTGGCACACATTCACCTTGCCTATCCTATAACTTTACTTGGATGGTATTCAAAACAAGTGCATGGCCATGTAGAAGCTCTGGTAAAGCAATAAATGAAAGACAGTGATTTTCCACTTCATGGTTTTTTTTTTTCTTTTCATTTCTCTCATAACTTACTTTCATATGAATAACTAGACTTTATTAAGCTCCTTCTGTTCCAGCATCTAAAGGATGCAAAGATGAGTAAAACACAACTCCAATCCTGAAAGAACTTAAAATCATATTAGGAAAATTATCAAAGGAAAAATAGGTCACATTCTACTGTCACAGTAATTCAAGAAAACTGAAAAAGATAAACCATTGTCTTCCCTGAAGCATTATTTCATAAAACTCTTAAATGTCAGAGCTAAACAGTCCATGGTATTCAAATCAGTAAACACTAATTGAGTACCTACTAATTGCAATGCACTATTTTAGGTGCTGGGTGAGATAGAGTGATGAATAAGACATGTTCTCTGTCACACAAAAATGCTTTTAATTTAATAGGAGGGATATGACACATACAAGATCCACTCTAGTGCCAAATTCATCATGGTGATATAAATGAATAAGGAAAGATAAAAATACCATGAAAGATCCAGGAAGGAAGTGATTTCTAATTTGGGGAAGAATAAGCATTTGAGCTAGGCCTTAAATGATGGATGGCTAATATTTTGACAGGTCAAGATGGGAACATGCAGGAGTTAATTCTAATCACAGGGAATGACATGAACAAAAGACATGAAAAAAAGAATTGGTGGGATGTGTCCAAAATAGAGAGCAAATCATGTGGTTTGCCTAAATCATAGGCCTGAGATGGAGCCATTTGAGCTAAGCCTAGAAAGGTAGGTTGGAACCAAACTGTGGAAGTCTAAGGAGTTTGATTTTTATTCACTAGGCAATGTGGAGGCATTGAAGATTTATGAGCATTGAAATGACATAATCAAATCTACATACTGGCATTATTAAGATGGTACTGAAGTACCGGATAAAAAAGAAAGTGAACACATTTAGCCAACTAAATCACAGAATTTTAGAGCTAGATGAAACCTTAGAGATACTCCAGGCCAATCCCCACATTTTACAGATAAAGATAATTCATTATTTTCCAACAACACACATAAAGAGAGAGAAGGGAAGAGAGAGACAGAGAGACAGAGAGAGACAGAGACAGAGAAACAGAGACAGAGAGGCAGAGAATGGAAACCTAATTTCTACATGTGAGTGGGTCAAGAGCAAATCTATATCAGATTCTCATCATAAAAGACCCAATTAATTTTTTTTAAAGCAGGAAAGGAGGGTTAATCTGATATCTTTTGAGATCATATTAAACTTTGTACTGATGCCTAGAACTTGGTATAGAAACAGGACTTGATGCTATCATATGTGATTATTCTTTCATTTGTATAATGCTTTCATTTATTTGTTTATTGCGTAGAATTGTTATTTCATTGATGTAGTGATCTCCCAGTGTAGAAATTCTCTCCCCTGATGTAGTCTTAAAATTGTCCTGCTACTCAAAAGACAGCTTAGAAGTTTGGCAGGAGGGGTCTGCTGTACCAGGGTAGGAGTGAAGCCCAACCCTCTGGTTGTATTGACTTAGATCCAGCCCAAGGCAGGCCACACCAGAGAAATTTCCCCCCAGGTCCTCCAAATCAGCTGCAGTGCTGGCATCTTCTAGAACTAAGCTCACTGTCTGGTGAGAGGGCTAAATGGTTGGTCAGGGGGAGACTAAAGGGGTCTCTGCTGGAGCTGAGGTGGAATTTGGTAGTTCTACCCCAGCTGCTGGAAGCCAGGAAACAATCTTGAGTAGTGGGCCAAGGTTGGGGAGGGGCACAGGCTCAGTGGATCTTTCAACCCAGCAAAATAAATATTTTGTTTCCTAGGTGAAGAGCAAGTTGGCTTGGGGTTATTTACAGACCCATGAACAGAGCAGGTGAGTGAAGAACCTGCCACTCCTTAAATCATACCCCTTTGAACCCCCTGAATCTTGGGACCGTACAGCCTGGAAGTAGTGCCCCACATTAAGAAGGAGTTAAAAGTCAAGTAATAGGCAGGAAAGATGAGCAGAGAGAAAGATGGAGACCATAGAAAGTTTCTGTAGTGACAAGGAAGATCAAGGTGCATCTTTAGAAGAGGATAGCGACACTGGGGCTGCTACATCCAAAGCTTCCAAGAAAAATATGAGTTAGTCTCAGGCCATAGAGTCACTCAAAAAGGAACTTGAAGATAAAGTAAGAGAGGTAGAGGAAAAATGGGAGTGATGCAGGAAAGTCATGAGAAAAAAGTCAATAGCTTGAAAAGCCAAATGGAAAAGTCCTCTGAAGAAAATAATTGCCTTGGAATTAGGATTGAACAAGTGGAGGCTGATGACTTTATGAGAGACCAGGACACAGTAGAGCAGATCCAAGTGAATGGGAAAATGGAGGGCAATGTGGGATGTCTTCTTTGAAGGACAGCTGACCTAGAGTAGATCTAGGAGAGATAATTTAAGAATTGTTGAACTGCCTGAAGACCATGAACAAAAAGGAGCTTAGATATCATCTTTCAAGAGATTGTTAGGGAAAATTGCCTGGATATTCTAGAAACAGAGGGTAAAATAGAAATTGAGAGACTCTACCAATCACCTCCTGAAAGAAATCCCGGAATGAAAACTTCCAGGAATATTATAGCCAAACTAATTATAGGAGTGGATTTGGACAGAGGGCACAAGTGGGAATTGATTATGAAGGGATGCTATCTGTAAAGAATTTATTTTTTGTTTATCTTCTTTGTTTGTTTTTTGGTGGGATGGTTAGGGTTGGGTGGTATGCCTGAGGATGCAGAGTTGGTGAGTGTCTTGTGTCTGAGGTCAGATTTGGGTTTGGGTCCTCCTGAGTCCAGGTTGGGTGCTTTGTCCACTGTGTCACCTAGCTGCCCCATGATGACATCTTTAGGGCAAAATTGAGTGGGGAGAGGATTGCACTGGGTGAGGGGGAAGGGGAAAGGTAGAATGGATGAAATCTCACATGAAAGAAAGAAGCAGGAAAGAACATATGGAGTGGGGGGAGAGATGGGGAAGGAGTGAGGCAGCGAATGAGCCCTACACATCAGAATTGGCTCAAGAAAGTAGGAAGAGAAGGGGATAAGGAGAGAGGGGTGAAAGAAGAGGGGACAGAGAGGGGGAGGGGGCAGTCATAAGCAAAACACTTTTGAGGAGGGATAGGGTAAAAGAAGATAGAAAACAGTAAAAATCACAGGGAGGAAATAGGATAGAGGGAAACAGTTAACAATAGTAACTGTGAAAAAAAATTTGAAACATAGGCAAGAGTAATGTAAGATGATGATGGTGATTGATTGATTGATTTAATTGATGATGATTGGAGGAAGATGAGGATTTGATTGATGAGGACTGATTAATGATGAGGGCTGATGATGATAAGTAATGATGAAGATGAGGATTGATGGTTAGGAGGATTGATTGAAGAGGATGATGAGGGCTTAGGGATGATGATTGACGATGACAACAACAATGACAAAACATATGGTACTTACTTTGCTGGGCTATTGTGAAGAAAATTCTATGTCAGGTAAAAGGTACTATATAAATGTTATATATTACTGTTGTTGCAATAATAAACCTCATGAGTTTATTATAAGGAAATCTCTCTTTAAAGAACTATATAAATGTAGTTTACTATTTAAAACATGATGAGTGGGATGCTATCAGAAAAACCTAGAAGAACCTGCATGAGCTGATGCAAAGTGAAATGTACTGTATATAAAATAACAGCAACATTGTGAGATAATCTGCTGTGAAAAACTTGGTTATTTTCAGCAATGCAATGATCCAAGACAACTCAGAAGGTGTTATGAAAAATACAATCTATCTACAGAGAGAGAACTGATAGTAACTGAATACAGATTGAAGCATAATTTTTTTGTTAGTTCCTTTATCTGAAGTTTTGTTTTTGTCTGTTTTCTTTCACAACTTGGCTAATGTGGAAATGTTTTGCATGAGTGCTCATGCATAGCTTATATTGAATTGCTTGAGTTCTTGGGCAGGGGGAGGAAGAGAGGAAGAGAATTTGGAACACAAAGTTTGTTTTAATTGATGTCAAAATTTGTATTTTACAAGTAATTGGGGAAAATAAAAATATAAATATAAAAAAGACATTGTCCTGAAACTTATAATCTTAGAAAATTGCCTTGAGTTGTTGTTCTTTGCCCATCATTCTTGAAGAGGACCATGACATTAGGGGTGATGTCATGACTTGCGGTGAAGTAGACTTAATTCAGAGAGGGCTTTGCAAGGTCACCAACCTCATTCTCTCTTCCAGAGCTATCTGGGTCCAGTGGCGAGTTATAGATAAAGATAACTGGAGATGACCCTGAATGTCATGAGAAAAAAGTCAACAGCTTGAAAAGCCAAATGGAAAAGCTGAATGGGTTTTTTTGTTGTTGTTGTTTTTGTTTTTTAGTGAGGCAATTGGGGTTAAGTGACTTGCCCAGGGTCACACAGCTAGTAAGTGTTAAGTGTCTGAGGCCGCATTTGAACTCAGGTACTCCTGACTCCAAGGCTGGTGCTCTATCCACTGCGCCACCTAGCCACCCCAAAGCTGAATGTTTTAAGGCAATTGAGCTAGTAAGTGTCTCAGGTGAGATTTGAACTCAGTTCCTCACAACTTCAGGGCCAGTGCTCGATCCACTGTGCCACCTAGCTGCCCCAAGTTGCCTTGAGTAGTGACTTTCCAAGAGTCCTACAGCTAGTACATGCAGAGGTAAAACTTTAACCCAGGTCATCCTGACTCCAATATCTGCTCTATCTACTTCATTATGAATTCTCTCATCACTTTTTGGCATTAATATTTTTGTGTTGCTAGAAGGTGGACTTCTCTTTCCCTTCAGAAAGGGATGGGAAGAAAATCTCCCAGATCCACTATTGTCTGGGCCCACAGGGCTCCACTTTGAGTGTTGTCTTCTCTCTGGTCATAACACTCATACACTCTCTTCCCCCTCCAGAGACAAGGGGTAGAAGTGTCCAAACTCCCTTTGTTCAAAGCTTCTGGGATATCAGATAAGCTCACAGTTTTTTAATTTAGGGTAATCAGTCTACAGATTCATGAATTCTATTCCCCTGCTATTTTTGAAAGCTCATTAATTAAGATTATTAGTAAAATAATTTCTACCCTGCTTAAATAGTAAGTAATAAAATAATAATAAATACTATGAATTTCCAGGCCACCTCTGGACACCAGATCAGAAACTGTAAAAAATACATGTAATCAAGTAGCCACTGCTACTAGAACTGAAACATCAATGAATAGATGTAACCAAAAGAAACCTTTTTAGGATTTTAAACCTCCTCTTTTCAATATGTGACCCTGGACAAATCAGATCTTTGTCTCCCTCAGTTTCCTCAACTGTAAAATGGGGATAATAATAGTAAGTGCTTAGCATGGGTGGGCACATTGTAGGCAATTAATACCTACTTGATCCCTTCTAAATGGAAAATAAGAAGGGGGAGGAAAGAGAGTGGGGAGGAGTATCCACCAGGCTGCTGTCTTATCCTCCATGGAAAATTTCACCAACTCTCGGACTTGTCTCACACTATGGTCACTATTGAACTGCCTATTTCTGGTGGATGAAGACTTGGTGGAGCCTGCATATGCTCAACACCATTTTTTCAGACTCTGTTGTCTGCTAGTCTGTGCATCTTCTGTCCCTCATACTCTCCAAAGCAACTCCAAAAGCTTATAATAGCTTTCTCTCTCCCCGGGGTTGGGGGGGGGGAGGGCTCGAATTTAGTCTTAAGTGATTTAGCTCCCCTCACAGGTCAGGAGACTTGTATAATTGACTGTTACTTATGTTATATATTCTTTCATTTGAATTTAAACAACCCTGTAAGGTAGTTTGCAAATAAGGAAACAGTGGAAGAGAGAAGTAAAATGATTTACCCAAAGTCATTCAGCTATTTAATAGAAGAGCTAAGACCAATTCCCCAACTTCAGTCCAGTGCTTAAAGACTTCATTGTCCATCACTTTTAATTTTATTTTTTTGCCTAGAAGGATAAAACAATATATTTTAGGAAATTATTTTTATTATCCCATAGATAATGGATAGCCAAAGAGAATTCTAAATAAAACCTTTGACAGAACAGTACTAGAAATGAACAAACCCTCAGAGAACCCCTCTTCCAAACTTCCATATTTCTATCAAAGAGATGACCATTATTCCCATCTCTCAGATTCATAACTTCAGTGTGGCCCTCAACTTCTCACTCTTTCTTACCCCATTTAGCCAGACAGTTGCCATATCTCACTGTTTTTACATCCATAACATTTTTCCTGCCAATTCTTTCTCTCTACTCCAACAACTACCACCTCTCAGTTTAGGTTCTCATCATCACTTTTTGAGATTATTGCAACATCCTAAGTTGTCTCCTCACCTCAAGTCTCTCTCAAATCTAGTATGAACTACAACCTAATATAAACCTACACATGGCCACCACAATGATTTACAGCACAGATCTGACCATGTCTCTCTCCTCTGTAGTAAACTCCATTGGATCCCTATTGCCACTAAGATCACATATAACCTCTTTTTAGCCTTTAAAATTCTTCATAATTTTGTTCCTACCTACCTTTCTTTCTTTTCTTTTTTTGGCGGGCAGGGCAATGAGGGTTAAGTGACTTGCCCAAGGTCACACAGCTAGTAAATATCAAGTGTCTGAGACCAGATTTGAACTCAGGTCCTCCTGAATCCAGGGCTGGTGCTTTATCTACTGTGCCACCTAGCTGCCCTTCTCTCTTTTTTTTATAATAGGCATTTCTGTTTAAAGTTTTGAGTTCCAAATTCTATTCCTCCTTCCCTCCCCAGCTCCCTGAATCAATAAGCAGATTTAGGTTATACATGGGAAATTATGTAAAACATTACCATATTAGTAATTTTTGTACAAGAAAACTCAAATAAAAGAAAAAAATGAAAGAAATGAAGTGAAAAAAGGCATGCTTCAGTCTGTGTTCAATCAATATCAGTTCTTTCTTTGGAGGTAGATAGTATTCTTCATCATCTGTCCTTTCAGACTGTCTTGAATCATTGTATTTCTGAGAATAGTTAAGTCATTCACAGTTCTTCATTAAACAATATTGCTGTCATTATTTTCACAGATCATCTAGATCATATTTTATATAGAGATAGAAAAAATAATAACAGAATTTATCTGGAAAAACAAAAGTTCAAGGATATCATGGGAATCAATGAAAAACAGGTGGTCTAGCAGTACCAGATCTCAAACTGTATTATAAAGCAGTAATTTTAAAACCAATCTGGTACTAGCTAAGAAATAGAGAGGTAGAGCAGTAAAATAGAACACATAGAAACAACACCTAAAGATCCAAGATTTTGGAAAAAAACTCATTATTTAACAAAAACTGCTGGGAAAACTAGAAAACAATAAGGTAGAAATTAAGTATAGACCAACATCTTACCCCGTATACTAAAATAAGGTCAAAATGGATACATGATTTACAAATAAAGGATGATACCATAGGAAAATTAAAGGAGTATAGAATCATCTATCTGTCAGATTTATGGACAGGGGAAGAATTTAGAACCAAAGAAAATATACAGAATAAAATTAAATGTAAAATAGATCATTTTGATTATATAAAATTAAAAAGCTTTTGCAAAAACAAAACTAATGTAACCAAGATTACAAAGCAAGTGGAAAACTGGGAAAGGATTTTTGAAACAAATATCTCTGAAAAAGGCTTCATTTTTCAAATATATAAAGAACTGAGTCAAATTTTTAAAAATACAAGTCATTCTCCAATTGATAAATGGTCAAGGGACTTGAAAAGGAAGTTTTCATGCAAAAAATAAATATTATCAATAATCATATGAAAAATGCTCTAAATCATTATTGATCAGAGAAATGCAAATGAAAACAGCTCTGAGATATCATCTTACACCTATTAGAATGGTAAATATAACAATAATGGAAAATATTGGTTGTTGGAGGGATTGTGGGAAAACTGGGATGCTAATCCACTGTTGGTGGAGTTTTGAAAAGATTCAACCATTCTGGAGAGCAATTTGGAACTATGCCCAAAGGGCTGTTGAATTGTGCATACCCTTTGATCCAGCAATACCATTATTTGGTTTATATCCCAAAGACCTCCCCAAAAAGAGAAAAAGACCTATTTGTACAAAAATATTTATAGAAGTTTTTTGTGGTGGCTAAAAATTGGAAATCAGAGGAATGCCCATCAGATGGGGAATGGTTAAAGAAACTGTGGTATATGATGGTAATGGAATATTACTGTTCTAAGAAATGACAAACAGGATGACTTCAAAAAAAACTTGGAAAGACATGTATAGAATGATGTATTGGGAAGTGAGCAGAACCAAGGGAACACTGTACACAGAGACAGTAATATTGTTTGATGAAGAACTGTGAATGACTTGACTATTCTCAACAGTACAAAAATCCAAGACAATCCCAAAAGAATATTGATGAAACATACTATCCATCTCCAAAGAAAGAACTGTTATTGATGGAACAGACTGAAGCATGCTATTTTTAGCATTCTTTCATTAAGTCACAAATATGATGATGTTTTATATGATCATATATTTATAACTCATATCAGATTGTTTGCTGCTTCAGGAAGAGGGGAGGGGGGAGGGAAGGAGGGATAGAGACTGGAACAGAAAAATAAAAATAAAAATGTTTAACCTGAAAAAAAATTAATTTGTTATTGCTCTAGATACCACAGTTTGGGTCAAGTATATATTAATTTATTAATATTATATACTAGTAAATGATTGTCCATGAATCTCTCTAACTTCTCATGGTCTCAGGCCATGTGGTAGAGAAAACAGGGAGAGAGGGTCAGCATGGCAGTTAGCGCAAGCAGGAGAAAGGCCTGAGAAGACCCAGATAGACAGTATGTGGTCTCAAAAAGGGCTAAGAAAGTTCAGATGACCTACCAGAGAGCCAAGAGCACGCACTGAGAGAAAGAGAGCTCATGGCCTTTTCCAAGAGTTTTTACCCTTTTTCAATAGAGGCAGGTCATTATACATCAATCAAAGCTAATTTGTTAGCATCATTCAATTCCACTGGTTGACATGACTTGACCGTGGTCTACATTACATACAGATGAGATCAGGGAGAAAAATGTAAAAGACCCTCAATGAAGGGCAAACGGAAAGTCCATTATCTACGTGTAGTTTTATCCCATCATTCCTTCACTGAGCTAGACTAAAGAGTCTGTCCCCATTTCTTTTGTTCCCTTGGGTTTGTCTCAAATAAGATTTGCTGAAGTTTCTCCAGAACTGGACTTTCTAGAGTGGGGGGTGGAGAGGAGAAAGGACTCAGAAATTGATCCCTGGGTCTCCTAAGAAATCCATTATTAATTATTTTCTCAGAAGGTCTTTTTCTCCTTTGGGGGAATGTCTTTGAACTATAAACATATCAGTGGAATTACTGGATCAAAGGGTATGTACAGTTTTATACCCTTTTGGGCATAGTTCCAAATTGCTCTCCAGAATGGTTGGATCAGTTCACAACTCCACCAACAGTGGATTAGCATCCCAATTTTCCTGCATCCCCTCCAACATCCAATATTTTCCTTGTTTTAAAAAAATATTTTCTACTCTAATACCTACCTATCTTTCCAGCCTCCTCCCAGTTGCCTCTTTTACTCTTCAATCCAGCTAAACCACATTTAGCACTTCATCTTTCATCAACCCCCTTTTCAGTGATCATCCTCCCTTCCTGAAATATACTTCCTCCTCACCTCTGCCCCAGTGAACCTCTCTTTTCTTTCAATGCAAGTTGCTTTCTTCAAAGAGCCTTTTCTGATTGCCTTCCCCAACATTAATATCATCTTTCCCAAAATACCTTGTCTTTAACTTTTTGTTGTTGTTCAGTCATTTCACAGTTGTGTACAACTCTCCATGACCCCAGCTGGAGTTTTCATGGCAAAAACACTGGAGAGGTTTGCAATGTCTTCCTCTAACTCATTTTTTAGCTTAGGAACTGAGGAAAACAGGGTTAAGTGGCTTGCCCAGAGTCAAACAGCTCGTAAATGTGTGAGGCCAGATTTGAATTCAGTAAGATGAGTCTTCCTCACTTGAAGCCCAGCATTCTATCTACTGTGCCACTTTGCTGCCCTGTTTTGAATTTGCCTTTGTGTTTATTTGTATTTATTTTTCTTTATATTTGGAACTCAAAGATCAAGCCCATTTATATATATATATATATATATATATATATATATATATATATAGATATATATATATATATATATATATATATATATTTTTCACTAATGAAGAATGATTAGTTGATGTCACTCCATGAGGGGCAGAGTTCATGAGAACTTGGGAGAGAAGAGATTTTCATTCTTCTGGCTTTCAATTTTGAAAGAAGACATACTGAGTTCTAGGTATTCTTTAGTGGGAGGTTCCTGAAAGGAGAGAAAGAGTCTAAAAAGAAGCCAACATATGAAGGAGTTGGGACTTCAACCGTGTCTCTATCCTCAATGACCATACCAGAGACTTCAAGAAATTTCCTTTTGGGTGAGAACAGAAAGCCAGAAGAACAAGGATCCCTCTTCTCCAAACTGTTATCAACTGTGCCCTTCATCCAAGCACAGAGGATTAAGTAATCATTCTCCACCAAAGAGGAAAGTCTCATAAAAACAGGCTTAAGCCCTGGGTGGTATTTATTCTGCATATATTTACTTATGTACATTAGAATATAAACTTTTTGTGAAGTGAGATTGTTTCATTCATTGAATTTATATTCCCAAAGCTTAGCATAGTGTCTGGCACATGGTGTGTATTTAATAAATGTTTGTTGGTTGATTATCTGATTGATAGGAGAGGCAAAAATTTACAAAAGGAACATGGGGTTTCTTCTGTTTGAAAGTATCCTGGATGACTTCATCACAAAAAGCACAACCAGTGAATATTGTGAGCTTAGAGGTATGAGTTGTTTTACATATAAACAGTTAAAATCTTGGGAATAGTAAATATGGCTATCTGAATTTAGATAATGAACATCAACCATTTTAAACCACTTTCCAGAAGGCCAGTGATTTACCCTCTCTGCTCCTTTCCTAAATAGAATTATAGGGATACTTATCTTGATGCTTTCAGGAGAAGGTTGAAGTGACACTCACTTTCTCTGGAAATCAGGAAGACAATTAAACAAAGGTAGAATATTCACTTGCAAATTGTGGTCTCAATGTCACATTTTTGCCATTTTCTACTTAAAATTTCTTCTCCCCCCTCCCAACTACTGTAAGGTAGTAGTAGTAGTCAAATGAGATGTCTTTTGAAACCAACAGAAATCAAAGGAATAGATGAGCAAAGTTCTTATCAGAAATCAGCATACATACCTATAAGAATAAGTAGTTAAAGTTACAAGAGATTTTAAAAGAAGCACAAAAGTAAAATTATCACAAGGTTATCTTTCATTCAGAATCTTTTAATAAGCCATGCCTCATCACTCATCACTTTTAGTAAAATTGAACTTTTGAAAAATATATGCCTTTAAGTAAGTAATGCTTAAATTTTTCTCAGTATTATTTAAGGTATTCTCAAATACAATATAAAGCACTCATGAATCGAATGCCAATAGTGACTAGAGCTATGCTATTTCCTGCCCTTTCAACAAAATCATTAGAAACTTAACTACGGTGTGGTTTACTTAGTTTAGAGACTTCCATATTTATGCAAAAAATTCAGAGTAGGTAAAAGCTGGAAGTGAATTTAGGGATCATCTAGTTCTATCCTCTTGTTTCAACATATAAGGAAACAGTTTTCTAAAGAAACTTGCTCAAGGCCACAATTATTAAGTGATAGCATCAGGATTGGGGGCACTTATGTGACATAGTGGACAGAGCACTGGACCTGGAGTCAGGAAGATTTATTTTCCCGAGTTCAAATCTGGCTTCAGACACTTCCTTGCTGTGTGACCCTGGGCAAGTCACTTAACCCCACTTGCCTCAGTTTCCTCATCTATAAAATGAGCTGGAGAAGGAAATAGCAAACCACTCCAGTATCTTTGCCAAGAAAGTGCCAAATGAGGTCATGAAGAGTCAGTCATGGCTTAAAAAGACTGAACAAAAACAAGAGTAAAAATTTGAATCTCAGTTTTCTGACTCCATGCTCTATACTCTTTTCACTATGATGTTTGTTATTTAAAAACAGTGGTACCCCTTGACTATGGAATTGGTGATTATTAGTATATGAAGTATAGAACTATTTGCTTCTGTAGTAGATGGGTTTTTTGGGGGGAGAGGAATGGGAGATGAAAGAAGAACTTGAAACAAAAAAGACGGGAAAACAAATTGTGTATGTGTTTAGAGGTGAGCTGCAGGAGTGGAGAAGACTGATCATCAATTTGAGGTTACTATTGACTTATATAAGAGAAATTTGAGATAGTCACAGAGAGATTAATAACGATTAAGTAAGGACAGGTAGTGTGTCTTCTAGTTCTAGCCTCAGCCCCATGGAACACTTGATGAAGCAGCTGAAGTTGGAAGCAGGGGTGGAGAGGATCAAGGTTTCTCAGGCTGCTGCAGTACTCTAACAGTAAGATGCCTACAAAGATGGTAGGAGTTGGTAGGAGTCCCCACAGGAAGCAATTCCTTCCAGGAAGCCAGGTCCTATGTTTTACTCTGATGGGAGGGGACAAGTTTGCTGAGGATTTACTTTCAAGCATTCAGTGATTAACAGCTGTCTCTGAGTCTTAAGAAAACATTTTTTGCCTGTGTAGCAACTTTTAGATATTTGAAGCCTTTCAATCACCAGCCCTTGCAATCAAACTACTGCAGAAATAAATGAAAATTTCTAGCTATATAAAAAAATACAGGAGTAGATCCATTTGTAATAATTGACTTTTTGTTGTTGTTGTTGTTGTTTTTGGTGAGGCAATTGGGGTTAAGTGACTTGCCTAGGGTCACACAGCTAATAATTGTTAAGTGTCTGAGATCGGATTTGAACTCAGGTCCTCCTGACTCCAGGGCCGGTGCTCTATCCACTGCGCCACCTAGCTGCCCCGAATAATTGACTTCTTTTTTTTGGGGGGGGGGTATAATACTTGTAAAATATATCTTTAAAACACACATCTTATTCCACTACCAACAAAACTACCTCCCTTTTATAACTCAGGTATAACTGTTCTATATTTATAACAAACTTGGCTGTACTTTATAAAAGAAAAATATTTTATTTTATTAAAAAATTATTTTCATTTCAACTTGACCTAAACTAAATATTTTTATTCTATAGACACTATCAATTATTTCTCCCCCTTTAGAATTTACATTTTCTAAGAGAACACACCCAAGGACAGAATACCAGCTTTACTAATCAAACAGTGTCTTCATTTTTCTAAATGAGAAGATAAAATATTTTGTTTTAAACACAAAACATAAGAGCTATTTTATGTAGTTTGTTTTGAAAGACTATTCTGATTTAAATTTCTTCATTTAAATATAACTGAGCCTTATGTATTCTTAAGTACATTTCATGGTTCCATTTGTGCCTATAAAGGTACTGCACTAGGGGAAAGGTATTGCTTGTGGGAAATTATTTAAATAATGACTAGGAGACTATGAGAAAATGAATAACAAAACTTTAAAGAAGTTAGAATACTTAAGCATCTGTCTCTGCATTTATTACCTAAAACTTAAATGATACAGATCAGTAAGAAAAAATACTACATCATTCCTTCCAGAATTGAACAGAGATTGGCCCTGAAATGAAATCCCAATTCAGGAGTTAAGACTGCAGAAAATTGGGGTAGCTAGGTGGCACAGTGGATAGAGCACTGGCCTTGGATTCAGGAGGACCTGAGTTCAAATCTGGCCTCAGACACTTTACATACTTACTAGCTGTGTGACCCTGGGCAAGTCACTTAAACCCAATTGCCTCACAAAAAAAAAAAAAGACTGAAAAAAATTAATAAGTACAACAAAAATGTAACATATACATATATGTATATATTATATATATACATCAATATTTCATATATATGCATGTATGTATGTCTA
This sequence comes from Dromiciops gliroides, assembly GCF_019393635.1. Lineage (NCBI taxonomy): Eukaryota > Metazoa > Chordata > Mammalia > Microbiotheria > Microbiotheriidae > Dromiciops > Dromiciops gliroides. Next base: position 272,679,106 of record NC_057863.1, on the reverse strand, counting down.
TGTATATGTCGTGTCTTTGTGTCTATATGGAACCAGGAAGGCTCAAGACACCAAGTCAAAAAAAGAGAATAACTCCACATCATCTATAAGCAGGGCCACAAGTAAATACTTCTTGAAATTTAGATTGGACTAGACAGAGATAATAATACCAAAACTGGAGAGAGGTAATGCAGAGAAAGAAAACTTAGCTTATCATATCCAATGGCTATCAACTTAAATATTTCAATTAATGAAATATTATCGAAGAAAGTACTGCAACATATTCAAAAGATTATATAATATCAGCAAGTTTGATTTACCTATATTATTAAAGCAAGTTTGGTTTAAAATTAGGAAAATTATTGATGTGTTGATTCTATCGTAATGGTAAAATAATAAAAACACATGGTTATATACTAACTTTCAGATAAGAGTTTTTTGACAAAATACATTAATCCTTTAGGTTAAAAATATTTTTAAAAAGCATAAAAAGAAATTGACTCTTTTTAAAACTAACCAAATTCATCTAAAGGAACAAAAAGTCAAGAATCTCCAAGGAAATAATGGTGAAAAAATGAAAAGAGGGCCTAATAGTACCAGATCTCAAATTATACTAAGTCATCAAACTATACTATAATCATCAAAACTATTAAGTACTGGTTGAAAAAGAGAAAGGTTGAGCAGTAGAAGAGATTTTTTTAAGACAGGAGGAATCATTGTAGCGCAGTGTTTGATAAATACTGAGATTCCAACTTCTTGGGTAATGACTCATTATTTGCAAAAAACTGCTGGGAGAATTAGAAAGATGATTGGCAGAAATTGGGCTTAGACCAGCATCTCAGATTATAAACTACAATAAGCTTCACTATCTAAATATAAAATGCCATATAATAAATAAATTAGAAGATCAGGAAAGGAAGTACCAATCATAACTATGTATAGGGAAAACTTCTCGACCAAAAAGAGGATAGAGAGAATAGGAGAAGACAAAATGGACAATTTTGATGACCTCAAAATTTTTCTGGGGGAGGAGAAAGGATGAATTGCACAAATAAAATCAGTGTAGTTAGAAGTAGAAAGGAAAAAAAATTAAGCATGAGGAAAACTTTGCAACAAACTTTTCTAATAAAGGTCTACTATTCAAGGTATATAGGGTATTGGTACAAACATATAAAAACAACAATTATTCCTCAATAAATGGTCAAAGCACATGGACAATCAGTTTTCCAAAGATATTAACAACCACATGGAAAACAATTCTCAAAATTACTAATAAATTACAAAGTAAAACAACTCCGAGGTTCTACTCCACACTCATAATACTGATAAGGCTGACATAAGGGGAAAATTATAATTGTTGGAGAAGCTGTGTGTAGACAGGACCACAAATTCACTAATGATAGAGCTGTGAATTTTCCATTCTGGAAAACAATTGAGAAATGAATGCAAAAATCTCCTAAACGATGTCCTTTTGAACCATTGATATCACTATTAGGTATATACCCTAATGAAATTAGAGAAAGAGGGAAAGGATGCATTTGTATAAAAATATTCATGGAAGCTTTTTTGTAGCAAAAGAGTTTCCAATTATCACTTATTAAGTACCTCTTATGTGCAGGCAGAGTGCTAGGGGCTAAGGAGCCAAAGAAAGACATCTACTTCAAAGAAGCCCAAAACCACCACCATGAGTATCAACTTTAAGGACAAGTTCTGCCCTGAAGCCACAGGAGAAGGAGGGAGGGACAAATGTGGGGGAGAAAAAGGGCATGAGAGACAAATAGTGAAAATCCTCAGTCTTGAGATGGAATGTCTTGTTTGAAGGAGCAACAAGGAGTCCAGTGTCACTAGATTGTAGACCATGTTGAAGAGAGTAAGGTATAAGACAGGAAAGAGAGGAGGGGGCCAGGTTATAAAGAGTTTTAAAAGTCAAGCATAGGATTTTGTAACAGATCCTGGAGAAGATAGGGAGTTATTGGGGTTTACTGAATAAGAGGATAATATGGTCAGATCTGTGTTTTAGGAAGATCAATTTGACAGCCAAGGGGAGAATGGTTTGTGTTAGAGAGAAACTTGAGGCAGAGACACTAACCAGCATGATATGTCAATACTCCAGAAATGAGCCCCAGGTGGTTGCAGTGTCAAAGAAGAGAAGGGGGCATGTTTGAAAGGTATTGCAAAGGCAGAAACTGGTCTTGACAATCGATGGGATTTGAGGTTGAGAGACAGTGAGGAGCCAAGGATGACATCTAGGTTATGAGTCGGGATGATTGTGAGAATGGCGGTACCCTTAATGGTAAAAATAAGTAAACAAACAAATAAATAGATAAATAGAAAGACAGATAAATCAATCAATTAATCAATCAATCAATAAATGGATAGAAAGAAAGAAAGAAAGAAAGAAAGAAAGAAAGAAAGAAAGAAAGAAAGAAAGAAAGAAAGAAAGAAAATAAATAAGAGGAATGGGGGTTTTGGAGAACAGATAATGAATTTGGTTTTGAACATGTTGAATTTAAGATGTCTGTGAGACATCCTTTCAAGATGCCTAACAAGAGATGCAAGAGTAGGGGTCTGGAGAATGATCATGACTGATCAAGTAGATCTGAGAGTCATTTTCATAGAGAAGATAATTGAAACCATGGGAGCTGATAAAATTACTAATTGAAATAGTATAGAGGGAGAAGTGATAAGGACTCAGGACAGAGCTTTGGAGGACACTCACAGTTAGTAGGTATGAAATGAGTGAAGATCCAGAAAAGATAGAGAGAAGGAGTAGTTGATGGAGAACCAAGAGAGAGGGCAGTGTTAGGAAAACCTAAAGAAAAGAGAATATCAAGGACAAGGACATTGACATCATCAAAGGCTGCAGAAGAGTTAAAAAGGGTGAGGATTGAGAGAAGACCATTAGATTTGGCAATTTTCAAAAAATCACTAATAACTTTGAAAGGAGCAGTTTTGGTTGAATGATGAGGTCAGAAGCCAGACTGCAAAAAGTTAAGAAGAGAGTGAGTGGAAAGGAAGTGGAGACACTGATTGTACATGGCCTTCTCAAGGAGTTTAGTCACAAAAGGAAAGGGAGATGGGTGATAACTAATAGGGATGGAAGGATCAACTGAGAGATTTTTGAGGATGGAGGAGATATCTGGATGTTTATAGGCAGTAGGAAGCAGCCAATAGACAGGGTGAGATTGAAGATTAGGGAGTGAGTAAATCTGACCAAAGAACAATCTTCTGAAGAAGACTGAATGGAATGGGATTACTGGTTTATGTAGAGAGGTTTGCCTTAGCAAAGAGAAGGACAACCTCTTTATGAGAAACAGGGGTAAAAGAGGAGATACTTTCAGGAAGAATCTGAATGAGATGAGAAACATGAAACAAATTAAATTTCCATAAATTATAGAATAGTTGAGCAAATTAAATTATTTGAATATAAAGAAATATTGTTGTGCAGCTAAATATTTTGAGTGGCAAATTCATAGAAATCTGGGAGGACTTGAATGAACCAATGCAGAGTAAAGTAAACAGATACTAGGAGAGCAATATATAAATCATTAAAGCATTATAAAGGAAAACATCTATGAAGTCTTTAAGAACTATTGTCAATGCAAATGACCAATCAAGGCCCCAGAAGACTGGTAATGAATCAAGCTTCCCACTTTCTAGCAGAGAGGTAGTAGTCTAGATATGCAGAATGAGACATACATTTTTAGACATGGCCATTATGTGAACGTGTTTTGTTTAGATATACTTAGTGATTACAAGGGAAAACTTTAATTGGGGAGTTATTTGGAAAGAAAAGAAAGAACATTAATTAAATGTTTAAACATATAAGAAAGAAAGCAAAAGGAAGTTAGGAAGCAACCAAGGCAGTATTACAACTACCCTGTTAAATTTAATAGATTATATTTTCATGTAGCATGGTACCTCTAGACCCATGTTCTTTCAGGGATAACTTGTTACTTCACTTATCTGTACATGGGCCTTTATCCATACATGTGGCCTTTTCTCCTTTGTCCCTCCCCTATCAGTCTGCCTCTTTATTTGCCTCTCTGTCTCTTGTTTTTCTCTTAACTCCCCCACTCCTTCTCCAAGTGTCTTCTGGATGTCTCTGTCTTTCTGGCTCTCTCTGTCTTTCTGGCTCTGTCTCTTTCTTTCTATTTCCCATCTTTTAAAAAGTGGAGAAATCAACTAGGGAAAATTCCATTTTGATAGTAACAGGGAAGAGAAGGTTGCTGGGGGTGAAACTGATAGGTACCTTGGGCAGAAATGACTACTCCCTCCCAGAGAAGCAGACAGAGTTGAGCAGAGCTGGCCATAGCCTAGTATTGATTTTAGATTTTGGAAAGTTGCATTTCAAAGGATTTAAAGAAAAAATATGTAGGATCCCATGTACTAAAATTCTACAGGGGAAGTCAGCCCAGCTCTTTCCCACTCCTCCCAGAGGGAGGGGATAGGAAACTGGAGAATGAAATTCTAGAAGGCACAAAAAGAAAGAATTTCGGTGTGGAAGAAAAGATAATGTTGTTTCAAGAATCTGATGAGGATACAAAGGGAACTCACAAATGAAGTTTGACTTTATGTTGCCCAGATGGAAGCAAAGATACACAACAGAGGATGAATATAATACTGTGGAAGGGTCCTATAAAAATAGTGCCAGGACTGCTAAAGCCGTTTGAGCTGAAGCTGGCCAAGGAAGTTAACTAAGGACAACAAAATCGGTTTCGATGTTTTTATTTAAAGCTATATTAGGGGACGGCTAGGTGGCACAGTGGATAAAACACCGGCCCTGGATTCAGGAGAACCTGAGTTCAAATGTGACTTCTGACACATGACACTTACTAGCTGTGTGACCCTGGGCAAGTCACTTAACCCTCATTGCTCTGGGGTGGGGCAGGGGGAGCTATATTAGGAAAAAGAAAAGGAGAAAGAAGGAATAAGACCACTGGGGTGGACAGGATTATGAAAACTGACAACAGAATATGGAAAAGCTGCTCAATCCTTATTTTGTTCCTATTTTTTTTCATATAAGGAGAATGAAACTTACACTGGAAATGTCAAAACAAAAATGGATAACAGGAAGTTGATACCTCAGCTAAGTAAGAAGTTAGGGCACCAAATTGCCCTTGAACTCAATGTACTTATCTAACATGAATCAAATCCTTAGGTGCTGAAAACTGGCAGTGACAATTACTGAGGGACTGACAGTAACATCTGAAACTCATGGAAAACAGGAGGTCGAAGAGAACAAGCACCTGTTCCAACTTTTTTTTTTAAAAAAAAAAGGAAGGAAAACTGAGTCTGCAAATTGTAGCAGTTAATGTAACTTCAGTTTCTAGAGAAATTCTAGAATGAATCATTAAAGAAATAGGTAGTGAACATTTGGGCAAGGGAGGATGGAGCCACTATGGCTTTATCAAGAACAAGTCATGCCAGACTGAGTTTATTTCTTTTTTGACTGGATTAACACATTAAAATTATTATTAAATTATAATTATTATAATAATTACCATTATAATTAAATTATTGTTTAATTTTAATTAAAATTAAATTATAGCTATAATTTACCTAAAATTTAGGAAAATATTTACTAAAGTTTCATACAATTCTTAATGAAAAATTGAGAGACATGGATGAGATGATCATATAGTTACAGTAATTGGATTTAAAACTCATTGAATGGCTGTACTCAAAGAGTAATTATTGATGTTTCATTTTCAGCATGGCATAAGGGTTCCAGTGAAGTGTCCCAGGAATCCCTTTTGGCTCTATTCTTTTATCAGTGCTTTGGATGAAGGAATAAAGGGCATGCTCACAAAATTTGCAGATGACATAAAATGAGGACAATAACCATCACAATGACAGAGTCCAAAAGGGTCTTCATGGGCTAGATCTGTGGTTCTCAAACTTTTTGGCATCAGGACCCCTTTATACTCTTAAAATTATTGAAAATTGCTCCAAAGATCTTTTGTTTACATGGGTTATATAGTATTCAAAATTAAAATATATTAGTATTGTTATCAAAATAGTTTTATCACAAGGGTCCCCTGAAAGGGTCTTGTGAATCACCCAGGAGTCCCCATGTCACACTTTAAGAACCACTGGGCTAGAGCATTAGACCAAATTTTTTGGGGGGTGAGGCTATTGGGGTTAAGTGACTTGCCCAGGGTCACACAGCTAGTAAGTGTCAAGTGTCTGAGGCCGGATTTGAACTCAGGTCCTCCTGAATCTAGGGCCGGTGCTTTATCCACTGTGCCACCTAGCTGCCCCTAGACCAAATTTTAAAAGATGAAATTCACAGATATGTCTTACATTCATATTCAAAGAATCAACTTAAAAAGTACAGGATGGGGGAAGCTAGGTGGCGCAGTGGATAAAGCACGGGCCCTGGATTCAGGAGGACCTGAGTTCAAATCCAATCTCAGGCACTTGACACTTACTAGCTGTGTGACCTTGGGTAAGTCATTTAACCCTCATTGCCCCACCAAAAAAAAAAGTACAGAATAGTCAAATCACAGTTTTTCTGGAAAAGATCTAGGGATTCTATTTACAAGATCAATATGAGCCTGCCCTATGATGTGGCAACCAAAATAGATAAATAAATGTGATCTTGGACTGCATTAACAAGGTATAGCTTTAAGGAATAAGAATGTGGTCATCCTATTGTACTCTGACTGCTCAGACCAAATCTAGAGTATTTTATTTACTTCTGCACCAGTTTTTGAAGGATGGTAAAAGCAAGTCACATTGCAGGAACTGGGAATGTTCAGTCTAGAAAAGAGAAGATTAAGGGGAGACATGGGAGCCATGCTCAAGTATTCAGGGGGTTATGATGTAGAAAGGGAATTAGGTCCTAGAAGGCAAAAGGAGAAAGAATGTTTAGAAGTTGCAGAAAGGAAAATTTAGGCTTCATGTTAGAAAAAACTTCCTAACAATAAGATCTATCCAAAAGTGGAGTATACTGCCTTAAGAGGTAGTAGGTTCTCACTCAATGGAGCTTCCAAGCCCAGGCTAGATAAACACTTATTCTGTGATTCTGTAAATATACACAATGATTAACATATTTTAAAGTAACATTTTATTGTTGTTTTTTCAGTTGTTCAATCGTATCTGACTCTTCATGCCTCATGGGCTATAGCATGCCAAACCTTCCAATCCTCCATTTTTTTTGCAGGACAATGAGGGTTAAGTTTCTTGCCCTGGGTCACACAGTTAGTAAGTGTCAAGTGTCTGAGGCTGGATTTGAACTCAGGTCCTCCTGAATCCAAGGCTGGCACTCTATCCACTGTGCCACCTAGCTGCCCCCAAAAAGTTCTCATTAGCTTTTGTTTTTGTTTTGGTGGGGCAATGAGGGGTAAGTGACTTGCCCAGGGTCACACAGCTAGTGTCAAGTGTCTGAGGCTGGATTTTAACTCAGGTCCTCCTGAATCCAGGGCTGGTCCTTTATCCACTGAGCCACCTAGCTGCTCTCCATTGTCTCTTTTTTTTGTTGTTGTTTGTTTGTTTGTTTTGCGGGGCAATGGGGGTTAAATTACTTGCCCAGGGTCACACAGCTAGTAAGTGTCAAGTGTCTGAGGCCGGATTTGAACTCACGTACTTCTGAATCCAGGGCCGGTGCTTTATCCACTGCGCCACCTAGCCGCCCCCTCCATTGTCTCTTGAAGTCTAAGTCCATGTTCATTATTTCCACAACACTGTCCATCCATCCCATCCTCTGCCACCCACTTCTCCCTTTGCCTTCAATATTTCCCAACATCAAGGTCATTCCCAATAAGTCCCATCTTCTCATTACATGAAAACTATTTAAACTTCATTTTCATTATTTGACCTTCCAGTGAATAGACTGAATTAACTTCCTTAAGCATTGGCTATTTCTGTTCAAGAGACTCTCAAAAGTCTTTTATATACATTAGATCATATTATATATTAAATAACATATATTATTTAATTATAATTAATTATTAATTATATAATTAATATATAAATAATCCATTATATATGTATGTGTATGTATATATGTATATGTGTGTGTGTATAGATCTAGATCTAGATCTAGATGTATAAATGAATTCTAAAGAAGAATCTTGGTCCTAGAGAACTGAATGCAATTTTTACTTATTGTAGATTTGAGTGACTGCTTATCTGGTCCCAGAGGGACAAGAACACTTGCCTTTCCCTCTTCTGTACCCAGCCATTGGTTCAGGTCCATGGAGCCTGCCTCTGGTGAGAGAAGGCTCCCTTTTCTTCTACTCATTGGCTCCTTAGTTTCCTAGCCTGATTTTAATTATATTAAATTAGATTATGGCTCAGAAGCCTAAAAGTTTCCCAAAAGTTGTTGCTCAACCTTCTTCAGTCATGCCAACTCTTTGTGACTATGTTTGGCATTTTCTTGGTAAAGATAGTGAAGTGGTTTACCACTTCTTTCTCCAGCTCATTTTACATATGAGGATATTGAAGCAAACAGGGTTAAAAGACTTGCACAGGGTGATACCACTAATAAGGTCTGAGGCTAGATTTGAACCCAGGAAGATAAGTCTTCCTGACTCCAGGCCCTGTATACTATTGTGGAGACTAATTTTTAACTGGAGAGAGCTAGCTTAGCGGCTTGCCACAATATTGGGGCAAGGAAGGAGACCGGCAGCCTCCCTCAAAACAGAACAAGATTTATTTTAACAAGAATGAACTTAAAAAAAAAAACACAAACAAGATCAGTAGGATCAAGGGAAAGGAAATAAAATGGGGAAAGGGAAATTATAATACCTGAAAAAATATCACCCCCCAGGAATCAGCTGAAAATATGCAGCAGAACGCCTGTCCCTTTCCAGCTTCCACCTAGAATGCCCAATTCTCCTCCCCCAAACCTAGAAGCACCCCACACAGTCCCAGCCAATGGGATGGCCGCTCTGACAGTCACATGACTGCCCTCACTAGGCTTCCAATCATTTTAATTTTGCCAGGCCCATGTAGGCGTCAGTGAGTGGTGATGACGTAAGGTGCCAGAGCCCTGGCAATGGCTACATCCAGTGGGTGGAGCACCATGCGGTTTGCGGAGCCCCAGCCCAGTGCACGCTGAGGCATAAAAACCTCAAATAACAATTAATTCTTTACATTATCTACTATGCCATCTAGCTGCCCAAAAGAAGAGAATAAAAATATTCAATGTATAATATGAATTAAAAGAAAAGAAAGACATTAAAAAAACTCAAATGCCCATTAACAGACTAGGATCAGACAAATTAATTTACAGCTCCCACTTATAGAGCAAGCTCAGTCATCTTAATTTTAGTGTCTTAGAGCAGAGGTGCCATACATATGACCAGCAGGTCACATTTGGCCCAACAACACTCCCCAGTACTTCAATCAGATCAAAATGTAATTGGAAAATATTTAAGAAAATAAATAACCATTCAATAAAACACAGATAACATTAATATATATTTTTCTAAGTCAATGTGTGGCTCACAGGAATACCTATGTATGGCTTAATGGTCCCCATTTCTATTTGAGTTTTGCTACCACTGTCCTAGGATATAGTAGCTAAAACCTCTCCCTAGTAAAGTCAGGATGAGAACTGTGTAGGCACAGATCAGGATCCTCACTACCTGCAAGACCAGATTGACCATGGTACTTACACCTCATCTACCATACTCTCTATCCCTGGGGCCACTCTGATTGGAGGCAAAAGCACAGAACTCCTCCCAAAGCCTCCCTTTAAGGAGGATGCTCAGGCAGTTTTCATCTTCTACCTGGCTGCATTGCTTTGGAAATCAGGTCCTTGCCAGGTACCTTTCTCTGCCCGTCTCCTTTTTATTTTGTTTGCTGTTGTTGTTGTTTGTTTTTTGGGGTTTTTGTGGGGCAATTAGGGTTAGGTGACTTGCCCAGGGTCACACAGCTAGTAAGTGTCAAGTGTCTGAGGCTGGACTTGAACTCAGGTCCTCCTGAATGCAGGGCCAGTGCTTTATCTACTGCACCACCTAGCTGCCCCTGCCCCTCTCCTTTTCCAACTTCCTTTGTCCACTATCTTTCACCTTTTGATTGTAAGCTTCTTTAGGGCAAAAACTTTCTTTTTGTATTTATAACCCTAGCACTTATCACAGTGCCTAGCACATAGTAATATTGACTGACATAGCCTCCACAACAAGCTAACAGTTCATCAGTCAGTTAATAAACATTTATTAAGTTCCTATTATGTGTCAGGTACTGTAGTAAGGGATGGAGATATAAAAAGGAGCAAAAGATAGTCCCTAGTCTCAAGGAACTCACAATCTAATGGGGAAGGCAGCAAAAAAACCAACAACAACAACAAACCATCCAAGAAAATTTATAGAACTATACAGGAAAAATAGAAAATAATTAACAGAGAGAGAAGAAGTAAGAGGTTGAAAAAGGCTTCATGAAGAAGATGAGATTTAGGTTGGGACTTAAAAGAAGCCAGGAAAGCCAGTAGTCAGAGATAAAGAAGAAGAACATTGTTGGTATGAGGAACAGCCAGACAAAATGGGCAGAACTGGGAGATGGAGAGTCTTGTTTGTGGAACAGTCAGGAGGCCAGTGTCAGTAGATTGAAGAGTACATGACAGGAAGCAAGGGACAAGATGACTGGAAAGGTAGGAGGGGTTAGATCATGAAGAGTTTGAATGCCAAGCAAAGAATTTTGTATTTGATCCTGGAGGTGACAGGAAGACATTGAAGTTGGAATAGGGGGGTGACATAGTCAGACCTTTACTTTATTGGCTGAATGGAAGATGGGTTGGAGTAGGGAGAGTAGGCAGGCTGACCCACCATTAGGCTCTTGTAATAATACAGGCATGAGGTGATAAGGGTCTGAAGTAGAGTTATGTCAATGTCATAGGAGAGAAGGGACATATTCTCACCCTCTCATATCCTCTGTGGAGGGTGGCTAATCAGCTAAATACTTTTACCCCTGTGGGAATTGTGATGATTATTGTGGCTGAAGTAGGATGGAGTATCAACATCTAGTCCGACTGTAATGGTGGACCCATATGATAAAGCTTAAAAATCCAATGGATATTATTGCCCACACTATACCTATATAACCAAATAGCTCCTTTTGGCCGGAATAATAAGTTACAATATGTGAGATAATGCCAAAGCCTGGAAGAATTAAAATGTATAGGTCAGGGTGGCCAAAGAATCAGAAGAGATGTTGATATAGAATAGGATCCACTCCACCTGCTGGGTCAAAGAATGTTGTATTTAAGTTATGATCCGTTAATAATATAGTGATTCCTGCAGCTAAAACTGGGAGAGAGAGCAGAAGAAGTACTGCCATAATTATCACTGACCAAACAAATAGTGGTGTTTGGTATTGAGATATAGCCGGTGGTTTCATGTTAATAATGGTTGTAATGAAATGGGAGATGCAAGATTGGAAGTTGGCAGAGAGATTGGAGTAGGATAGGTAGTCAAGAAATGTCAGCATAGAGATAGTAATTAAATCCATGGGAGCTGATGAAATCAACAAGTGAAACAGTATATAGAGAGAAGAGATGAGGGTCCAGGATGGAAACCTGTTGGGGCACATATGGTTACAGAGCATGATCTGAGCAAAGGAAACAGAAAAGGAATGGTCAGATGTGTAGGAGGAGAACCAGGAGACAAGGAGAGGTATCCCAAAGAGAAGAGAAGAATATCAAGGGGGAGAGAGTGATCAACAGTGTCAAAGTCCACAGAGAGAGGTCAAGGAGGATGAGGATTGAGAAAAGGCCATTGGATTCGGCAACTAAGAGATCATTGGTAACTTTGGAAAGAGCAGTTTCAGTGATATAATGTTGGGAGCCAGATTGTAAAGAGTTAAGAAGATAGTGAGAGGAGAGAAAGTGGGGGGGCATCTATTATAGATGGCTTTTTCAAGGAGTTTAATCACTGAAGGCAGAAAAGATATGTAATATATAGGATATATATATGTATATATGTGTGTGTGCATATCTATCCACCTACCATTTATGAGATAAAATTAACAAAAGCAAGGCAGAGCACTCCCAGTTTAGACTAGCCTTCTATTAAAAATAATTATCTAACTTCTAACTTGGGGTTAAAACAATCTGACACACTCCCAGGTTTCTCTCTGATTTAGCTATAAATGAATTTGAGCCAAAACAAAAAGAAGGTTAAAGAGGCAAGATCAGTATTCTCCACTCGGCTCAAATTTGGGTATTTCTTATACCCACCCCTAAGTAACAAAGCCTAAGTACTTCTGTGCTATATTTTGGCCTGTGAAAACCTCAGGCTCCTTACAGATGCACTATCTGTTATGAAGTCCTTAGGTAAAACTGTAACGAAAGTCTATCATTCTAAATTTCTGCTGCTTACTTTACGAGTGTAGAGGTAGAGGTAGTTGAAAGGCACCTAAAATACCTTTTATGCTGTGCAATCCCTTCCCAACACATAGATCTTCCCCACAACATCTCTGACAAAGAATTGTCATCCCTCCACTTTGAGACCTCTCATGATAAGGGAACCACTCCTGGAGAGGTTCAATACCATTTTTAAGAGGGAAAGAAAGAGATTAAGCATTTGTATGTGCTCAATACTTTGCAAATGTCATCTCATTTGACCCTCACAACAACTCTACAAGGCAGACACCCTTATAATCTCTACTTTACAGCTAAGGAAACTGAGGCAAACAGAAGTTGAGTGACTTTGTCCGGGGTCACACCTGAGGCCAGATTTGAACTATAGTCTTTCTGATACCGGATCCAGCTCTCCAAGCTCCTAGAGTCTAATAACTTTCATTGTTAGGAAGTTCTTCCCCTCTTTTTCTTAAATGTAAACTTATAATTTCATTAGTGTATGGAACTCTTGGTTAGCAAATTCTTTCTACCAAAGCAGATGTGCATCTGCTCTACAGCTTGTGATTGTTGAGTTGCTTGGGGGCATCGAGAGAAGTAATTTGGCAAGTGTCAAATGGGCCAGTCTGCTTCTGAAGTAGGACCTGAACACAGACTTCTCCTGCCTCTGAGGTTCCTATCCACTGTTCCATGCTGCATTTCTTCTTCCTTCTGTTGAGCCTAAATATTCCTCTGCAATTTCCACCTATTGACATCAGTTCTACCCTCTAGGACCAAGCAAGACAAGTAAAATCTCTCTGTCATGTGACATCTCAAATGTTTAATGGGAACTTTAACTTCCAACTTTTCTCTGAGCTAAACATCCTCCATTCCTTCAGCTGAACTTCATATGTCAGGATTTCTCATTCATACCATCCATTATGGTTATTGCAATAGGTGTGAATGAAATATGCTTAAAGTTCTGCTCAAACATCCTCCAAAACTGAGAAAATGATCTAATGAACAAAAAGGGAGCTTCTTTATCTTGCACTAAAATGCCATTTCATCACCAAGAATGGTAGGGAACTGAGTGGGTGGATGGAACACTCTGTGTCAACTATGCACCTCTAAGTATACAGCCATTATATGAACATCATGGCTACAATTACATAGGAAGCTGGTTGGGTGAGGCCAGGATTAGGAAGAAAAAGACTGTTCTCAGGCTCTTGATGAGCTCTGATCCCTTCAGGGCTTAATCCTAGGTGTGCCAGTGGAAGCAGAGTTCTGAGCTGGCCTGTCATGTAATCATTCCTTCATTCTTTAAAGCAACAAAAGCAATTATTGAATAGCTACTGTGTGTATGACATTATACTAGCCAGTATGGTGGTGGGAATAAAAGAAGTACAATATATGGTATCTGCTTCAAAAGAATTGACATTCTATCTGAGGAAACATAAAATACATTCACAAAACATGCGCAAGGTGATAAACACCAAGAAAGAGGTTCATGTAGTACAAGTTGTATGTATAAATTGCAAGGGAGTACAAGGAAGGCTTCTTGGAGAAAATGATCAGAAGTCTTCAAGATACCAATGCAGGACTGGATTGGATATTTAATGTAAATTTGGGACCATAATTAATTCAATCAGATCTAGCTGAATTTAGACCTGTACCTCCCAGGCAACCTATGTATTGATGACCTTCTAAGGAGAGCAGCCTGTCAAGAAGTTTAGGCATAATTTACTAGAAAGCACTATGTGTGTTTAGCTAACTTTAGACCTTGGACCAGTAATGCATATTGATACCACACTGCAGGTCTGTGTGATGTTTTCTTTTTTTGTATGTTGTTAGCTGATGGTCAACCTAACTCCTATCTTGGATTAGTGTTGCTGGTGGTGATATAGTTCACATTGTTGTTGTCATTCAGTTGTTTTCAGTTGTGTCCAGCTCTTGGGGTTTTCTTGGCAAAGATACTGCCATTTCCTTCTCCAGCTCATTTTACAGAGGAATTGAAGCAACCAGGGTTAAGTGACTTACCCAGGGTTACACAGGTAGTAAGTGTCTGAGGGCCAGATTTGAACTCGGGAAAATAAATCTTCCTGATTCCAGAGCTGGTACTCTACCTCCTGTGCCTTAGTTCACATATCAGATTACATTTTGAGATTGTAAAGTATCTGCTGTAGGATTTGAAAGTGAATGTTGAAAAGCTGCTGGACTGGAGAGCAAATATTACATTAGGTAGAGTAAGTAATTAATTTCTATTAAACACTGTGCTGATAGACGATCAAACAAAAAGGAGCCCAGGTATTTAGAAATCAGTTTCTTCCTTTCACTGCACAAGTGAAGAAGGAAACTCATTCTCAACCCTGCAGTATATAGAGGCAAAGCTAGAAGTCCTTTTGAAAAGAATGTTGACCCGATGTTGTACTTATCTGGCACAGATACAACTGTACTCAAGATAGATTATGGAAGACAAACCAAGAAGCTACTGGGATTAATGGAAAACTTTTCAGACCATGCTCTGAAAGGCCACCCCGTGGGAAACAGGCAGATTTAAATGGAGAGAGAACTATATATAATGTCTATACTGTGTAAAGTATATCTCATATTTATATCTTAATTTCTAAAGTATTATTTTATCATGTATATCTTGTCTATATGACCAGATTGTTGTATCAAGGGTTAAGGCTATATCTCCTACTTCCTTTGTATTTTCTCTAGTATCTAAATCTGAGAACATAATGTTCAATGAATTTTATTGAACTTGTTGAATTGACTTGAATTTAACTGAATCTTATCATTCCCTTGAGTGTTTACAAAGTGACTTCACAGAATCATAAAATCTGAGAGTTGGTAGGGACCTCAGTGACCATCTTAGTCAGATCATGAACAAAAGGAATCCCCTCTATAATATTTCCAATGAGTATTTTCACAATATATTTGAGATGGGAAAATTCAGCTTTATGGGCCTATCGTTTTTAGTCCACTTTTAGTTCAAATACTAAATTTATTCTTCCCCAGTTCCCCTTGGGTTTTTAAGAATGACAGCTACCTTTCCTGTAACAGCTTAGGTCAATTCTTTTATTGCCCTAAAATGAAAGTCATGCATATTTCATAGGTTGAAATTTCCTATTTTGTGCCACATATTCCTGCTTGTATGATTGCCTAACTTTTGTTGAAATGAGATGTCTATACCAGTCAACACACTGTTAATATATTAGATAAAGACCTAGTGGAAAATTTTTGTCTTCCCTATTTTGATGTCAAGAATTAACAGCTTTTCATCACAATCTGTGTAAGAACAGAATATTCTTCTTTTCTTCTCCCTTGATTCTGATACCCTGAGATTTTTAAAAATTCTTTTTATATCCTTGGAAAAATCACACATCAATTCCTGTTTTTGTTTTTCTGATTTTCCGCCTGAAAGCTCCCACTATTTCTTTGAACCCTTCTTTGTTGATCTGGTTTGTTTTTTTTCTGATTTGGCTTTCTCTTATTTGTTTCAGTTCTCCCAAAAGCTCTTATTTGAATAAGAGTCTTTCCCCTTCCTTTTCTACAGAATGTTTCTCTCACATAGGGTTAGTTTTTTCTTTTGTTGTTTATATAATTTCCTTGTATTCCTTGGATTCTTTTTCTCAACCAAACAAAATTTTAAAACATTTTTTTTAATTTTGAAAATTTGGCAATGTGTAAGGTACAAGGCTAGGTACAGGGGATAAAATACTATAAAAAACAACCCAAAATTATATTACCTGTTTCCTGTTTCCCTTTCCTATTTTGGAAGGGGTGGGTTTAAATCCTTTTTTTAAAAAATTCTGAGCAATTTTTGATAGCTCATTTGGAAATTTCTCTGAGATTCTGAAAGTCTTGTAGTAAGACCAAAATTCAAAGTTAAAACTGGATTACAAGGTGCTTTGAACCTGACAGTGTAAGACAACTGGATTTTCCTTATTATGAAGCTATCATCATCATCATTATCAACAACAACAAAGCTGGCTTCATCAAGTAGCAGTTTTCTGCTCCCTTATATAGGGTGTCTCAAAAGTTTTAGTGCATTTTTAATATTTAATACCTTTTCCTTACTGTGCTTTTATTAATTTAAAATTGTTAATAACCTAATTTTACATCACATCCATTTCCTTCACTAACCAAAAAACTATTCCTTCTAATAAAGAAAAAAAAAATAGTTCAGTAAAACTAACCAATGTATCAGCCAAGTCTGACAATTTATGGAATATTCCACCCCCTTGACCCCCCAATCCTGGAAAGAAGGGAAAGTGGTACATTTTATCATCTCTTCTTTAAGAGGAAGTTTAGCCATCATAGCTACACAACACTTGGTTTCTATTTTCTTGTTCTTTCCATTTGCATTATCAGTTCATATGTCTTTCTATACTTCTCTGAATTCCTCATAATTGTCATCTCATATATCTTGTATGGACAAAGTTTTTGCCTCTTTTGTCTCTTTTGTCTCTGCTATTAGATTGTGAGCTCCTTGAGTGCAGGGACTGTTTTTGTCATTCTTTATGTCTTCAGAACTTAGTAAAGTGCTTGGCACAGAGTAAGCACTTAATAAATGCTTATCTCTGTTCTTCACCTTTTTTGTGTCACAGACTTTTATGGCAGTCTATAGAACTTTTCTCAGAATAATATTTTAATGCATAAAATAAAATACATAGGATTATAAAAGAGACCAACTATGTTAAAATATAGTTTTTAAGATATCTTTTTTAAAAGCCCAAGTTCATGAACCCTTGCCTTAGAGGAATAGAATGCCAGATATTTTCAGGAAAGAGTATTGAATGTGCTACCCTTTCCACTTACAATGGCTTTGACCTTGCCTCTACTCTTGTGGGCACTCTCTTTCCCTCTCTCACAAATTCTCTTTTATGTCCCTAACCTATGCTAATCCAGCTTTCTATTATAAAAGAGATTAGTGCAAGGAAAACTTGCTGGTGCAATACTGAATTGAGGTTGCTTAAGGTTGGCCCCAGTTGTGCTGGTAATTGATTTGATGAGAATATGGCATGGAGCAAGCCTCATTCCTTTTGCATGAAGCACCAAACTTGTCCAGAGATGTTTTGAATTGTTTCCAGACCATGCATACTCAGATTAGTTAGGGCACGATTTGTACCTGTGCTTCCAAGTTAACACCAGGGCAGTCTCCTGTCTGATGTCTATCTATGCTGCCTAGAGAATTTGGAGCTCTTCAGGTGCTATGCATGAAGAGGGATTGGCATGGACTTGCAAGCAGATTTACCGACAACTGTAGCTCAAGTTAAGGTTTTCAGAATCCAAAAACGCATCTAAGAATGAAATATGTAGCTCCCTAATAGGAAAAGAAAGATGGCTAATCTTTAACTCACAGTGTAGTAAAATGTCAACTAACAAATCCTTTAAAAACAAAATTTTTAAAAGGTTGTTACTCCTCCTAAAATATAAGTATTGTGTCTTGATGACGTGTGTCTCTCTTGAGCATCTGACACAGCCTTTGTTTGCAGTAGACACTTAATAAATGCTTGTTGAATTAAGAAGTTCTATTCTCTTTACTTTTGAGAAGGAGATAGCAAAACTTAAAGAGAAGAATGTAGTGTTGCTATCACAGATATATGTAAGACCAGGGCCTGGGGCTGACTGAAGGAAGGGCAATATCTTCATATTACAGTAGATTTAGAAAAAAGACCTTAGAGACCATTGATTGCAACTCCTTCACTTTACTTATGAGGAAACTGAATCACTGAGAAGTCATCAAGGGACACATAGCTAGTAAATGATTGAGGCAGGATTTGAACCCAGGTTTTCCTGTCTTTTCCTCATTTTTACACAATAGAAGTAGGAGAGGCAAACACATGTAGAACAGCCCTATGAAGACTCTTTGTCCCTGGGAGTGTTAACTGTCACAAAAGATTTAGGAGTGTTTCCCAGTGGACTTAATGGGAAGGAAAGAGAAAAGGCAGTGCTCTCCCAAGATGCAATAGGGAGAGAATTCATATACTTTCTAATGCCTTCTACCATATTTCACTTTCCATCTCTAGTAATTAAGATTCTGACAATGAAATATACATTTTGAATGTGTCCTTGTTATAAATAGCATTATTGATATGTTTAATAACTAAACTCTCCTTTTCCCCTCCCCAAAACAAAGGATTTAGATATTTTTCATGCAATGTCATTTATTTCTCAATTTACTACTTTTTTCTGTTTATGGTTAATAGATTAGGCTCATTTCCTCAATTAATAACTATTTATCGAGAATGATGGTTTGAGAGAGAAGATGACTTTTCTCAGATGGGGGGAGACTATCATGGCATGATGACATATACACTGTCACATTCAGTCACAGGGTATTCTTTATTTCCCTATTTTTGGCCTTTTACAGATGAAGGCATATCCAGAAATGATTATAATAGGTTTCATACACACACACACACACACACACACTTAGTTTGGTCTAGCAATACCACTGCTAGATCTGTATCCAAAAGAGATTTTTGAAAAAGGAGGGGGAGGGAAAAGGACCTATTTGTACAAAACCAAAATTTATAGCAGTTCTTTTCGTGTTGCTAAGAAATGGAAATCAAAGAGATTCCCATCCATTAGGGAATGGCTAAACAAGCTGTGGTATATGATGGTAATGGAATATTATTGTTTTATAAGAAATAACAAGCAGGATGATTTCAGAAGAACCTAGAGAGACTTACATGGACTGATGCATAGTGAAGTGAACAGAACCAGGAGAATGTTGTACACACTAACAGCAATATTGTTTCATGCAGAACTGTGAATGATTTAGCTATTCTCTTTTCTTTTTTTTTTTTGCAGGGCAATGGGGGTTAAGTGACTTGCCCAGGGTCACACAGCTAGTAAGTGTCAAGTGTCTGAGACCGGATTTGAACTCAGGTACTCCTGAATCCAGGGCCGGTGCTTTATCCACTGCGCCACCTAGCCGCCCCCGATTTAGCTATTCTCAACAAAATAATGATCCAAGACAATCCCAAAGAACTCATAATGAAATATGCTATCTTCCTCCAGAGAAAGAACTGATACCGTCTGAATACAGATAGAAGTATGCTATTTTTCATGTCCTTTCATTCTTTTTTGTTTGTTTGCTGTTGAAGTCTTCTTATACAAAAGGACAAATATTGAAATGTTTTACTTTATTCCATGTGCATAACCTATATCAGATTGCTTACCATCTCAGGAAAGGGGAAGGAGAGGGAGGGAGGGACAGAGGGATAGAATTTGGAACTCAAAACTTTTTTAAATTGTTAAAAATGTTTTAACATGTAAGTAGGAAAAACATTACTTTAAAAACATACTGAGTGAGGGCAGCTAGGTGACGCAGTGGATAAGGCACTAGCACTGGATTCAGGAGGACCTAAGTTCAAATCCATCCTCAGACACTTAACACTTACTAGCTGTGTGACCCTGGGCAAGTCACTTAACCCTCATTGCCCCACCCAAAAGAAAACAACAACAACAACAAAAACAAAAAACAAAAAAACCAAATATACTGAGTGAGGGCTTGCTATGTTCAAGGCACTATGTTTGCCACCATTTCTTTCCCCCATTCTTTTGGCCCCTTTTCTCCCTGGTTTGTTATTCAGTCATTTTTCTGTTGTGTCTGACTTTTCCTTACCATATTTGGGGTTTTCTTGGCAAGGATACTGGAGTGGTTTGCCATTTCCTTCTCCAATTCATTGTACAGATAAGGAAACTGAGACAAAAAGGGTTAAGTGACTTGCCCAGGTTCACACAGCTAATAAGTGTCTTAGGGACAGATTTGAATTCAAGAAGATGAGTCTTCTTGACTCCAGGTCTGGCACTCCATCCACTGTACCACCTAGTTGCCCTTTCCTTTCCCTCATATGTTCTAAATTATGTCTGGTAGAGCTTAAAGCTATACTGCACATGGGGACATGGCACCATCACAGAATGACATTACAAGAAACCACCTAATGTACATACAATAGGGGTAGCTAATAGTGAACTCTACTGAACATAGACATGCGTTGATAGACACTGTCACACTCTGCACCTAGAGGGATTGTCTTTTTCAGGACAAATCTGGACAGATGGCTCTGAAATGACATTCTATTCCTGTCCATAGTAGCTCCTTCAAAAGACATTCAATGAGTTGCCAGGGGTCACAGAAAGGGGAAAATTAATGGCAGGACAAGGTTAAGATAAGGGCAGAAATCAGTAAATCTATGGAAAATGGAGGACACAGCAAGGTAGTCTATGAGGAGTCTAGACAAGCAATACAGGCAGTGGATGTAGGACACCACCAATGACAAGGAAATCTTAATACTAATGTAATGTTTGGCAAATGCCCAGGACACCTCTACTGGTATCATGCACCAGGGAGACATTTGGGACCTGCTCCTAGGAATCAGGAGAACTGGATCAAGGGCGAACACTCTGCTTGTCTTACCACAACATTAGTACCATTTTTCATTGGCTGAGCAACTGGAAGTGTCTTTAAATTTACTTAACTAAGCACAGTTCTTGTCTTTCCTAGCATTCACCTTCAGTTTAGGGTTGAGGGACTCATTCACTCACAGGAGGTAATGCCATGCAACAGGGAGGGTTTAAGTGCCAACTCCACCCCTCAGCCCCTGAGGTCATGTGGCTCAGAGAAATGGACTTAGAATTTTTGGTCTTGATTTCATTTGTCCTTTTCAGTTCTAAATGCAGATTGGAGGCCCTGACCCAAAACCTCTAGCTGAAAACAGAACAGATGTTGCAGCCACATCACCAGGGAAGTCCTGAGAAACCAGGGAAATGGGATGCTAGCCCAAGGCAACCTTGGATGTGAACTTGATTGGACTGTTATTATGTAGCATAGGAAATGAGCTGAGGTATGACCCTAATGCCCCTCTGTTCCTCTGAGACTTAGGTGTGAGAGGTGTTATTTTCCCAAGGTGTTGGCTGGGAAATGTTTATATTTATTCTTGCTATACATTTGAAGTAAATATTCCTTTGTAAAGCTAATCTGATAATAAGTGGTTAAAGGGAACTAGGCTGCTAATAACCCAGCCCCTTAAAAAGCAAAAACAAAATTGTTGGGGACTCTAGCTAATGGCAAGGAAGAGAGACTACTCAGGGTACTAGAGAATCCTGGGAGAGGGATGAAGCACAACATCCTTGGTCCTCAGACCAGGTGGCTAGATGGTACAGTGGATAGAGTGCTGGGGCTGGAGTCAGGAAAACCAGTTAAAATCTAGCCTCAAAAACTTACTAGCTATTTGACCATAGGCAAGACACTTAGCTGCTATCTGCCTCAGTTTCCTCAACTGTAAAATTGGGATAATAACAGCACCTACCTCTGAGGGTTGTTGTGAGAATCAAATGAGATAACTTGTGTAGAAGCACTTAGTACAGTGCCTGACAAATCGTAAGTGCTTAATAGAGTCCCCCTGTGTTATCCTGACTTAACCTTTGATAACCAAGATAGTTTCTTATATTCTTCCTGTTTAAAAAAAAAAAGATCTGATTATCTAAGGCAAAGTCTACCACAAAGCCTTTAATAAGCCAAGAAACTGTCAGAAGGTTGATTTGTCCAAAGAGGATACTGTAAGGAGGGAAACAAGGGAAGGTCTTGTTCTAGGTAAAATAAGTCCCCTATCTTCCTGGGATTTTCCCCAACTCAGGTAAACCTGAAAACAATCTAGTCTATCCAAGTTTAGGTCTGGGCCCTCTCACCTAGAGCTTGCATTCTACTGAGAATCAACCACTGGCTCTAGAGAATGGACTCTATTGCTCTATTCCAGGAGATGGGTGGTTGTCCAGGCGCCCCTACTGTGACATTTTTTTTGTATTCTGAAGGCTATGAATTTTTATGGCTAGTTCCTTTTCATTTCCTTATCTTGCTGTCAACTACAACCCTTAACCCAGTCAGAAAAAAATATCATGCCTTGCATGCACAGCAAATTCTCTGCAAATATTTTTTGACCTTTTGACAGTTTGATCAAAAGATGATGTTTTAGTGAAATACCGTAGTCAGTTATTGTCTGTTTGAGTCACAAATTGCTTCTGTGGTAGATAAAAGTATGTGTTGGCATTGTTTCTACCTGGCAGAGTGATAGGGTGGGCTGCAACACCAGCTCCTTAACAAACTAGCATCCAAGGAAGGAAAGGGAGGAGGGAATGCTTGGGGGAGAAATAACCATAAAACTCATTCCACTTCTTCAAGATCTATGATTTTGCCTGTGAGTATACTCTATCCACAGAACAATTTTTGTCTCTGAATTAGTAGAAAGTCTGTATGAGTTGCTATGGATGAAGATGGCATCACCTTGAAGCCAACCCAATTGGGTGTTGAGCTAGGCTGATTTCAGACAAAAAATAGACAGTGCATGACTCAACCTCTAACCAAAGCCTTTCCAGCTTGGTGGGACCTTTTCATTAATTCCTTCAACAAGCATTTAATTAAGTACCTGCTGAGTGACAAGCAATGTATTAGATGCTAGAGACACAAAGACAAAATTGGGGAAAGGTGCTGATCTCAAGGATCTTACATTCTACTGGCAGTGAGGGGGGAGAGAGAAGGGAAGGGTTGCCACATGTACTTAGAAAAGCGGCTATAAAACAGGCACAAAGTAGAGAAAATGTCTGTATGTTTGTGTTTCACTGGCATCATGTGCAAGAACCCAAGAGTAAAACTTCAGTGGAAGAAGAACTAATACTAATTCAGTGTATTGTGGTTCACAAAGTGCTTTGAAGACAGGACTTCATTTTATCTTGATGCTATCTTTGTGAAGTAGGTAGTGTAAATATGATTATTTTATAGGTTTATTAGGAAATTATATCTAAGGGTGGTTAAATGATTTGCTAAAGGTCATAAATGTGGGGCTCAGTTTTCTCATCTGTAAAATAAAGAGATTGGATAACATGGTCTTTTAAGCCCTTCTCAGCCACATCCATTTACTATGATTTTGTGACCTGGGCTCAAGTTTTGATTCTGACAATTACTGCTTTGGGGACCTAGAGCAAGGCAATTAATTTCTGTGACCCTTACTTTCCTTGTCAGTAAAATGGAGATGATAAGACTTGAACTACTTCATAAGACTGAAAAATACTTTATACATATTAAATTCATATGTCCAATTTCAGTGGGTCCAGATGATTGCAATGATGTGGGTTTTCTTACCATTGGTACACATCACAACCCATACATATGTTCTCATTCTATGTGATTCTTATCCATATGCAGGCATACCATATTCTACTGTGCTTCACCTTATTGTACTTTATAGATATTGCATTTTTTTTTTTACAAATTGAAGGTTTGTGGCAACCCTGTGTCAATCAAGTCGATTGGTGCCATTTTTCCAATAGCATGTGCTCACATCGTGTCTCTGTGTCACATTCTGGTAATTCTTCCAATACTTTAAACTTTTTATTGTTATTATATCTGTTATGATGATCTATGATTAGTGATTTTTGGTGTTGCCATTGTGATTGTTTTGGGGTATGATGAACCTCACCCATACAAGATAGCAAACTTAAATGATAAATATGGATGTCCTGACTGTTCCACCCACCAGTAGTTCCCCCATCTCTCTCCCTCTCCTTGGGCCTCCCAATATACAACTATATTGAAAGTAGGCCAGTTAATAACTCTACAATGGCTTCTAAGTGTTCAAGTGAAAGAAAGAGTCTATTGATGTGGCAAATTTCATTGTTTTCTTATTTTAAGAAATTGTCACAGTCACCCCAACCTTCAGCAACCATCATCCTTATGAGTCAGCAGCCATCAACATTGAGATAAGACCCTGAACCAGAAAAAAAACTATGAGTTGATGAAGGCTCAGATGATGGTTAGCATTTTTAGCCATAAAATTTTTAATTAAGGTATGTACATTGATGTTTAGACATGATATTACTGCACATTTGATATAAACATCACTTTTACATGCACTGGGAAACCAAAAAAAAATGGGTGACTCACTTTATTGTAGTGGTCTGGAACCAACTCTGCAATCTCTCTGAGGTGTCTGTACTACCAGAGAATCTCCACAAAAGATACAAAACTTGTTGGGGTCCTTCCTGTAGATCTTTTTGCATTTCATGAGTACCAGTAAAATACTCAGGCTGCATGTGTCTCATGCCTCACTCCCACCTCCCTTTCTGATGACACATGCCTATGTTGAGGTCTTTTATGCCTTTGTATCCGTTATGAACATAGGTCATCACTGGAGAGTATGCTACTGAAATTATTTACATGCACCATGCATCTAACCACTGTCTATCAGGTTGCTCAGATCTTTGTTTCTTTATAGATTATAATGCTCCAAGATTGAAGACCACATAACATAATGATGAACACATCTGTATCAAAATGATGGAGTTTTCTAATGGGGAACAGATTAGCTTCATTAACCACCCTCTCCAAAGTTACCTGTGATCTCATAGTTTCCAAATCTGCTGGCCTATTCTCTAGGCTGATCCTTTTTGACCTACCTATGACATTTGACACTATTAACAACCATATCCTGTTGGTTACTCTCTCCCTTCTGAAGTTTTGCATGGCACTGTTCACACTTCATTTTCCTCCTAACAGTCTCACTGGTCTTTCTTGGTCTATTGCATAGTTTCATCATTCATAATATGTCCCCTGACTGTGGATGGACTCCAGGATTCTGTCTTGGGCCCTTTTTCTATTCTTTCTATACTCTCTATCTCTCTCAGTGACTTCATCTGCTTCCAAAGGTTTAATCTATTCTGATAACTCCCAGGTCTACATTTTTGGTCTTCCCTATTTTTTCTCCTGAGCTCCAGGTTAGCATTTGCAGATATACAGTGTATATTTTAAACTGGATCCTTCATGTGCACCACAAACTCAACATGTTCAAGACAGAATTCCTTTCCTTTCCCCCAAAGCCTACTCCACTTCTAAACTTCCCTATTTCTGTTGACAGAACCTCTGTCCCACTAAGGTTTATATCCTTTGCAATATCATTTGCTCCTCACTGTCACTCACTTCACATGTTCCATCTCTAATATACTTTCCCTACTGTCTACTCATACAGTCCAAGTGCAGGACTTCATCACCTCTCACCTGGATTATTGAAATAGCCTCTCCCCACTCAAACTCATCCTCCACATACCTTCCAAAGTGATCTTCCTAAAGCACACCTCTGACCCTGTCATTCTTCTACGCAATAAGTCCCAGTGGTTCTACTTTGCTTTTTTGTACTACATTGCTTTTAAGATCAAATACAAATTCCTCTGTTTGACTTTTAAAGCCCTTTACAACTGGCTTCAACTAATTGTTTCCACCTTATTACACATTACTCCCTTTAATACACACAATGCTCTTTCTTATACATGACACTACACATTCCACCTCTGTGTCCTTGCACTAGCAGTCCTTCATGCCTCCCTCATCATTACCTTCTCTCTCAGAATTCATGGTGTCCAAGGCTCAGCTCAAGCATTGCTTTGCATGTGAAGCCATTCTTGAATGTGTCTTCCCTCTAAATATCCCCTTCTATTTATTTGAGATATCCCTTCCTACTTCCCTCCCACCACACATAGATCATGTATCAATATCCTTTTCCTGTTTCCAGTGCACCATGTGGGAGCTCTGGGCAGCCAGTTCCCAGGCATATAGGATACATAGGGTCCCTTGATAGGCTCCTGAACCAGAACTCTATGGATATTCTAAGAGTCATCTGCCCCTGGACCCCTCTTCCAACTATAAAGTAGGAGGATGTTGAGCTGCCTAGAGGATTAAGTGGGGGAAGGGCAACTAGCTAACCTCCCAACCAGGTGTAAGCCATGAGCATGTCCTGCCTAGGCAAGCCAAGTCCTAGGGATGGGCTGCCTAATTTTTGTATCTTGTTTGCTTTGGTACAGGGCTTTGTGAGGACTTGAAAGGCCTGGAGACCTGTGGTTGCAATGGCATGCCCTAGAGCAGCAGTGGCTGATGGCAAAGGGATGCACTTTCATAAGACAATTCAACCACAACCAGGAGAGAGTACCTAAACATAGGCATGAGTGGGCTAAGTGCCAGGGGAGGAGTTGGAATTAGAAAGCATCCATCAGAAAGAGCAAGCCTAGCTTATTGATCAAACAATGTCAATTAGGGTGAAATGCAATGTTGTTAATTATCAATCTTACAAAAATGGTTTATGTCCCAAAGAGACTTGAATATTGACCTCCCAGCTGACTGTGCTAATAATAATAAGTGGGCTACCTGAGGGGGCAGCTAGATGGCGCAGTGGTTAAAGCACCGGCCCTGAATTCAGGAGTACCTGGGTTCAAATCCGGCCTCAGACACTTGACACTTGCTGGCTGTGTGACCCTGGGCAAGTCACTTAACCCCCATTGCCTGCAAAAAACCAAAAAAAAAAAAATAAGTGGGCTACCAACCTATTCTGTTTATTCTTTAGTGCATAATAGAAATTTCTAGTGTATTTCAAGGCTATCTTTGAGTAGGAATAAATAGCCTGTCCTATACCTGATTCATGATTGTACATTGAGTACTTCTGTTACTATCTGTTCCCTTCTCATATTTCATCCAGGATATCTTCAATATGTATGTACATATGATAAACATATGTGTGGATATATATGTACTGTATATGTACATGCATACACATGTGTACATATGTACCCATATACATACCTATGTCAAGGGGTGTGTACGTATGTGTGCGAGTGTGTGTGTGCATGTGTGTATAGTTGGTACATTGCTGTCCTTCATTCTCACAGAGGACCATAATGACAGAACTATATTGAGTCAAGGTATGGTGTATCTGACTGTGGTTGATCAGACCAATATAAGCTCAGAAAATTCTATCACAGGTCAAGCACAAATAATCCATATGAATATTTGGAGTGGAATCTCTAAAATTGCACATCTTGTGCTTCTTTTGAGCTACTTCAGTTCTGCTTTGCTCATAGAGCACCACACATTCTCTTATGAGGGCATGCCATGATGGGCAGTTCTGTGCTACTGTCTCCCATGTCATTCAATCAATTCCAAAGTTAAGAGAAATCTTAAGAATGTCCTTATATAATTTTTTACTACCATGTGAGTACTTGCCCTGTGTAACTTCTCCATAAAATAGTCTTTTAGGCATTCATATGTTTGGCATTCAAACAATGTGGCTAGCCCCATCACAGTTGTACACTCAATAGTATAGTTTGAATGCTTGGCAGCTTAGTTCAAGAGAGGTCTTCAGTGTGTGGTATCTTATCATGCCAGGTGATCTTCAGAATCTTCCTAAGACAGTTCAAATGGAAGCATTCAGTTTCCTGGCATGGTGCTGGTATACTGTCCAGGTTTCATAGACATACAATAATGAGGCCAGCACAATGGTTCTGCAGACCTTCAGTTTGGCAATCAGTCTAATGCCTCTTCTCTCCCACACTTTCTTTTGGAGCCTCCCACATGCTGAGCCAGCTCTCATAGTGTGTCCATCAACCTTGTTATCAATGTGTACATCCCTGGAAAGTATACTCCCAAGGTAAGTGAACTCATGTACAGTATTTAAAACTTCTTCATTTCTTATAACTGATGGTGTACCTGTGTTTTCATGGTGTTAATTAGGCCAAAATTAGCGCAGCAGAGAATCAATCCATACTTTGTTGCATCTCAGCTATAGAGGATTAATTGAGTGCAAAATCATCTGCAAATGGAAAATTAAGCACCAAACACTACCTTCACTTTAGTCTTGGCTTTTCAAGTTGAATAATTTGCCATCAGTACAGTAACTGGTCTTGCTGCCATGCTTGTCCTCATTGAAGGTGTGCTTGTACTTTACTTTTTCTTTTTTTTTCAGGGAAATGAGGGTTAAGTGACTTGCCAGGGTCACATGGCTAGTAAGTGTCAAGTGTCTGAGGCTGGATTTGAACTCAGGTACTCCTGAATCCAGGGCCAGTGCTTTACCACTGCGCCATCTAGCTGCCCCTGTACTTTACTTTTGATGGAGGTAAATATTGCCTTCTTAGGGATGGACAAACAGTCCTGCTGTTAAACTCTATGGAGTTCTTGTTTTTTGTTTAACAGCCTCTGAATTTCCCCATCATTTTCATCAAACCAGTCTTGATGTTTGTGAGTGTTGTGACTTAGATAAGCAAATGCAGTGCTGTATACCAAACCTCTCTAAACACACTCTACTGCCCACTCCTATTCTGCTCCCTGTTGCCAACCCTGTATTGGCTCAACTTTTCCTCCAAGTTAGTAACAAACTGTTCCTGCTCAGAGAAGTGCTCTAATCTGTTGACAATAAGTCTTCTGGTAGTCATTTTGCCTTGGGGCCACCACTATTATTGAATGCAAACATTTAGCTCGGAAAGGATAAGTCTATGATCAGTTCAGCATTCTGTACCACACATTGCCTTTGTCATTCTCACATCCTGTCTCTTTCTTCCCCTTACAATCATCTAGCCTGTTAAATGCCAATATTTGGTGTGAAGGTGTATCCACAAAGTTTTTATTGCATTTGGGCAAACAGAAGACAGTGTTGGTGATGAGAAGGTCATGAGATGCATAAACCTTTAGTAGTAAGTGACCATTGATGTTGCTGTTTCCAACTCCATTCCTCCCAAGGACTCCTTGCCATGTTTGGTCGTCTTTGCCTACTCTTGCATTAAAGTCACCAAGAATTATGTTTGTCTTATTTTGGCACATTGATGATAAGGATCTCTAGGTCTTCATAAAATTTTTCTTTGACCTCATCAGTTCTTTGACCCTCATCAGGGAATTTCATGGTGGGAGCATAGGCATTGATGATGGTGGCATAATATTTTCCTACAAGTGGCAATCCCATTGTCACGAGCCTGTCAGTCACTCCTTTTGGTAGGCATAAAAGACATACAAGTTTGTTAACTAGATTAGTTTTGATTGGAAAACCTACACCAGGTTCACAGTGCTCCCCTTCACTGTGGCCACTCCAGAAAAATGTATATCCAGTTCTAACTTCAGTAAGCTGGCCTTCATTTGCCAGTCTTGCTTCACTAAGGGCTGCTATTTGGATGTGATACCTGCTGAGTTCTCTCACAACAAGAGTTGTTCATCTTTCAGGGCTGCTGAATTTTGTGTTGTCTATAAGTGTACACATGTTCCATGTACCAGTGGTGAGTGGAATGATCTTTTCAGAAGTTTTTGTACATTTTTTTGACTACATGGTGTAATCTCTGCATGCTGTGGCAATCAGGCCACGGTTGAGCAAGCAGACCATTTTTAGGGTACCTTTTCTAAGCCCTTCCTCACACCTTGGAATCACAGGTAAGAATAAGGTGGGTCAGGAAGACACCAAAGGTGGAAAGAACTTCTGAAAAGGGCTCAGCAGCCATCACACAAGAGCTACAAGTTTTTATTGAATACATCTTACACCACACACATGCACACATGCACACATGCATGCAAACATATATATTTCCCCAAAATACATGTTAAAACAATTCTGACATTTTAAATAAAAAGGTTTGAGATCTTTCTTAAAAATAAGAAAGTAGGTATTATTGGTGATAGATAGTTCTTGATATCTTCACAATTACCTTTGGGAAATAATAATATTATCCATAAGATTTCTCAATCTTTTGTTATTTTTTCCCATATATCTTTTATAGTGATCCCTTAATGTTTTTAAAATTGTGACTTTTCAAGCATAGATTTCTTGCGTGTATTTGTTCTCCTTTAGTAGCTTTTCCTGACCTTGTTTTCTTAAATACTATTTGCACCTCTTAATCAAGGATTGTTGAGTCTCTGGTGTCTAAATGTGGTGATTCTACTGCCATGAATAATGAAAATAGATAATTATATAAATAATGACAACTCTGTTCTATTTACCATGTGTTGTTCATCTGCCAGTTTCATCTGTGAATGCCCTTGAAATGATGTGGCTCTGTTGCCAAGCTTTCTTTTAAGCTGGTATTTCTCACAATCCTCAACCATTCTCCTCCATAGTGTTTTATTAAGGAGTTTTGTCTTCTAATCTAATCTTGGCTGCCTGATAACTTTTCTTGGCAAGAAGATGAAATATTTGCTATGCATAGTAATTCTTGGTTCATTTGTCCTCCTGATTGTAGCAACTGATTTGTGGTCACTAAACTTCTGGAGGAAATTATAAACTCAAGGTCAATATCTTAGCCTTTTCCCATTTCCCATTTTTATTCATCAACAACTCATTTGAATAGGTCAGGTTGAAGTTGCTGAAATTGTATACAGTGTCTTCTCATTTCAATACTTTCTTCTTATTTGATACTGATTTTAACTAACTAGTTGATGGTTAGACTGCACACAGATAGCTGCTTCTTATGTGATTTCCATAGTGGTATAAGAAATCATAATTTTCCCCATGTTTTGTGATGTTAGACAGTTTTCAACATACCCACTTTTTCCTGACTTTATTCTGGAAGCAAGTGCTAATGACACATCAGTGTAAGGCTTTAGAATATTCTGTAGCCATTGGTCTCTTTTCTTTCTAAAAATTAAGACAGATTATTCAGGACACTTCACCATCCTTCAAGACTACATTTACTATGAAGTGATCAAGTATAAAAAAATGTAGAATTTCTTTGTCAGATCTTTTTAAGTTCTTTGTAGAATTTTTTTTCCTCTACAACACATGTGGGTACATTGAATGCTCTAATAATCCTAGAGTTTCTTTGCTTCTATTAATTATGAGAACTGTAATACAAATTTTATAGTTTTCTATGAAATAATCTTTCTTTACTGCTTTTGGGCACATGATGAAATTAACTTACAAATTTTTCGTTGATTTCTCCAAGGACAATCCATGAGTTATGGTTCTATTTTAGGATTTATCCTTCTATCCTTTTAGTCTTCTGATTTTGTTTATCATGAGAATATCAACATTAACGTGGCTCAGTTCTTCCAATAATATTCCAACAGTTACCAGTCATTGCACAAAGATCCCACAGTTAAATAATTGTTTATTCATAGTCCTAAAACAGGGATTCTCAGTATCTTTGCCCACTTTCCCACAACTCCACCATTATTAATGTAGGAATAGAATGAGGTCACACATGGCTGAAGCCAACTTAAAAATATATGTTTCACGGTCTATCAAAGACAGAATTCATCACCAAAGAACTAACCTGGTTTTTTTTTGGTTTTTGGTTTTTGGGGTTTTTTTTGCGGGGCAATGGGGGTTAAGTGACTTGCCCAGGGTCACACAGCTAGTAAGTGTCAAGTGTCTCAGGCCGGATTTGAACTCAGGTCCTCCTGAATCCAGGGCTGGTGCTTTATCCACTGCGTCACCTAGCTGCCCCAAACTAACCTGTTGTTGATGGGACTTTCACTGTTTAGCTAGGAGTGTCTTCAGATACTACACTAAGTCTGTTGAATTATGTAAATCTGCACCATTTTAATCGTCAACACACTCAAACATAAGAAATTTCATATAATCTTTAAGGTCACTTCTAGATCTAAATTCTATGACCCTTTCTTACCCAATTTCCTGAATTTCCTGGAAGTTTTAGCACCATGCAAGCACAACCTAAAATTCCTGGTGTTTTTACTGATTCTTATTATTGTTCATTCATCATTCACAAGCTATAGTTTGGTCTATTTAATTTTCAACTCTGCTTGGTAGAATGGAATGAAATTCAATAAATTTCAAATCCATTTCTAGGGATGGGGATGGGGGTGGTAGGAT
This sequence comes from Dromiciops gliroides, assembly GCF_019393635.1. Lineage (NCBI taxonomy): Eukaryota > Metazoa > Chordata > Mammalia > Microbiotheria > Microbiotheriidae > Dromiciops > Dromiciops gliroides. The sequence continues at coordinate 272,647,207 of NC_057863.1, read as the reverse complement.
TTGGTTGGGGGGGGGGAGAAGACATGCCTTTGTAATTTGTAGTTACAAAGAAAAGGAAGGTTGAAATGACTTTCAACATCACTCAAAGCCCAGAACTGATTACATTATTTGCACATAAACACTCCTTTTACAGTACCTGGTCAAGTAGCATTTGACCAAATTAGCCTATAATGGTTCTCTGCAACCTGAAAGAACAATTCTAAAACTAGCCACTAAATAGAGACAGTATAGTAAGGAGACAATTGTTTTAGATTGGTAATCAGAGGACCTGGACTTTAACCCTGGCTCTACCATCTATTGCCTTTCTTACCTTGGACAAGTCATTTAACACTCATGGGGCTTCGTTCTATTTTCTTTTATATAAAGTTAAGGGATTATGTTAGATCAGCTTCAGTGTTTCTTCTGTGTCTAAAACTATGATTATAATGCTATAATGGGAAAAGTGCTGAACTTAGTATCCAGGAGAACTTTTTAATGACAGTTCTGACTCTTCCTAGGAACACAATCCTAAGTATCCATTTCTTTATCTAGAAAATGGTGTTAATTATACTTGCATTTAAGTTATTTGAGTACAAAGAGTCTTTATTATTTTTTTAATCTTTGTATCCCTAGTGCCTAGGACAGTGCTTTGTACATTAAAAAAAAAAACTAGACGGGATTTCATTGGTGGAGGGCATTCCTTCTATCAATGCAAATCAGCACATGTTCTGAACATAAGAGTTCTAGAGAGTTGCCTGCAGCACTAAGAGGTTAAGTGACTTGCCCAGAGTCACTTATCCAGCAAAGGGCAGAAGTTGGTCTTTTTCCTGACTCCCTGGATCTGTGTCCAATATATTGCCATCTGTATCCACCATGTTGCCTCACAGCCTTTCACATGGTAGACATTACTTACCTTTTGCTGAATTGTTGGTAAAAAAGAAATTCTTGGCTCAAGCATGCTTTCTTCTTTGACCATCTCGTATGGAGAAAATGAAAGAATTTAACATTCCCTGATCTCCAGAAAATTTTAAAGCAGAATGGTAAAGAAAAGAATCACTCTTATCAGCACTAAAAACAAAGAAAGGACATTTGTAGGATGACACTTTGTAGTCCATAAGCCACCTAGTAAAGCTTAACCTCAAGTTGTTTATGAAACCTACAGGACCATAGATGCCTAGATCAATTCAATTCAATCCTCTGAACTTTTAATAGTGCCCACTATGTTCAGGTCTCTGTGCTTGACCAGTGCTTGGCATATGAAAAATAAATAAAAAGGAAAACCCAAATTAGAATAACCTGTCACTCAACTCTTAACCCTCCTATTTACTGTCCTTATTCTTCACATTTCCATACGGCCAGGCCAACCCTGGATATTTTCTGGAGAAAAGAAGAGCACAGAGAAGAAACTCATTTTTCCTTGCTCTTTTATCCACTGTACCCTCAAATTCTGGTCTGAATTCTATACACAAAGAATGTAGCATTTGCCTTTTGTGGAACTTGTTTTATTGGTGAACGATTTTTGGCATGGTCTTTGCCTGGGCTTTTAGAAAGGCACTGATCCTTTGTCCTCATCCTAAGGAAACCTTCTCTGTAGCAACTGAACTTGGACAGTGCAAGCACTGGGCCTCAAACAGGGGCTGTTAAGCAGGAAATGTTAAATGAATAACTATTGTATTAGATCATACTTTCATTTCGCAATTCCATGATAATAAGACATATACAGCCCAAAAGACGTGGGAAGTAAACTAGAGGTGAAAATTGCTCTTAGGACAGTATCACTTCAGTCAGCTCAGAACAGACTCAAACTCCATCAGGAGAAAGGACCAAAGAGGCAATCTCAGCCATCTCAAGGTTCCCTTTTGAAGCTTTCAGTGTGATCTGGGGCACCAAATAGCATTTATGAAATATTTTTAATGATTCATGAGTAAATGAGCCAGAAACAGATGGATCCAATTTCTCTCTGTTTTTACAGTCGTACTTTTTTTTAAGAGAAAAAGGCACTTGTGACAATACCCTATATTTAGGAGCTGGAAGGGATTCTAGAGTTGATTTCGCTCATCATCCTCAATTTACAGATGAGGAAATAGAGGCAAGAAAGGATAAATGGATTACCAAGATCACTCATGATTTTAGCTGCAGAACCAAGTCTTTAAACTCAGATTTCCTTAACTTTTAAGCAAATGCTTTTTCCATGTCCCCTCTTGGTTTCCTCTTTCAGGGTCTTTTCAGACTCCCAGCTATCTGAACATTATTATGTCATAGGACCCAGAATATATTCCCTAGTTTAATTTTGTTTATTTATTTTTGTAAACTAACATCTTGAGTGCTAAATAATTATTAACTAAATTTCCTCTATTCAGAAGGATTGATTTTTTTTCCCTTAATCAATGCCAAGCTATAGATTTAAAAAAAAACTCCTAGTAAAACCCTTTACTCTATTTGTCCTGTGTAGACCAAGATACAGGGGAAAGAGTCCTGGATTTGCAATCAAAGGACCTGGGTTCAAACCCAAACTCTGCTACTTGTGTGACTTCAGGAAAATTACTTAGTTTCCATGTGTTTCATAGTTTCTTAATCTGTAAAATGAAAGATTTGGAGATGACCTCTGATATCCATTCTAGTCCTTAATCTATGATCCTTGGATCAATTATCCCACTGCAAATGTCAAGTATATGTCATTTCATGTAGAATGTTTAGCATTTGTGTAGATATTGTGTAAGTGAAAAAAAAGGCCCTGGTCAGGTAAGTCCAGTCACAGAACAGGTAAATAAATGTCTATAGAATATTAAAATGAGTAGAAATTTTAGAGCCTATGTGCTTTATAAATGCAACTTCTTCAGGAATTGTGATCATCAAAGTTAGTATCTATGACTTTTCTTCTTCCCCATCTTTCTGCACAGAGAAGTAGTCAGGTTGAAACAATTGCAATAGATAATCTACTTCCTTTACTAAAAATAAGGACTCAAATTAATATGCTTCCCTGACAACCCTACTGGGTAAATGTTCTTATTGTTGTTGATTAGTCATATCTGGGGGCAGCTAGGTGGTGCAATGGATAAAGCACACACCCTGGATTCAGGAGGACCTAAGTTCAAATCTGGCTTCAGACACTTGACACTCACTAGCTGTGTGACTTTGGGCAAGTCACTTAACCCTCATTGCCCAGCAAATAAATAAATAAATAAAATAAAAAATAAAAACAAAAATAGATTAGTCATATCTGGCTCTTCATGACTGCTTTTGGGATTTTCTTGGCAAAGATACTGGAGAGATTTGCCATTTCTTTCTCCAGCTCATTTTACAGATGAGGAAACTGAGACAAACAGGGTTAAGAGAGTTGCCTGGGGCCAGTAAGTGTCTGAGGCCAGATTTGAACTCAGGTCTTCCTGACTCTAGGCCAGGTACTCTATTCACTACAATACCTCACTGCCCTAGTACTATGTAAATATTATTATCTTCATTGAATAGATAAAGAAATGGATGCTCAGGGTTACATATAGAGTTAGAATCAAAACTGGGACACCAGTTGTTATTAAACAAGTCCAGTGCTCTTTCTACTACACTTGTTCATCCTTCATTCTCAAAGAGAACCATTGACATCATGGATGATGTCTTGACTCATTTATGAATTGTATTTAAGTGAGACAGAGTTATGAAAAGTCATTAGCCTCACTCTCTCTTCCACAGTTATCAAAGTCCAGAGGCAAGACAAGAGTTAATATGACCAGCAATGGCCTGAGATGCAGTGAGTGACCTTGGTATCTTCAATGTCTGACCAAGTTCTAAGCACTCTACACTGCCGACTTCAGCTGCCTTAATGGTTTTTGGAACAAATTTTTCTCATCTGCCCATTTCACAGGGTGTGTGTGTGGCCGGGGTCGGGGAGGGGGGGGGCCGAGGGGGGGCAGGGAGGTCTCTACATGCTTAGAGTAGATATCCCCCTAACTCACCACTGGGTTTGTGACTTGTTGGTTACCATTAACTTGATTTAGGTAGTCTGTTGAGGTTTAACAGTCTCTAAGTGTGGCTACACATTTCTTAGAGCCATAGGAGAAAGTTGGGAGACACCAAAGGCAAATGAGAAGCCCTAAAATGGGTTCAGCAAGTCTTCACACCAGAGGTACTAATCCCCCTGAACACCCCATACACTCCTTCTACTATACTATGATAATAATTGATAATAATAATTAGAATTTATATAGTACTTTAAAGTTTATATAACACTTTACTAATGTCTCATTTCATTTAAAATAATAAGCATTGGGGCAGCTACACAGTGGATAGAGTACCAGCCCTGGAGTCAGGAGGACCTGAGTTCAAATCTGGCCTCAGATACTTGACATATACTAGCTGTGTGACCCTGGGCAAGTCACTTAACCCCAATTGCCTTACCATAAAAAAATTAAATTAAAAATAATAAGCATTTCTATACCACTCTTTGTCATTTTATTCTCACAACGAATTTGGGGGGTGGGGGCCATTGTTATTTCCATTTTACAGATAGAGAAACCAAGGCAAGTAGCAGATAAGTAACTTGCCCAGGATCACACAGATCTAGGAAAAGTATTTGAGGCTGGATTTGAACTCCAGTTTCAGCAGCCTATCTACTGCACCACAAATCATAGATTCAGAGCTAGAAGTAAACTTAAACCTTATCTAATGTTTTTAGGAGTAGCTAAGTTGCATAATGGACAGAGCATTGGGCTTAAAATCTAAAAGACTCATCTTCATGAGTTCAAATCTGGCCTCAGCTGTATGGTCCTAGGCACTTCACTGACTTACCCCTATTTGTCTCAGTTTCTTCATCTGTAAAATGAGCTGGAGAAGGAAATGGCAGACTACTTCAGTATTGTTGCCAAGCAAACTCTAAATGGAACCATGAAGCACTGGACACAAATGAAAACGACTGAACAATGCAACCTTTATATTTTGTAGAAAGGAGAGGTTAAGTGACTTGTAAGACAGGCAATAAATAACAGAGCCAAGATTTTAACTGGGGTCCTGTGACTCCCATTCCAGTGTCCTTGTCTCTATGACTGTTCTTTCTGTTGTTGAGTCATTTCAGTTGTGTCCAACTTTTTGTGACCTTTTTTGAGGGTTTTCTTGGCAAAGATTCTGGAGTAGATTGTCATTTCTTTCACCCACCCATACAGATGAGGAACTGAAGCAAACAGACTTAAGTGACTTGCCCAGGATCACACAGCTAGTAAGTATCTGAGGCTTGATTTGAACTCATAGATGATGAGTCTCCCTAGTTCCAAGCCCTGTGCTCTATCCACTGTGCCACCTAGCTGCCCATCACCATTCTTTGCATTGTTAGTTTGAGTTATAGAGAATTATTCTAGGCTGATTTGCTCAAATACTGTGTGACCAGGTGGTATCAATAGAATGTCTATGTACAAATAACAACCAGCTCCCAATTTTGATGGTCCTGAAAGTCATTTCACATTTCATTTTCACACTAACTATATATAACAAAACTCATCCCTGCCTCCACCAAAATATATTTGGGACATGATTTATATTTTTTAAAATGCTTGAAAAATACAGAAACTTTTCTCACCCCTTCCACATAACTGGTTCAACTTAGGCTACAGATGTAGGGAGTTTAATGTTCACAAAGACTTCCTGAATACAAAGTTGAAAACTTTGCTGCCACACCCTAAGAGAATAACTTTTCAAACTATCTGCATTCCTTTACCTGGGAGGGGAAGGAAATCATGTAAAAAGTAAATACAGGAATGAGTTGGAAAGTTTTTCCTCCCCATTCTTTGATTTTGTGCCCTGGGGCAATGAGAGGAGAGGAGAGGAGAGAAGAGATCAGCTAGCTCTCCAATCCTTCCTTGTTAGGAAAAACTATAAAGAGGCCCCAATCCAGAGGTTAACCTACCTAACAAGGAGGACTGCTGCTAGGCCCAAGGGGCTGTGGCATCATGCTCATTCATTTTTAACTCTGGACCCACTTGTGCTCAGACTGGGTTTAGTCTCCAAGGAGCCTAGCCTTTTAGGATGGGGGTTAGACTGCTTTTTCCTCACACTCTTTGACATGGGTATTGGGGGAGGATTCAGGGTAAACTGCTTAAATCTTGGGATTCACATTTAGTGGTCTTCCCAATGGGAGGACAGGTATCTATTTCCTATATACAAAAGAAATTCTGAACACTCACAAATGTGTTTTGGTAGAAAGAATTAATAACAATTTTGAACAGTTATGTTCCTCATGGGAGACTGATTATTAAACTTCTTCAGAATACACATCAATTTGGGGGATTGTTGAATAGGCATTGTTACATTTCACCTTGGCCCTGCACTGTCATTTCAAAGTCTGTGTCTATTGACTGGGCTCCTCTTATTGATCAACAAAGAGTCACTTGCTTTACCAGTACTCTTAAGTTTTCTTGTTTGTTAGGACCTGTCAGTTTAAATTCATTGGTGTAGACCTTGAAAACCTAGGGTTGTATACAGTTAATGTAAGTTACCAGAGTAGGACTTAAATGAAGGTATGAATAAATAGGACAGAGAGTGGCATAGTATTTAAAGAGCTAGCCTCATTATCAAGAAAACATGGATTCAAGGCCAGTCTGTTGACACATTTTCACTATATGACCCTGGGCATATCACTTAAACTCTCAGTGCTCCCAGGCAAATAAGAAGTTAAGTTTCACAGAAAATGTTTTTTTGTTTGTTTGGTTGGTTGGTTTGTTTTTTTGTTTGTTTGGTTTTGTTTTTTTTTGTGGGGCAATGGGGGTTAAGTGACTTGCCCAGGGTCACACAGCTAATGTCAAGTGTCTGAGGTTGGATTTGAACTCAGGTACATCTGAATCCAGGGTGTGTGCTTTATACACTGCGCCACCTAGCTGCCCCCCAGAGTAAATGTTAACCAGCATCAATAGGGAAAGAAGTTTCCTTCCCTAATGAAATCACAGATCAGAAATTAGTAAATATATATTAGGAAATTTGTTTAACAAATTGATGAGAGAAAAGAATTCTCCAAACCTCTCCTTTATCCAAACTTCTTGTCCTCATTCTTTTCAGTAAAACAAAAGCATTTCCTTCTTTGTGTTTCTACTACCAACGAATGAAATGCAGAAGAAGATATTATCTGCAGCCTAGTAGAATCAACTCTTGTTTCAGAAGATGATGAGAAAAGCACTGGGGAAAGGAACTCTCCTGTACCAAGAAATTGAGGTGAAGCTAAAGAGCAGAACTTCATAACACAAAGTCAGAATTGAAAACTTGCATGCAACATGGGAATGGCAAGCATGACAGGTTAGAATGTTCACTGGTGAGCATCCATCTCATTTTGTCCAGTTTCAAACCTACTAGGTAACTTCCTAGAAATCACTAAGCCTTGCCAACTGTTCTCTAGACTACAATGCTGACCATGGGCTATGATTGGTTAGCTCATTTTGCCCAGGCTCAGGCTTATTACATTATTCCCCACCATCTTTGTGACCTTCTGTTCCCCCTTCCAACTGTACCTCTGAGAATGATATTCAGATCAATACTAACAGTTATAGAAAGGATATGCCAATCATTTCCTCTATGACTTGTCTCACTTCCATGCCCAATACATTCCCCCTCAGCCACCACTCCCCTATATGCGTTGTCTTCCCCTTTAGAATTTAAGGTTCTTGAGTGTAGATATTGTCTTGCTTGTTTGTAAACAAGGTAGCTAAGTGACAGTGGATAGAGTGCTGGACTTGGATTCAGGAAGATATGAGTTCCAATCTAACCATAAATACTTATTATCTGCGTAACTCTGGGCAAGTCACTTACCCTCTCTCAGTCTCAGTTCACTCAACTATAAAATGGGGAAAATAATAAGACCTACCTCCCAGGATAGCTGTGAGGATGAAATGATTGGATTTTACTTGATATTGAGTTTTAAAATAATTAATAAAAACTGTTGTTATAGTTATCTATAGGGTCTATTTATTTTGGAATACTTAATGAATGCTAAATGAAAATGCTCTTTTTTCTCACATTTACAAGCAAAAAGGAGGTGAAACAGTGAATGAGCTATAACCAGGCAATTATCAAACGCTTTTTTGAGCTCTCCTATGTACAAGGAATCACAGGAGATATATAGATACATAAATATTTATGATTAAGTAGATGTATAAAATACTATGGAAAAAAGTGGCTATATTTATATTCCAAATGAAAAAGAGATAAAGTTTCACTAAAATACCAAATTAATCTTTTTTTTTACCCTTAATTTTCTGAGTCCTATAGAAAAAAAAATCTAGAAATATCCCATCTTTTTATCTGGTAGTTGGGTCTGGGATTTCAAGGAACAGAAGCCCAGCCCCACGCTCTGTTGATCAAACTTCTGTGGTTTATTGCTAGCATTTTGTTGGTGCACACACAGTGGTTACAATAAGATATGTGCTCATTTGATTCTTGCCAACCTAAGTTTCAGTTTTGTTTTAGTTCTGAGAGACACAAAATCACATGTATCAGTTCCAGGAAACCAGTCTTAGCCAGAACTGTTGGGTGCTTTCAAGTGGCTCATGGTCAGAATGAACTCTGCTTTATAACTCAAAAGGACAACAGAAGCTACCATTACCATTGGTAAGTATCCCAATCTAGGATAAGTATATGCCTTAGTAGTGAATATACTACTTATTATTAAAGTAGGTAAGGATGAACACAAAAAGTTACACAATTCCTTCAATGTCCCAGTTTTTGTACCTATGGACCTATCAGCTATTCTAGCTCTTTTTTTTTTTTTTTTGCCTCCATAGAGGCGATTAGTAGCCCTGAGCCTGGAATCATGAATATTTGAGTTCAAATTGTCATGGGGTACAGAGCACCCCAGAAGTTCTCTGGGGCACATCAAAGAACCTTCTCCTTGAGAAACTAAACCAGAGGACAGATAATGCCTAGAGAGATAAGTGGAACCAAATCAGACTGAGCTAGCTTCGGATTCCTACCTTTCATTCTGGTCTCCCTTGCCCTGGGGAGATAAATTTGGGTGTGGCTGCGGCCTTTGTGTTGTGAAGAGGGATCTGTAGCCACCCCACACCCAATTCCTCTAGTCACTACCAGTGGGGGATGGTCCTCTCTCACTAAAGGAACTTTTCACAGGCAGATGGTCCACCCCCATCAGTCCTCTATAAAAGTACCTTCCAGTCTCCAGTTCAAGGAGATTTGGTACCTTGGAGCCATGTGCTTCATGCCTATCTCCCCATGAAAGTCCAAGGATTTCTTTCATGGTTTCCCTCCCCGCACCCTTCCCTTCCCTTGGTCCTAAATAAACTATCACTTTATTCTAACTACCTTTTGTGTGCAAGAGGGTGTAATTCTTTAAAGAGGAATTCCTAAGAACCCCAACCCCTACCCCAACCAGTACCGCAATTCCCCCCATATCAAAATCAACCCTCAGACACTTACTAGAGGTGACCCTAGGCATTTTACTTAACCACTATCTGCCTCAGTTTCCTCAAATGAAAAGAGGAGGTAATAATAGCACCTATCTCCCAGGATTATTATGAGGATCAAATGAAAGATTTGTAAAGTGTTTAGTACAATGCCTGGCACATAATAGGTGTTTGTAATTATTAGCTATTATTGTAATTATTAGCTATTATTGTTGTTTGCATCACTAGTACTTACCACACCACCTAGTGTATAATAAATACTTTTTCATTCATTCATTCTTTGATCCAATATCCTATTGCTTTCATAGTACTTCAGTACTATGTAATTGCCAAATCCTGGCAATTAACCCCTTTGAATTTCAGGGGTTTTTTGGGGGGGGATTTTTTTGCTGGGCAATGAGGGTTAAGTCACTTGCCCAGGGTCACACAGCTAGTAAGTGTCAAGTGTCTGAGGCCAGATTTGAACTCAGGTACTCCTGAATCCAGGGCCGGTGCTTTATCCACTGCGCCACCTAGCTGCCCCTGAATTTAGTTTTAATAATGGTTTTGTCCAATTTTTTCAATTGACACCACTATTTTTTTTATTTTTTGGGGGGGGAGTGTTTCTATTCAGAAGTATGCAGTCTCTGTTACCAACCTTAGTTCTCTTTCCAAATATGGATAAAGCCCTTGATCATTTCTCTCCTAAGACTGGTGTCTAGTCACCACCCTTTTGCTCAGTCATTCTATACTTTCCTATTCCCTTGGTTGTCTTTCCATCCTACTACCTTGCTGCTCCTGAAATCAGTCATGATTTACCATCACCCCACAGTCCCAAACCCCTGAGACACTAAGAAATCCATGCAGATGCAGCTCTTGTTAAGAGGACCTATGCACCAACATACAGAATTTAGTCAACATTTTCAGCTTTAGTTTATCATGCCCACATTTCTATGTGAAACTTGTATTCTTACACTAACACTGATAAGACTCATCTTCTGTGTGATAGAGACTTGTAGTCAGGATATCCTGGTTTCAAATCTTGCTTCTGAGATTTGTTAGTTGTGGGATCCTCAGAGATATAACTGAATTTTTTCACCTGGATTAAGTAGCAAGTACCACAGGACATATATGTGATAAATATTGAGAGACCACATATGGGACAATGGGAAAGAGCAAGACAGGGCAGGAGAGAACCTCACCACAACCTGCTCTCTGGGGTTTTTTTTTTTCCATTTTGAATAATTATTCTAGGATCTATTGGTTCTATGCTGTGTAAATAATAGAAGCGCTGTCAGCGCCCTCTAAATTTGTCACCATAGAGTACAAAAGCCTGGTTGTCCCATCCTAGTTGTGATTCTGGCTTCAGGCAACTCTCTGGGACTTATCAACTACAGTTACCAACTCCTGTCATAGATGGGTTATGATCTGCATCAGTGGTAGTTCCTACATCCCCAAAGATCCTTCCAGAGTCGTATCTTCAATGTAATTAGTCACAGCAAGATAGAGGTTAACAATAATTTGCAGAAGTGAACATATGAAAAAATGTATGGAAGAACTCTCCTTGTGGGTATCCTAGAATCAACTCCCCAACTCCAGTAAAAGCTATTTCTGGACTAGAATTTATAATTTCCCAATAGTTCTTTTTTTTAGGTGGACGTGAAGCAAACCAATTATGTAGTATTAAAAGTCACTGGAGTCTAATCCAATGGGAGTTTATGTTGATTTGGTGAATCTGGAGTTTGAATGCATTGACTTTTTTTCAGGATTTTATTTTTAGTCTAGATTGAGCATGTAGCTAGATGGTTTGGTGGATGGAGTTCTGGACCCAGAGTCAAGAAGACCTGAGTTAAAATCTGCCCTCAGACACTTACTGGCTGTGTGACCTTGGGCAAATCACTTAACCTCTGCCTTAGTTTGTTCATCTATAAAATAAGAATAATGATAGGATTGACAGGATAACCTTGCAGGGTTTTGGAGAAGATAAAATGAGATCATATTTATAATAGTGATGATGATGATTGTGCTTGTAGAGTTCTTCTTAGAATTTCTGTAAGTAAAAATGAAGTAGAACCTTAACAAGCACATTTCCTACTCCAAACTCAGGCAGCCAATTAAACATAAGCTTAGTCTGCTGTGTAGGAAGAATGGGCCTGATTTACAGGGGTCAGAAAGAAGCTTCTGTTTTTAAAAAGTCTCTCCCTGATTGCACACATTGTCTGAAATTTTGTATACTTACCTATTTATTCACTGAAGATTTATAATCTGCCTACAGAATGTTAGAAATGGAATTACCTTTGAAATAACTTAATCCAACCCAATCACTTTACAGATGGGGAAATGAAGTAATTTCCCCAGTGACATGCAACTTATAACCTAGGTCTTCTGATCCTCAGTCCCATTTGGAGACTGAAAGGTGAAAATAGAAGCTATCTAACATTCCTTCCCATGCCTTTCATTCCAAAATGAGAGACAAGACTTAAGATGTAACCACCGACAGGAAAGGTACACAGAAACAAATCCACATTAAGGTATAAATGACTAATAAATGTCAGGACCCTTCTGGAGGGCAAGCTTTGCAAAGGAGAAGCATTAAGGAAAAAGCAGAAAGACATGGCCAAAGCAGGTGGGTGAAAAGTGCTGAAAGGAGGAGTGAAGAAGGAATGCCAAACAACAACTTTGCCTGCTCTACAATTTTGCTGTAGGCAAGAACTAGTTACCTAGTGTTCTCCTGGAGAAACTGCTGGATGAAGAAGAAAAAAATGATAGTAAATCCCTGGCTCTATGCAGTATTGTGCAACGAATCAGACTCTGTAACTAATAACACAGTAGTGCTATGCAAGAATGTTTTTGGGTGCTCCAGGTCTCGGCAAATTCATTTTGCTTCCAGGGAAAATTGCTCTGATTTGCATTGATTTATAATGAGCTACTACAGGCATGCACCTAGAGGCAATCAAGTGCAGGAATATCTATTTCCAGGCAGGAATACACCTATTCATAGAGGTTGTCAAAAGTAGCCATTCTTCTTTTCTGTGTCTCAGTTTAGTCTTCTGTACTGTGGACCTATCGGTCTTCTGCTGAGTATTAGTCACAATTCCCATGGTCTATATTACTTATGGTTTAATGAAACAATCCCTTGCAGGACAACACTGAACCAAAGATGATCCACAACCATAGACCAAGTGCTGAGAAGGTTATGGTGACCTCAAGCTGATATACTGATCATCAGAGTACTTGGCTTCTCTCCAAGTCCTCACCAAGGATGTCTCTGGAAGGAATCATATAATTAGTTTTTTAATAGAGGAAGGACCCTCCAAACTAAAGAGAAGTGAATCAATTTAAGTAAAATTCATGAAAAACAGACAATTGGATCTTCCTTGGTTAATCGAGTCCTTGAGGTGGCCAAATTTGCCACATAAGATGCATTCCTTGTAACTTTGGCTCTGGCTCTGTTTAGCCTTCTGACCTGTCTGTCAGTTCTTTTAACTGACTAGAACTGCCAAGTTCTTTCACATCAAAACCATTGAAACATATATCATCAAATGCAAAATAACATCAAGCTTTCTTTTCTAGGAAAGGAACAAGTTCATTCCTTTGAAATTCCCTTCAGGCAAACAAATTTCTAAGCTTTTTATTCCATCTGTCAAATGTATTTGTGTATACACATATACATACACACACATATATGTGTATATGTGTGTGTGTATCATGAACAAAGAACCTTAGCCAAGGTAATCTGTAGATTTCAAGGCTAATATCAGTCACCAGCCAAAACTCAACCTGTGTTAATTAAATCATGGAAATGCATAGACTGAAAAAGAGAATCACTCTGGTTAGTACACAATTTAAACAAATTTCTGAAGTACCTATACAAAGCGAATCTTTAAAGCTACTAGAGAGAAGAGTATGTAACTCTTGAGTCAAACCATTATAAAAACTTGACGTACTAGACTGGTTTATTTCTGAATGATGTCTACACATTAAGAATCAGCTGCAAAGGAGTTATATGGAGGTACTTTCCAGTTTTTTCTGCATTTCCCAGAATCACAGAATTTCAGAGTTGAAAAAGATTTCAGAGACCATTTGACTAATGCCCACATGAGCAATAATTTTCTATATAGCACAAGTGACAAGTGGACAACCAGCCTTTGATTTAAGATTTTTAATGAGGGGGAACCTACAACCTCCTGCAACAGTCCATTCCATTCCTGAATTGCTCTAATTATTAGAAGGTTTTCCCTGACATCCTTTCTAAAATGTCTAACTCTTGCTACTCATTAGCTCATCTGAAGCCAAATGAAACACATTAAAGCTTTTCTCCACATGACAGCTCTTCAAATACTTAAGAACAAGTCTTACATCCCATAAGTCTTCTCTTCTCCATGCCAAATATCCCCAGTTCCTTCAACTGATTCTCTCATGGCATGAGCTACAGACCCTTCCCCATTCTGGCTTCCATCCTCTACACTAGAGCTTTTTAACTTTATTTGGTGATTTCCTTGCAACCCTTTGGTACTTAGACAAAGCCTATGGATACTTTCTGCGAATGATATTTTTAAATACATAAAATAAAATATACAAAATTACAAAGAAAATCAATTCTATTGAAAGACAGGTTTTGTATTTTTTTAAGTTAATGAATTCTAGGTTAAGAACCCCTGCACTCTGCTTCATCTTTAGAATAAATTCTCCAATTTATCCTAAAACATATTGACTAGAATAGAATGTAATACTCCTGATGTAGTCTGACAAGGACAAAGTACAGTAGGACTATCACTGCCTGCTGTCTCTCAACAATACTGAGTATGGCTTCAGAACACTAAAGAATTACACAATTATTTTCATTCATCAGAATTTGCTGGGCTCCTTTGTATTAAGGAAGGCAATGGTGTGGGGTCTTCAAGCAAAAGCTAAGCTTGAACATGAAATGCTCATCTTTCTCTACCTCCAACTGTTTTACAGGGAAACTATTCCCAATTCCAGAAAAAGTTGAACATGTGTGTAACATTCATCCTATTCGAGAAACTTTATGGCATCTTACTTGATATTCAATGAATGAGTTGTTGAAGTTGTGTTCAACTGTTTTAGCACATGAAACATTTAGCTTGGGATTTGCAGTTTCCCAGATCTGCTCTCTGGGCAGGGTGCTTGAGACAGAAATATACTTTTTCAATACACACACCCCCACCCCCTACACACTCACACACACACACACACACACACACACACACACACACACACACACACACACCAGTTTCCCTTTCTGAAATCTGCAAAGCTAGTCAGATTCATTGCCTCTCATGAGCCATAGAGGACAGGAAAGATAATGTAGGCACATCTCTGAAAGTTTTTCCTTTCTTAAGTGTAGATAGCATTAGAGATCAAGGCAGTCGTTTCCCAAAGATTTTGCTTTTTTTAAAAATCAGCTCCCAACAATAGATCTCTTCTCCAATCATATTGTGGGGACCAATTTTTAATTGGGGAGTGTTAGCTAAGCGGCTTGCCACAATATTGGGGCAAGGAAGGAGACCGGCAGCCTCCCTCAAAACAGAGCAGGATTTATTTAACAAGAACGAACTTTAAAAAAAACAAAAACAAAACACAAACAGGATCAGTAGGATCAAGGGAAAGGAAATAAAATGGGGAAAGGGAAATTATACAACCTGAATAACACCACCACCCAGGAATCAGCTGAGAATACACAGCAGCATCCTGTTACCTTCCAGCTTCCAACTAGAATAGCAAATCTCCTCCCTCCCCCCCAGAAGACCCCAGATGGCCCCTAGCCAATTGGCTGGCTGCTCTGACAGTCACATGACTACCCTCACTAGGCTTCCAATCATTATAATTTTGCCAGGCCCATGTAGGCATCACTTGGCGAGTGGTGATGACCACCATGACGATAGCTACAACCAGTGGGTGGAGCACCATGCCATTTGTGGATCCCCAGAGGCCAGTGCTCGCCAAGGTTTTTTTAAAAAAAATTCTAGCCAAAAGATGGGGTCATAAAAACCTCAAATAACAATCCTTTACAATGTCAACTCCCTGCATCACCTTCAGAAATTGTCTATTGTTAGTCAGTCTTTTTTTCAATTGGGCTCAATTCAAATTTTTTGACATTATATGCTTCTGTCTCTGTTTTGCTTCTTTGGTGCTATAGACCTCTTAGTTCCATTGGCTTTCCAGCTTCATCAGCTTCTGTCTTTTGATTTATATGTAAAGTTTCTGAAAGTGACTTCTAATCTCTCATCCCTTGTCTTCTCATGCGTTTTTTATGTCTCTCTTCCCTCAAATCAGGGCCTACTCTGGTATAGTAAATCACCTCCATTGAAACACCCCAAAATCCACATTTCCAACAGATATGATTCAGTCAGTTTGCAAATGCCTCTTAATAACTCTTTGATTCAGAATTCTGGGAAGTAAAGTTCCAAGTCCTAAAAACAGTCACATGTAAGTTAGCTGCTGGGAAACAATTCAGTACAACCATATTTAGCACCAATCAATACTTTTACCTTCAAAATACTGCTTGCTCTCAGTTCCTCTCAAAATGCTCCTCAAACCTGTTTATCTGTAGGGCTTCTTCTCTAGCAGATCTTCTCAAAAAAAACATCTGTTTCTCCTCAAGCTGCTTTTCTTTGTGTTTCTCACACAAATATCCCTTCTTTGTCACTTAGAGCAAATAAAATATTGACATATTTAAGGAACAGTACCTTACATTATCAAATGAATCTCTGATCTCATAGATTTATGAGTGCCCTCCAAAGATCAAATCACAACTCCTTCATGCCTGCTTTTCCTGGGCAATCTTGTCCATGGCCTTACAAAAGTTGTCCCCTTGGAGTTTACCCAATATGTTGAAGACCTTTCTCATTTTTTTCTGACATCCTGAGGATACCAGCATTCTGGCTATCTGTCATCTCTTATTCTTGATATATATAACAAGTCCACTTTTTTTTTTCCTATCATACAATTCCTTGATGATGTCCTTTATTCCTATTCTTCTTTGGAGTTGCTCATTGATTATATATTGCAGCTTCCTCATTCTCATTGTGTGCTTCTCCTTTACCTTCTGGGTGATGCTCATCTTTAGCTCTTCAGACACATGGTATTCTGCATCTCACTGTCATATTGAAATACTTGTAAAATGTTCATATTAAAAAGATGGGCCTTTACTTTCATGAGAAGGTGGGTGCCATTAAAAGAACTTTGAAATTTCCTCAAAGCAATCCATCTCTCTTCCTCCTATTCAAATCTGGGCCTACCTCATTATCTATCTATATTAACATAAATATATATGTAGATATAAATGTGTTGCACAAACTCTGGAGGAGATCCATCTAAATGAATGTTGAAATCTGGTCAATAGATGTTCTTTATCCATTTGATTTTTTCCTCTGTGGATGAACAGGCCAAATCTCTTTGAGTAATTATAGATCTCTTGTAGGTAGCTCTTCAGTGTTCCAGGACTATTCAATCACCATAATATCTTTTAAGAGGAAAATCTGACGGGTCTCATGGATACTGGCTCTCCCTCATCATGGTGGCAAATAACCTTGGCAAGCATACATCTCTTTGTAGTTTTTTTGCCTTACCTAGTGTTTATTATCAGAGAATTATTAAAAAGAGTTATTTCTATTATGAAACCTTCCAAAGAGTCTTAACCATTCCTAATGTATAAATGAGAGACTCCTTACTGAAAAAAAAAACTTCAACTTCAGAGATTCCTAAGGTACAGAGAGACAATCCACGGAGCCTCAAACTACTAATGGCCAATTTAGCCAACAAGTTCTAGTTCAGGCATGAAGCCCAATAACTCTGATGATGATTATTATCAACTAGTAAAGGTAGTAAGGTAAATTGATCAGCTGGAGAAATTAGAGTAGTTACACATGTAGCTATCTCTACCCAATTTAGATAGAGAAAGAATCTGAGAGGCATTTCTTTTTTTTTTCCTACAACTTCAACTTCAGAGATTCCTAAAGTACAGAAAGAAAATCCACAGAGCCTCAATGGCCAATCTGGCCAACAAGTTCTAGTTCAGGCATGTAGCCCAATGACTCTAATGATGATTATAATAAAAATATATAATCAACATATATAATCATCAACTAGTAAAGGTAAAGGTAAATTGATCAGCTGGAGAAATTGGAGTGATTACACATGTAATTACAAAGAAAATGTGTCATATATAATTATATATGTTCATTGATGTATAAGCTAATTACTAGGTTTTGTTATCTTTTATTAGTTTTCTTTTTATGTTTATTTATTAATGTGCTAGTGATATGCATTTACTGTAATATGTATATACAGCTACCTGCTGGTTGTGTGTCATTTTGCTCTTTGTTTATTTGTAGGTATACTAATGGATATACATATTTTATTATAATGTAGGTCTATCAATATTGTTATTGACTTACTTTGGTTTGTTTTTGCTATATGTGCTTTTTTGCCTTTGTACTTTGGATATAAATGTACTCTCATGAAATATATCCTGTATGTAATTTTGACATATAGCTATTGAAGCAACTTGCCAAGGGTTGCTATATCTACTGTATTAATGGGCATTTGATGTAATCCTAATTCTGAGGCAACCATTTTTATCCTTTCCCAGAATGTATGGGTTTTGAAAAGAAAACTACTGTGTAGAAGGGAAATGAGTTGCTAAGGAAGCTCTACCCACATGTAGAGAGTAGAGAGTGAATTCCCCAGGCTTGTGTGGTCAGGGGCCCAAGGTGCAAGAGTGATTAATGGCTTAGCCTACTGTACTTACCAATGTAAGCTATAAAGTAAAAATACATTATATATGTAGATACAAATGTATGTGTTTGTGTGTGCATTGTCATATATATGATTACCTACACAAGTAGACAATGCATACACATACAAATACATATATACACACATATAAATATATATACATATACAAATATATAAGCAGACACATTTACATGCATATACATATATAAATACACATACAAATATGTTTTTATGCATATAAATATAAACTCATATATAGGAGCATGTGCATATCTAAATACATACACACACATATATGTGTGCATACATGCACATGCAATGCACATGCACAAATACATATACACCTATGTTCCAACCTTAATCTTCTAGTGCACTGTTTTTCTCCTAGTGGACTCAAATGGTACCATCCTTTGGCTCTCCCAGAAAAGGTAATCATTTCACTTGAGTCTAACAACAATGGACTCCCCTTTCCTCCTCCTAACTGGGCTTTCTATTGCTACCTTGGCACCTCTAATGGGATGTTTAATAAGAGTCATTACTGGCCACCAAAGGAAAGGCATCCTAATGTTTTGTAATGTAGCCTGTACTGCCAAAGGTTGCATAGTTGCAGTTCTAGGTGAAGGAAAAATCACAACCTTATGGGCAAGTGATGGCTTCCACGAACCAAGTATGAAAAGAAAAAGAAAAAAAAGGAAGGAAAAAGAATGGAGAAGGGAAGAAGTTATTGAATAAAGAGGGCAGGATTTCCCTGACTAAGCCTGTGGAACCCTGGCCTCTGTGTCCCTTGTCTATTCTTCGGCCATTCATTCAAGTAAATCACAGTACTAAAACAATTAATAGAACCAAGTAAAACGCAGTGAGCACCCTCAATACCTTTACCTAGTTCACAGAGTCACCGTTTAGGAAGTAAACCATTCTCTGGTCTGTAGCTCTAGGTTCGATACGATCTATTCTGCATTAAGACTCTAACACATGAACAGGCAGTTTTTCAATGAATAAATCAAAACTATGTATAGTCATATGAAAAAATTGCTCAAAATCATTATTGGTTAGACAAATAAATGCACATTAAAACAACTTTGAGATATTGTGGTATATCATTGCAATGGAATACTACTGTGATGGTAAGCTGATTGGTTTTAGAAAAACATGGAAAGACTTAGACCTATGAAGGAAGATGCTATCTATCTCTAGAGAAAGAAGTGACAAACAGGAATGTGTATAGTATGGTTATATATACATAAAACATACACATATGTGTGTATATGTACATATTATATATACATATAGATAAATATCTGTATATACATTCATGCTTAATTGTATCCTTCTCTGGGATGGAGTGGGGAGGGGGGAGGGAAATAAAATAAAAAGTGCACAGCAGAGAACAAAAGAAAACTTAGAAGGAAGCAGAGAAAATCTGCTTAGCTTTGAAAACAATGTATTTATTACATAGGGTTTACAAAAAAAAGTAAACAGTTTGAAATAGAAATTTGTTCTTTTATATTGAATTTTCTATTTATGCTCTGCTGTGTACATGGAACATTTTTCTTGTTTTGCATTTAAATTTAAAATGAATGCTTTTTAAAAAAGACTCTAACCCTAACTTTTGCTACAAAGTCCAGAGGCTTGCCAACATATTTCACATGGATTCAAACACTCGGGGGCATAGAGTCAGGGATGGTTTGCCTTGATGGCCAGTGCTGTGTCCCACCTAATCAGCTTTCAATGCCACAGATCTTCCTATGGATCTATTTGTGATAACGGCCTTATCATGAAGGGAGATAAGTAATAAGAAGAAAACAGTGTGAAGAGACTTAAAGAGCCTCAGAGTCAGGAAGCCTGAGTTCTTGGCCTTCCTTTGTCCTTTCCTGACTGTGTGATCCTGGGCAAGTCACTTATCCTCTTGTTGCCACAGACAACACTCTAAGACCATAAAGTTACATAAAAGTTTTTTTATTTGTATTGGTGGGGGGAATTTCCTTACTGTTGCTTTCAATCACTTTTCATTCATATCTGACCCCATTTGGTGTTTTCTTGGCAAAGATACTAGTGATTTGCCATTTCCTTTTCCAGCTAGTTTACAGATGAGGAAACTGAGGTAAATAGGGTTAAGTGACTCACCCAGGGTCACACAGTTTGCGTCTGAGGCCAAATTTGAATTCAAGAGATGAGTCTTCCTGACTCTAAGACTGACACTTTATCCACTGTGCCACCTAGTTGCCTCGATTCCCTTACTAGAAATTCCTTATGCCAGTGAAATCTCAAATCCAATTAAACAAACAACAACAAAAAGATAATTGAGGTATGGCTGACAGTGGAGAATACCATTCTCTTTAGCACAGGGAAGATGTTTTTCCAATATATGGTTCAGATGCTCAATCTGCTCTTGGACATAAGGAAACCTCCTCCCTTCACCATCCTACATAGAACATAGCAGGCAGCCTAATTATAGGGTTTCTTGCTGCAGTCAGTTCCCCAGCAGAAGAGTCACATCCATCATTGCTCAGCTCTATTGAAAAAGTCATGTGAGAAAAACATCTCTCTTCCTCCCTCACCCTTTTCAAAAGCACCTGGGTACCATGGTGACCAGCACGATAATCATAGGTAACTGGGTAGGCCAGTCAACATCACAGCACACGCTGTTCCACAAACAGAAGACAGGTCGTTTGCACACAAGTCACTCAAAAAGAATGAATCAAGGACATAGTGAAATGGAGTTTGAATCAAGGCAACATTGGTATCAACAGCAGGGTCATAACTGTGGTTACAAGCTGCTTCTGGCTTGTACAAAGCAATCAGACAGTAGAATGTTTAGTTGAAGTAATAATGTGGGGAGTGTGTGTGTGTATGCACGTGCATGCATGCGCATGCACGCTCACTGAGTCTGAGCTACTCTTTACCTATAATTTGGGAAAAGTTATAGTACAAATAATCTCCTACCAATGTAAGGAATGGACAATACAAGGTCATATTCTGGACTTTTTTGATGTATGTGATTTAATTCCATTCAATAAACAGTCATTAAATGTCAGATGATTATACAGTCCTATGATCTTTAAAGTCCCTTCCAGCTTTAATCCTAGGAATATTTTCACTACCTACTTCATAGAACATTTGTAAGGAAAATGCTTTGTAAGCCTTACAATGCTATAGAAATATCAACTGTTACTGTAACCATATGGTAGGAAAAGGGTGCTGCGGACAGTAGCTTAATCTAATTCAGTAGGAAGGACTAAGTGCTGCCCAGTGTTCACCCCCAGGTACTGCCCAACAATAGAGAGAGCTTTGGGGTAACTTCCAGGAGTACTCTCTGACTCTCTGAGTTCTGGCTGTCTCTCTGTCCTTAATTTTACCTCTTTTGTGGGTGGTAACATTCCTCTCTGTTAGTCTAACAGTTTGGCATAAGGACACATCTATTCAGATCATGAAACAGTTCTTATCCTACTACACAAAACCCCTCCTTGATACTTTCCCTGCTGCATTTCAAACAAGTTTCATTTACAAAGAAATAATGGGATACATTTGTTTTATCATAATATCAGAAATTTTTTAAAATTTAAAAATAAAATTATCAATGCATCCAAAATGGACACCTTTCCCCATTAGCCTATGTAGTTCTTGGAACAAATGAAATTTTGCTTTTGCTAAATAAGCTAAATCTGCAGAAACTTAGTTTTGCTTCATAGCTCCTTCCACAGAAATCCAGTAAGGCATCTGCCTCGGAGAGATCTCATTCATGACAATACTTATGACAAGTTCAGTGTCTACCTAGTGAAGATGGATAAGGCACTCAATGTTCTTTTGTTGTTTTTTCTTTCAAGGCAGTAGGGACTCAGGTTCCCTGCCATACTTGGGCCACAACACATCTCCTTCCCTGGATCCCAGATCTTTGATCATGCTTCATTTAGCTGTAACTATCCCCTTTCATATGATCAAATATGAGGGGAAGACATCAGCTCCCAGAAAGGATGGATGTACCACTTCTCTTTAGTTATGTGTCTTTTCCCCAAATCTCTTTCACAATTCAGTTCAACCTCTCTTAAGCAACTCACCCTCCAGCTTTGTTCCATCCAAACTCCAGTTCTGGAAACTTATTGTTGGGGTCCATGGCCTATCTCCCTGGCCAGGCAGATTCTATCATTATTACCTTCCTGTCTTCACCCACTCATCCCATAGGTGAGGAGAGAAAACAGGGCTTGTAAACTTTATGTAAGTTCTATCAGCTGCTTTGGCATATTTAGAATATTACCATCATCAGATAAACCAATGGGAACATTGAAAGATGATGCTATAGATGAGAACATAAAGCTGGAAGAGTTATGAGAATTGTGAATGATTATTAACTTAACAGTCACCAATTGGCAAATAAACTTTATTTATTTCTGGGTATTCTCCCATTCTTTATTTTTTAAAATAATAAAACATTTTTATTTAAAGTTTTCAGTTCCAAATTTTATCCCTCCTTCTCTCCTTCCCCTCTTCCCTGAGGTGGTAAGCAATCAGATATAGATTATACATGTACACTTATGTAAAACATTACCACATTAGTCATTTTGTATAAGAAAACATGAATAAAAGGGAAAAAAATGAAAGAAAGTGAAAATACCCTGCTTCAGCCTGTTTTCAATCATTATCAGTTCTTTGGAGGTGGATAGAATACTTTATCATTGGTCCTTTGGGATTGTATTGGATCATCATATTACTGAGAGTAGTTAAATCATTCACAGTTCTTCATCAAACAATGTTGCTGTCTTTGTGAACAATATTCTCTTGGTTCTGCTCATTTCATTATATATCAGTTCATATAAATCTTTGTAGGCCTTTCTGAAATCATCCTGCTTATTATTGTACAATAATATTCCATCAAAATCATATACTACAGCTTGTTTAGCCATACCCCAGTTGATGAGCATGCCCTTGATTTCTAATTCTTAGCCACCACAAAAAGAGCTGCTATAAATGTTTTTGTACAAATAGGTCTTTTGGGGGGAAGCTAGGTGGTGGAGTGGATAAAGCACCAGCCCTGGATTCAGGAAGATCTGAGTTCAAATCCGGCCGCAGACACTTGACATTTACTAGCTGTGTGACTCTGGGCAAGTCACTAAACCCTCATTGCTCCACAAAAAACAAAAACAAAACCAAACAAAAAACCCCAAATAGGTCTTTTTTCTCTTTTTTGGGATGTGTTTGTCTTCCATTCTTTAAATTACTCCATTTGTAGTACTAGGAAGAAAGGAATGGATTTGATGTCCCACCTCTCATTTGGAAGTACATTAGTAATGTATCTCCTAAGAAAAAATCCCATCCTTCTAGGATGTTCAGAGGTGACTAAATTTCCCCCCTCCATAGCTTCACTTTTTTACTTCCTCAGTAAAATGTTCCAAAACTGGTCTTCCTAAATTAATTTGTAACATTTTGGGACCTGAAATGTCATATATTGGTAGAATCTACCAATATTGTGATTATGGACTACTCCTGGGATAAAGGTAGGGTTCATACCATTTTGGAACAAAACAAAGGAAATTAGCAGGGGTATGCTAGAGATAATAGAAAATTTGGAGTCTGAGGTTGGAGAAAAGCATCAGATTTGAAGTTTAGGAGAAATAATCTGTAACTGACAGACATGAGTTTACAATGGCCTTTCATGACCGTTCATGGTCTCAGCTTCTTCATCTACAAAATGTGGACTTAGATTATATGAGGGCTGGCAACCTGCAGCCTGGGGTTCTCTGCCTGCTTTTGTATGGGAACTAAGAATGGCTTTTACATTTTTAGATACAATTTGATTTTAAAATGTCAGAACGGTTCTTAGCTCACCAGCCTACAAAAGAAGGTGGCAGGCTGGATTTGGCCCTAAGCATTAGTTCACTAGCCCCTGGGAAGGATAGAGACAGAGAGAAAGAGAGACAGAGACAGAGAGAGACAGAGAGAGACAGAGACAGAGAGACAGAGAGAGACAGAGACAGAGAAACAGAGACAAACAGACAGAGAGACAGAGAGAGACAGACAGAAACAGAGACAGAGACACAGAGACAGAGAGACAGAGAAAGAGAGAGACAGAGAAAGAGAGATACAGAGAAAGAGAGACAGAGAAAGAGAGACAGAGAAAGAGAGACAGAGAGAGAGGAGGCAGCTAGGTGGCTCAGATTATAGAGCTCTAGGCCTGGAGTCAGGAAGACCTGAGTTCAAATTTGCCCTCAGATATTTACTAGCTGTGTGATCCTGGGCAAGTCTCTTAACATCTGTTTGCCTCAATCTACTGGAAGAGGAAATGGCAAACCACTCTAGTATCTTTGCCAAGAAAACCTCATGGACGGTATGGTCCAAGGAGTAGCAGAGTTGGACACAGCTGAACTAATGAACAAGGTCCCTTTCATCTTCTGACATTGTGTTTCTGTGATTTCCATCATGTTATCTTATCAAATCATTGCCATAAAACTGTCATATCTTCTGGTGGTAGACCATAATCCACTTTCCCTTCATATACTCACTGTCCCTGACATCTTTGAACTTACTTTCTGACTCATATGTGTAAGGTTTTGAGAATGCCAGTGTAGTTCATGGTGTGACCATCACCCATGTAGCTTCAGATAATTACTCCCATGTTTTTGTATCCTTTCAAGTTCAGAACTCTTTCTAACTATAACTGGTGATATTTTGAAGTCAGCTGCCCCAGACTCCATACAAAACCAATCGTTAAATTTTCAGTGAAAGTAGCTACACCTTAGAAATTGTTAACTACTACAAATCCAGGCTTGATTTATTGTTTTGTTCATCGACAAGACCTAAGAAAGTGATGGATAAAATATTAATGCAAATTACACAAAAAAGCATATCATTAGTACATTTTCTCCACAAAGAGTTGTTAAACAATTACTAGCATACCCTTGCCCATAACTCATGAGTTCTCACTGATGCTTTAACTATAGTTAGCCAGAAAATCCAACAGACACTTATTGAAATAATATAATGGGGCAGCTAGGTGGCACAGTGGATAGAGCACCGGCCCTGGAGTCAGGAGTACCTGAGTTCAAATCCAGCTTCAGACACTTAAACACTTACTAGCTGTGTGACCCTGGGCAAGTCACTTAACCCCAATCGCCTCACTTAAAAAAAAAAGAAATAATATAACAATAAAATATTCCCCTCCTATAAATAAATCTGAAGTTTAATCTTTCACAAAAACACAACTACTCAGTAGGAAGAGTAGATTTGTGTAGAAATCACTTCTGGTTTACACATATGTGGGGAATAAGTGTGGCCAGGGCAGTGGTAGAGCATGGTATCATGGTGTCTAGGAAACATAAGTGCAGGCACATGCATAAGGGGAGTGATTGCAAGTGTAGGGGCCAAATTTAATATGGGGAGAGTTAATTGGGTGGCTCACCATAATATTAGGATTCAGAAAATGATGAGGGACCTGTAGGTCCAAAGTTTCCTCCCTTCCAAACTGCTTTTTAAAGTTATTTCTCCCAGGCCTATAAGAAAGGAGATTAGCCTCTTTTTCACAAACAAATCAGGTTTTATTAATGGGAATAAAATATATAACAAAGGTGAAATTAACAAAGCCAAGGACAAGGGCATAGGGGAAGAGAAAAATGGATAAGTTCCCTGGCTCTAGCAAAGACTAACACAATCCCCAAACTTGCTTCTATCTCAGCTAATTTGAAGAGCTGGCTTTGTTTCTATTAACTCACCACCTGGGGTCTATAGTTTCTATAGGAGTCAGCTATGCAGCCTCTCTCTCCAGTCCACTCTCTGAAGCTCACCAATCAGAAAAGAGAGAGCTCAGAGCGAGCATTCTCTTTTCTACCTTTTCTCTCCCTCCCCCCAAAAGGGAGGTCCTTCAAGTTGCTTGGCCAAGAGTGGTCCCCCTAGTGACGTCAGTAGTATATGTCACTCAGGGCAGGCCAGGTGTGGCCTATATCTAATCATCTCAGGTACTTAGTCGGTTTCTCAAACAATACTAGATCAATCAGGTGGGACCCCTGGGCATCTGCCAAATTCCATTATTTTATCACACAAAGCTGCTGATGTTTTCTAGCAACTGTTGTCACACTTGTTTCTGTTGGACCTGTTCCTCCCTGAATTAAATATTGTTATCCATTTATCCCTGACAGCTACTCTTTTACTGGGCATCTCTGCTACTCTCTAACAGGTGTGACATTTTTGGTCCAGTTGTTCTTTAATTATTTACCTATCTTCAGGGTCAACTAGTCCACATCCACTAAGGATGCTGATTAGTAAACCTCTCCTATGCAGAGGAGGACTATAGCTCTCCTCAGTCAGTCCTTTCAGATAATGACTAATAAGAATTCTTTACCTCAGCTAGCTTGTCCTCAAAGTTGACAAAGGCACAAGATGAGTTCAGTTCTTCTATTTAAACTCTTCTTAAAACTATTCTGTTTGATTCTTCTCTGAATTACTTGGCTCTTCAGTTAACTATCCTCTTCTCCACTTTCTCTCCTGAGTTTCTCATTTGAACTGTCATCTAACTTATGGCTAGAAACCATGTTTAGTTCTTAGATATGAGCAGCTAGGTGGTTACCCTGGGCAAGTCACCTAACCCTCTTTGCCTTAGTTCCTCTTATGTAAAATGAGCTGGAAAAGGAAATGGCTAACTACTCCAGTATCTTTGCCAAGAAACCCCCAAAAGAGGTTCTGAAGAGTCAAATACAACTGAGTAACAGCAACAAAATGATTACATATCTCTGACGTGGCAAATGTCCCCTGGGCTTTGCTTCCTCAAAAAGAAAATGAACTCTTTGACAATGTGGTAAATACAATTTTAACCACCTTTTCCTATCATGCTCCTCTGCCCTTTTCATATAGCAAATAACTAGTGCTGGTTAGAGAAGGCTAAGGACTTTCCTTAGCAATACCTCATAACGTTATTTCTACTAGGTCTTACTAAACTAGCAAAAGAAAAACAAGTTATTTTCTGGGGTTTACATAACTTCCACCTTTTGCCAGTTACATCCTGAACCTATCTAAGAAGAATAAGACTTATCCTCAATGCTGTTATTAGAAGTGGTAATAGAAACTAGACCCTGGGTATATGGAAGGAGAGTTTCATGAGTTGACTATACCTTGACAAGCAATAGGACTATTTAGAGAATCAGAATGTGCTCAAGGGAAGTATAGAGTGTTCCTTAGAGAACAGAGTAGGTAGAGAGTGGGAGGAGTGAGGACTAGTGAGTCTGAGCCTGAGGATGGGAATGAGGGGAGGGAGGAAGGGAGGGAGGGGGAGAGGGGGGGGGAGAGAGAGAGAGAGAGAGAGAGAGAGAGAGAGAGAGAGAGAGAGAGAGAGAGAGAGAGAGAGAGAGAGATGACTGAAGGATTGTTGGAAGGCTGGGAACTTTGTAGGTTTGCATGAGAGTCAGAAGTATGTGGAGGGGGGAAAGTGAAGCAGTTTGTACTAGAGAATTAGGGGCTGGTGTGTTCAAAATTTTAGTGCCTCTCCCTGCATTCAATGAGACTAGTACTGGGAAGATGTAATGAATAGCCCAGTCAGAGTCTATGTGGAATAGTATATCTAAGTGGCAAATTTCTGAGCTGCCTGTAACCCAGAGGGTCCTAAACTTTTTTGTATCATGAGCCCCTTTTGCAGTTTGGTGAAACCTATCAACTTCTTCTCATTAAACATTTTTAAATATACAAAATAAAACACACAGTATAACAAAGGAAACCAATTATACTGCAATATAATTATCAAAGGGAAAAAAGGCATTTAAAACTCAGCTTAAGAACCCCTTATGTAGACTTTATTTTAGGAAGAGAGTGCCTGGGGGCAGACCAGGAAACAGTGTCCAAAAGGCTTAGAGACCTATGGGTCCTGAGTGGTAGTTTGTGACAGGTTTTTAAAACCATAGAATCACATGAAAATTTGGCAAATGACTCTTCTCACAGTTAGCTAATTGGAGATAGAAAAGATAAATGTGATGATGAAGAGGATTTTTCAAAGATGACAGGATTGAATAAATGGCTCACTAATTGAGACCCATTGTCCACCCAGCTTTGTAGTTTGACTCTCAAAGAGGCACTGAGAGACATAATTTGATAAGGCACAGTTGTCTCAGCTGACTCCAACTTCAAAAGCTGAGTTTCCAGCTCCAAAGGTTCTTGGATTCACTAAAAAGTTAATTATGAATCTGTCATCTCTGAATTTTCCTAAAGAATTTTTAAAGAAATTTGTATTTTCTACCTTGGAATAATAAATAGAAGCATGGTATTTGTGCAAAGAGTATTGGGCGTAGAGTTGGAAGATCTTGATTCAAGTTCTGGTTTTAATGCTTAAGAAGCAAGTATGCACTGGAGTCAGCTTTTACAGGCCTAAGGAGATGATTGTTAAATTTTCAGTGTGAACATTTACACCTCAGAAATCGAGAAATGCTAAAAATCAGGGCTTAATTTATTCTTTTGTTGATTGTCTAGACTTAAGAAAGTAAAAGAGAAAATGTTAATAATTCCTATTAAGCTTAAAGGTGTACTATTGGCCCCTCCCCTCCCCTTCTTTCCCCCACTCTTCCTACTCCTAGAGTCAGTTGTTAAACATTTACCAACATATTCCTACTGATAGCTATAGTCCTTAGGAAAGACATTTACCTTTCTGGTCCTCAGTTTCTTCCTCTATAAAGTGAGGAGGTGGAACTAAATGATCTCCAAGTTTTCTTTCAGTTCTAACATTCTGTGATTCTATTCCAAGCCATTAACAACTATTCCCTGTTAGAGTTTTCCTGAAAGATAAGAGAAAAGAGGCAAAAAATAACAGAACAAAATTTGTATTCTGGGTGTTCTCTATGACTTTTATCTAAATGGTGATGCATGAAGGAATAAGATTAGTTCTTGAGCATAGAGATGGAGACCTAGGATGACTGTCATCAAAATTGATGGGAAAATTTTAAGAAAAAAAAAAGAACTTCTGGGTTCCGCACCAAAGATGCCATTCAAAGGATCTTAGATTTAGACCCTGAAGTTATCAAGTGCAAATCCCTAATTTTTAAAATGGGGATATTGAAACTTAGTGAGATTGTGCTTTTGCCAAAGGTCACAGAGCTAGTCAGCATCCAAGGTGGCATTGGACCTCCAAGTCTAGCACTAGATATGCTAACAGAATATTGTTTCTCAAGAAGGTCCTTCTGCCTAATTCCCACCCTATTTCCTATGCCTGAACTTAAGCTTTAACATAAACTTGGAAGCTTGGTTATAACAAGAAGGTCCTCAAGTAACTACACAAGGTCATAGAACTTAAAGCTAGAAGGGACTTCAGAGATCATCTCATGCAACCCCTTCAGAAACATCTGTGTGGTACAGTGGCTGCTGGACCTGGAGTCAGGAAGACCTTGAATTCAAATCCAGTCTCAGACACACCTACTAACTGTATGACCATGGGCAAGTCGCTTATCCTCCTGCCTGCCTTAGTTTTCTAATCTGGAAAATGGAGATAATAGAACCTAACTGCCAGGGCTATTGCAAGGATCAAATACAATAATATTTGTAAAGTGCTTTGTAAACCCTAAAGCTTCCTATAACTGGTAATTGTTATTATTGTTGTATGATGATACTTCATTTTACAGATGAGGAAATGGAGGTTCTAGGTTCAAATTTTGGATGTGCTCATTAATATCTATGTGATCTTAACCAAGTCATTTAACTCTTCCAGACCTCAGGCACCATATACAATATTCATTCCTATACCCCATGCTGCATAATTTAGTTATGTTTCTGATCTATTCCCAACCTCCTTGCTTGCTTTCAGACCTTAGGCATCTAGTATTGACTACTGTCAAACTCTGAGATACCTGAACTTGTCCTTGTGGCATTAGAGACAACACTTCCTTCGGGACAGAGGAAGTCATGAACCTACTCTCTATTCTCCTATGACTCAGAAGGAGGGGAAGATCACTTTCCCACAGACCTTCTCTCTTTGGCAGATAAATATTAGAAATTTTATCTTCCTTATAGGGAGATTTCCATAATCTTCCAAAAGTATTCTATAAAAAGACAAGCTGTTTATTAACATGGCTCTTGAATCACGTACATGCTTGGAAGAGGAAATTTGGGCCTGCAACTGAGATACAGAAAACTGTGAGATTTTTATAGTGAACAGTGCCTGTGTCTCTGATGAGATTACACTCCCTAGTACATATTCATTAGAAACTTCTATAAATCATCATTACATCCTCTCCAGTCTAGCAACATCCAGGATACCACGGCATTTTGAAGACTTTAAGTGGGAGGTAAAGTTCTTCTCTCTATTTCCCCTTCCCCCATCTGAAACACTTCCTCTATGGCAAGAGTTTTAATATTTTTTATGTGGAGGGAGTGGGAGGAAAAGCGATGAGAAAAGAAAGCTGTCTATAGGAACAAAAGAATACAATGAAAGCATTGCTTATAACCCATTAAGACTAAAATAATGTGGCACACACCCAAATAAGAAAATAGACCTTTGTCTAGGATATACCATTGTAGGTAACATCATCTAGGAACGTTCAAGCTGAATGAAGGGTCTTTTGCTACTCAGTGGCAAAGCTAAAATGAAATCCATATTTCCTGGTACCCAATACATCCAAAGCCAAATGGCCTCCCTGGTATTCATTTTCCCCATCTCTGAAATAGTGATGCTATAATTTGCTATTTATCTACACTATAAAAATGTCATAAGAATCATAGAATGGTTAAAGGGGGAAAGCATCATCAAGGAAAAACTTCCATATACTCCGAGATGGCAGGGGAAGGGATGTGACTGCTAAATGTACATATCACCCTACTTCTGATCATGGAGGATTTATCCCTTATAGCTCTGAAACTCCTGCCTTGAGCCCTTTCTCCAAGTGCTGATTGCTAAGTGCCTTCAACAGCCCACTAAATCTAGAACATCCTAGTTATGCTTCATTTTACTCCCCAGACCATCTCTGTGCTTTCTCTCTCTCTTTCTGTCTCTCTCTCTGTGTCTCACTCTGTCCTTCTGTTCCTGTCTCTCTATGTCTGTCTGTCTCTGTCTCACACACACACACACACACACACACACTTCACAGTACCAGAAATATAATTAAATCAATCCTGCCATTGATACTGCAAATGTTTAGTCAATCTACTCCCCCATGGCTTCAGTCACCACCCCTATAACTTTCTAAACCAAAATACCTATCCCTGGCTACCCATTCCCCTATATGTGCTATCCTTCATTAGACTATACACTCTTTGAAGGGAAATACTGTCTTCTATTGCTTAATGCAGTGCCTGGTGAATAATAAGCATTTAATAAGTACTTTTTCATTCATTTGCTTATCCACTTATTCACTCATACATTTATTTATTCACTTATTCATTCTTTCATTTATTTGTTTAATTATCTGTTTATTTAATTATTTGTTTATGCAAGAACAAGCTTGTAAGTCAGATGGTTCTGAGATATGGGTGAGTCTTATGATTTCTTGGAATGACCAGGGAGTGGCCTATTCCCTACAAGGGCTGAGAGATTAACATGTACCAGATTATTTGGGCATCAGCAGACCCAATATAAATTTCTTCTTAGGAAAAAAGAAGTGGCGTCCAAATTCAAGCAAAAGCAAAAGCCAAAGGCCAGATCTCTTCAAAGACTGACTTCAAGGCTGACATCCTATCTACTTCACCACACCAGCCAAAAAATTATATGAAAAGACTTGAGAGTTAGGTCCTTTGAGAAACCTGAGGTCAAATGGCCACCACAAAAATATTTTCCAATGCTTTTGATTTTCTTGGAAATGTCCTAAACACATTTTAGTGCACTTTTAAGCTTCAGTAACTTCATAAGCATGTGCTACAAATTTACAAAAAGGACATTTGAAAATTTCATTCTTTTCATTTTAAAATATTGGTATAGTTCTTGTTAAAATTCAACGTAACCAATGTCTTGTGCTGGTCATTGTTTTAGTCAGTTTTCAAATTTTGCAAAAACGTTCATCAGCTGTTGATCAGTGACTCAAAGATTGCCTTTGTAATCCAACCTTAACATCACCCAAAGAATGAAGTTTTGTGCATACATGGCAGTTTTCATGTGACTCCAAAAGAAAAAAGTCTAATAGAGATAGATCAAATACCTGACATAGTCAAACAGGGGAACCTTCTTTACACTGATCTAAGATAGTATCATAAAGTTTTATTGTATTTTATCCTAACAACAACCTGGGAAATAGGTGCTATTATTACCCCTGTTTTACAGATGAGAAAGCTGAGGCAAATAGACTTGCCCAGAGTCACACAAATTGTGAGTATCTGAGGCAGGATTTGAACTCAGGTCTTTCTGACTCATTTCCAGAGCTCAGTATACTGTACCACCTGGTGGGTTCTCCATCCTAAATTAGTAGTATTCAAATAGAAGCTAAATGATCACTGGTAGATTGTTTAAAGGCGATCCATGCTTCAAGTAGGGCTCTGATTAGATAATTTGTGAGGTCCAATCCAACACTGCGATTCTATGATTTTATGTGTTGACTTGAATTGAGTATATGTGTATGTGGGCCAGGGTGGTCGTGGTGGGTATCAGCATGCCAGATTGTAGAAAGATAGATGATGAATAGCAACTCAGTACTGAACCTATCATGTTCATAGGACATGGGGACTATTGATAGGACATTTCAATAGTGCATCAGAGTACCAGACAAAGGTCAGGGTAGGAGTACCCCAAACAAAAATAAAGTATTTTTATGCTATGGTCTATCAGGCAACCTTTACTTTATACTGTGTGGAAAATGAGTAGCAGCAAGCTGCCATCTTTGTAAAATCTTCCCATTAGACTAGAATTATGAGA
This sequence comes from Dromiciops gliroides, assembly GCF_019393635.1. Classification (NCBI taxonomy): domain Eukaryota; kingdom Metazoa; phylum Chordata; class Mammalia; order Microbiotheria; family Microbiotheriidae; genus Dromiciops; species Dromiciops gliroides. The sequence goes on along the minus strand of NC_057863.1, from coordinate 272,614,309 downwards.
ATTTTCCAAGACTCCTCTGTGGAAGTCTTCAAGTCCCAAGGACTAAATAAAAGAATGTAAAAGAATAAGAGGATGGTGGAGAATAACGACACCACAGGGTTTAGGTACGGATGTGACTAAACCAGAGTTAAAGAAAACAATCTCACCTGGTACACTCTGGAATCACCAAAAAGCAGCTGCCCCATAGCTCATGGAGCCATTTGCCTTGTGTGTCTGTTCTATTAATGGATCTGTGATGATCAATGAGCAAGCAGCATGAAAAAGTAGAAAAGACACTGGGCTGGAGTAAGAATATCTGGGTTTGAGTCCAACTCCTTTACTCAGTAAGTATTTATTTATGGAGAAGCCACCCTGTCCCACTCAAGTTCAGTTTGTTCCCCTGTAAAGTGGGAATCAAGATAATCGTACTAATCTCACAAGGTCATTATGATAAAATTGCTTTAGAAACTTCAAGGTACCGTGCAAATGTGAACTATTATTTATATTTTTTGACAGACCTTGTTATAATTATAAAGCTATATTAACTATACTATTACTGTTTTTGTTTTGTGCGGCAATGAGGGTTAAGTGACTTGCCTAGGGTCATATAGCTAGTAAGTGTTAAGTGTCTGAGACCAGATTTGAACTCAGGTCCTCCTGAACCCAGGGCCAGTGCTTTATCCACTGTGCCACCTAGCTGCCCCTGTATACTATTACTGTTAAGTAATTAAATATAATAATAATACTGCATATTACTAAAATAATTACCATAGTTACTAGAAATAGTTACTGTATTCATAATATACTGTTACTATACTACTAACTATACTATTACTGTTATGATTATTAACTCTATGTAACAATCAACTCTATGGCAATAGGAAGCTCTCAAATATTTGCTGATTGACTTGTTATAAGGCATGTACCTTCCTATGCTTTAATAAACTCATGTCTATTACCTCCAGAACAAATATAATATCCTCTGACTTTTAAAAACCATCATAACCCCGTCCTTTTCTACCTTTAAAACTTCTTAAATTTTAATTCCACTTCCAAATTCTCATAGATCCAATGGCATTGGCCCTCTTGCTGTTCTTACATAAAATGCTCCCATCTCCTGACTCTGCCCATTTTCATTGGCTATCTGGGACCCCACCCCCATCCCCCAGCACTCTCCTTCCCCATCTGCCTACAAGTTTCCTTGGTTTCTTTCAAGTCTCAGCTAAATTTCCACCTTCTGCAAGAAATCTTCCCCAGTTTTCCTTAATCTTTGTTCCTTTCCTCTGAGATGAATTCCAATTTATCCTGTATGTGTCTTTCTTGTACAGATACTGCAGGTTCAGTTCCAGACCACCACAATAAAGTGAATATTGCAAGAAAGTGAGTCACATGATTTTTTTGGTTTGCCAGTGCATATAAAAGTTATGTTTCCACTAGACTATAGTCTATTAAGTATACAATAGTATCATGTCTTTTAAAACAATGTATATACCTGAATTAAAAATACTTTATTGTTTTAAAAAAAAACCACTAACCATCATCTGAGCCTTCAATGAGTTGTAATGTTTTTGCTGGTAGAAGGCCTTGTCTCAGTGTTGATAGCTGCTAATTGATCAGGGTAGTGGTTCCTGAAGGTTGGGGTGGCAGTGGCAATTTCTTAAAATAAGACAGCAATGAAGTTTGCAATCAATTGACTCTTTCTTTCACTCGAATACTTAGAGGCCGTTGTAGGGTTATTCATTAGCCTGATTTCAATATTGTTGTGTATCAGGGAATAGGGAGGCCCAAGGGGGGGGGGGGGAGGGAGGGGGAGAGAGAGGGGGGGGCAGGCAGAGAACTGGTGGTGGGTGGAGCAGTCACAACACATGCATTTATCAGTTAAGTTCAGTCTTATATGGGCATGGTTCATGGCACTCCAAAACTATTAGAATAGTAACATTAAAAAATCAGTGGTCGGGGCAGCTAGGTGGTACAGTAGGTAAAACACCAGCCCTGGATTCGGGAGGACCTGAGTTCAAATCTGGATTCAGACACTTGACACTTACTAGCTGTGTGACCCTGGACAAGTCATTTAATCTTCATTGCCCCACCAAAAAAAATGGATAAAAAATCAGTGATCACAGATCAGCATAACAGATATAATAATGAAAAAGTTTGAAATATTTTGAGAATTGTCAAAATGACACATTATGAGCATTGGCTATTGGAAAAAATGTCACCAATAGACTCGCTCAATTCAGGGTTGCCACAAAACTTCAGTTTGCAAAACAAACAGAAACAAACTTTTAAAAAACCTGGAATAACTGCCAAGTGAAATAAAACAAAGTACAATAAAATGAGATAAGACTGTGGTTGTTCACATGTTGTGTCCCCCATTAGATTATGAGTTCTTTGATAGCAGGGAAAGGTTTTTGATATTTTGTTTGTTTTTGTTTTTGCCTTATTTTGTATCCCCATCATTTGGCACAGTACCTGCCCCATAGTAGGTTCTTTTTTTCTTTCTGCGATGTAATGAGGGTTAAGTGACTTGCCCAAGGTCACACAGCTAGTAAGTGTCAAGTGTCTGAAGTCAGATTTGAACTCAGGTCCTCCTGAATCCAGGACCTGTGCTTTATCTACTGTGTCACCTAGCTGCCCCCCTCCCCACATCTTAGGTTCTTAATGAATGCTTATTCATTGACTTGACTTGACAACCTAACTCTGACATAAAATGAAAAAATGAATGTGTCTAAGAAGACTAGTAAAATGGAGTATAGGCAAACTCCTTTCTTGAGTGAATGCAGGGGAAATGTTTTTCTCCATACCAAAGTGGGTAATTTTAAAAATTAAACTTGTATAGCTAGAACAGATGGAAAAGGAGCTGGGCCCAAGGTTGAAAAGGAGGAGGAGGAGGAGGAGGAGCAGTGGGCTTGAATTGCTTTGGGGAAATTGCAAAGTTCTTTTATAGACCTTAAGTTTCCTATGAAAGTGGAGACCCAAATTGTCATCAACATTTTACTGCTGCTGTTGCATAGCAGCAAAACATAGGAACACCCCTGCCTGCAAAGAATTAAAAATGAGTGTCACACAGAGGTAATAGAAAAGAGCATAATTGGTGCAAGTAGCCTGCCACGATGAGAAGAAGCTACAATGAGGAATGGGAGTAAATAAGGCCATCAAAGAACTGTGTGATAGAAAAAAGGATGTGGACTGGCCACATGGCAAGAGCAAGGAATAACAACAACAATATTAAATAATATTTACTATGTGCTAGATACTGTGCTAAGCACTTTGTAGGTGCTGTTATTATCTTCATTTTACAAGTGAGGAAACAGGCAAACAGGGGTTAAGTGACTTTTCCAGGATCACACAGCTAGTATCTGAAATGGGATTTGTACTCAGGTCTTCCTGACTCATTCTGTCACCTAGTGGCCTAAACCAAAGCTTCTTATACTGTGGGTTGGGACCCCCTATGGGGTTGCATAACTGAATGTTGGGGTCAAGAAAAACTTGGCAATGCTAAAAGGTTATGTATACCTACTTTATAATCGATGCCCGGAATTGCATTAAAATATTTCAGGCAAAAAGGGGCTGTGATTGGAGAAAGTTTAAGAAGCCCTGGCCTAAATGACAGGTGGACAACTAGAATGCTCCAGTGGTGACCTATTAAGTTCAAGAGAACTGAGGAAAGCTCTGGACATATTGTGTAGACCCTTTTCAAAGAACTTTGTGGAGATCATGGTCAACAGTCATGTAGAATGTATAGGCATGGGTAAGCTGCAAAGAGTGTCATTGGAGGGAACTCCCAAATCAATGAGATCACAGGTTTTTGAGTGTAGAGAGAACCAAAATCTTCGTCTTGAAGCAGGACTCTCCCCCTCCTAGTTTAGGCATTGAGTATAGCTGTTAGAAGCCACTATCCCTTCTCCCTCCTCCACTCTTTTGGAGATCTTTCAATAAACCGCCTGGAATAATTTGCCTAATCCAGCCTAATTTTCCTGCAGAAAAGTAAGAAATGCAAAGACAAATAAAAAAAAATTAGCAGCAATCCTTCCTAAACTCCAGGATTCCAAGGCATTTAGGCAGGAAGAATATGGATTTTCTCAGGGGTTAGGAGAGGGAGAAGGCAAATGAGGAAAACTCTCTATGAGCAGACCTAGAGTGGGAAACAAAGAATTCTTCACATGGTCCCACATAGGTGAATTTTTTAAAAATGTGTTTTATTTTTGATTTATGAAACAAAACAAACATTTCCATAGCATAGCATAATAAAAAGATGATTGTACATGAAACTGCAAACCTACTATATACAACTTGCTATTCCTCTTAAATATACAACAGTTATCATGTAAATTTTTTTCCTTTTTTTCCCTTCCTTCCCCCCATTCTGGAGATTTCCACCATTAGACACAAATATGTGTAAATAGATACATTTACATATATGTGTATATGTGTGTATTTATGTGTGCATGTATGTTTGTGTACATGTGTGCATTTGTAGCATTATTCTATAGATGAATTTCTATAGCCTCCAGAAAAGAACCTTTATAGAGAAGTTGGGACTATTAGAACTCAGTACAAATAATAGGAATGAGACTGATATTTGGAAAAACCAGCAGCAATCTTTCTTGGTAAACATGAAAGAACTATTATATTGTAAGGCTTTTTCCCATGGCACAACCATGATCTGTGGTAGGTGTTAAACCATAGGCAGTTACAGAGATGAGTGACAGTAGCCATGAGAGCACCTACAACAAAAATCATGAATGTAGGATAGCAATGATGATGAAGAGACTTATGGCACCAATCTGGAGTGGAGGCTCAATTAATCAAACAATAAACATTTATTAAGTGAAATGAAGAATTCATTAGGAATGGTGGCTGAAGAACACCAGCTCAGAAAAATTAAAATGTGGTGTAGATAAATGAACTTCAGGTGAAGGAAGATGAATATGGTTCCTGACTGACCCCTCTTTCATGCCTCATGCCTTGTGTGGGTCCCATTCATGACAGAACTTTAAGTCACAGAGACTAAATAGGTCTCAGGAAGTCAGGAGGATGGTCCCTACTAGTGGTTGAAGAATTTACTCACCTCTAGGTTCAGTTTCAAGTCTGCTTTGTGTCCTTTTACTGTTAATAAAACTCTTCTATGTTGTATTCTGTGATATGGAGTGCCTATCCTTAGGGATTCTGGTGACTAGTCTTAGTGGAGTGGCAGTGAAGTTTTCTGTAACGATCTTGATAGGAACAATAAGCCAGAGATGTGAGAGATACTCAAAGTGTACCTGAACACATCAGGAGAAAGTCTTTGGAGTAAGAATTATGCATATAAATTCAAATTCTTTACCAGGTCAAGTCAACAAGCAAGAATGGGGTGGGGCAGATGGGTAGGTAAAGAAAAACCAGTAAAGGTTATTTTAGTTCAAGAACTTTTAATGTGGAGTCCAAGGGGCCTCTGAATAGAATTTAGTGAGTCTATGAAATTGGATGGGAAAAAATCTTTAATTGTAATTCTATGGGTTTTATTTTATGCAAATATAAACATCATTCTGAGATGGAGTCCATAAGCTTCACCAGACTGCCAAAGGGGTCCATGACACAATAGGTTAATAATCCCTGCCTTCTCATTCCTCAAATATATATATATATATATATATATATATATATATATAGAGAGAGAGAGAGAGAGAGAGAGAGAGAGAGAGAGAGAGAGAGAGAGAGAGTTGAATTTATAAGAATACAAGTCATTCCCCAATTGATAAATGGTCAAAGGATATGAACAGGCAGTTTTCAAAGAAATCAAAATTATCTATAATCATATAAAAATGCTCCAAATAACTATTGATCAGAGAAATGCAAATTAAAACAACTATGGTACCACTTCACATCTATCAGAATGGCAAATATAACAAAAACAGAAAATGTTGGATGTTGGAAGAGATGTGGGAAAACTGGGATGCCAATCTACTGTTGATGGAGCTGTGAACTGATCCAACTATTCTGTAGAGAAATTTGGAACTATGCCCAAAGAACTATAAAACTGTGCACACCCTTTGATCCAGCAGTAACACTGCTAGGTTTATATCACAAAGACATCCAAAAAAAGAGAAAAGGATCTGTTTGTACAGAAATATTTATAGCAGCTCTTCTTGTGGTAGCTAAGAATTAGAAATCCAAGGGATGCCCTCAATTGGGGAATGCTTAAACAAGCTGTGGTGTATAATTGTGATGGACTATTATTGTGCTATAAGAAATGACAAGCAGGAACATTTCAGAAAAATATGGAAAGACTTACATGAACTGATGCAGAGTGAAATGAACAAAACCAGGAGAACATTGTACACAGTAATAGCAGTATTGTTCAATGAAGAAATGTGAATGACTTAACTATTCTCAGCAATACAAGGATCCAAGATAATCCCAAAGGACTAATGATGAAGCATAGCATCCACCTCCAAAGAAAGAACAAATATTGATAGAACATAGACTTTCTTTCATTTTTTTTCTTTTATTCAATTTTTCTTATATGGAAATAGTTTACATAATCATACATATATAATCTATATCTGATTGCTTACCAACTCAGGGAGGGGGGAGTAGAACTCAAAACTTGAAATAAAATGTTTATTTAAAAAAAGAATCACTGCCTTGTGTATGTGCAAGAAAGAACTGGCACTAACCACTATTTGTTATTTATTTAGCCTCTTTTTTGATGATGAAGAGCAGCCTCTCTGAGTAAATAAGAGCTAGACCCAGAAATCAGAGCTAGAGCCTAAAATACCAGAACCAGCTTCAACAAGCCAATTGTTAAATTTTTAGTGTGAGCATTTGCACCTCAGAATTAACATTCAAACTACCATTTAAGGCTTGATTTATTGTTTTGTTGTTTGGCTAGACTAAGAAAGTGATGGAGAAAGTGTTATTAATGCAGACTAAACTTAAAAGTTTGTTTGCATTCATCTCTTCCCCCCAACCCCCAAGCTGGTTGTTTTATATTTACTAGTACACACCCATGAGGCTGCTTTCTCAGCATTCTCTGATGATGATTTCTGATAGTGGTCCAAGGAAATGGTTGAGGTTACTCTTTGCCTGGAAGCCTCCTGAACTTCAGGAAAAAGGCTACTTGCCTGACAAGATAGGGAAAGAAAAAACCATCATGGCAGGGTGCTTTTCCCTGGTTGTGCTGAACTGACATTGATGGACACAGATAAGTATCTACAAACTGCTCCACAAAATGAGTCAGAGAGAAAGTTAGCAGCAGCAGCAGCTCTGACACCCCTGCTGAAGGAGGAGGAAGTAGGAGGAAAAGATTGCCTTGAGATCTGCATTTGCGGTCTTAAAGCCTTCAGCTGCTCCACCAGCCCACACTTCATGCTGGAGTAATTATGCGGGTGTAAATTGTGGGGCGGGGGGCGGGGAGGGAAACCAGATTGAGAGAGGTCTGACTGTGGGGAAATGGAGACACAAAAGGTCTTAGGAAAGGAATTGATCATTCGAATTCTCCTGGGGGCTTATCCTTAGCAATAAACTCATGGATAGTGGAGTTTTTGACTAGGTTCAGAGAAAGCAGCCTCTTAAGTATTCCAATCCAAAGTGATGGAGAGCAGAAAGCAGAAGGAAGGTGGAGTATTTGAAAAAATTGCTGATAGTGACATAGGGTAACAGTACCTATTTCACCATGACACCAAAAAGATTTTTATATCACTGACGGTTGGGTTTGTATTTGGTTTTTATGGTTTTTGTTTGTTTGTTTTTGTTTTTGTTTTGCAGGTCAATGAGGGTTAAGTGACTTGCCCAGGGTCACACAGCTAGTACATGTCAAGCATCTGAGGTTGGATTCAAACTCAGGTCCTCCTGAATCCAGGGCCGGTGCTTTATCTACTGCGTCACCTAGCTGCCCCTTTGGTTTATGTTTTTTGAGAAAGGACACAAGTCCCCTGACTCTCCCTTACCACAATTCATACACCCTGAGGGAATCCTAAGTGATATAGTAGAAACTTCCCTACCACTACTACTATACAAACTCAGGTATATGGGGCAAATGGTAACAGCCTCAGATAACTCTTCTTGTACCCTTGACATTTTACTCTCCTTCCCAAAATGGTCATGAATGAGAATTGAGTCCAAAGAACAGTCAGGTATGTAACAATTTCCAATGCATATTAAATTAAAATAAAATATTATATGAATAGCTGATAATAGCTTAATTTCTTTTTCCCTATTTAATAGAATTTATTTCCAATAGTAGCCTTAAGCACTTTTACCAGAAAGGTAGGAATTGTGTGAGAATTCCAGTAAGTTTGAGTTAATTAGAGGGTCATTTCAAGTTTCCCTGGAATTCAGTATTCAGGCAGCCACCTGCTCTATGTATAAAACCCACCTCAACTTAAAAGGAATGAATAACAAGATACTTCAAGTGCTCTTTTCATTACAACACATTGGGAAACAGCATGGTATAGAGGAAAGATAGGAAGGAAGGAAGAAAAGAAAGAAGGGAGGGAGGAAATAAGCCTTTATTAAAGGCCTACTATGTTCTAGGCACTATACTAAGTTATTTATAAATATTATCTCACTTAATCCTCACAACTCTTTAAGGTAGGTGCCATGCTTGTCCCCACTTTAAAGATGAAGAAATTGCAGCACACAGAGGATAAGGGACTTGCTCAGGGTCACAAAACTAGTACATACCTGAGGTCCCATTTGAATTCAAGTTTTCCTGACTACAGGCCCACAGCTCTAGCTATTTGTATGACGTAACAAAGCTGTTCCACTCTTTTAATTGGGAAGACGTAGGGTCTAGTTCTTTTTCTAGTCTTCTTTTTTTAATCATTTAGAACTTAAATACAAAAAGACAAAAAGATAAAGAACATTACCATGTGCACAGCACAACATAAAAAGAGGATTCAATATAAAATCATGGATTTCCATTTGATGCTATTTCTTTTTTTTTTTGGTGAGGCAATTGGGGTTAAGTGACTTGCCTAGGGTCACACAGCTAGTAATTGTTAAGTGTCTGAGGCCGGATTTGAACTCAGGGCCTCCTGAATCCAGGGCCAGTGCTCTATCCACTGCACCACCTAGATGACCCATGCTATTTACTTTTTGTAAAACTATGTAATAAATACTATACATCATTTTAAAAACTACCCTGCTTTTTTGTGCTTCCTTCTAAGTTTTCCTTTGTTTTCTGCTATGCACTGTTTTCTTTTCTCAGTCCCTCCCCACCCATTCATAGAGAAGGCTACCATTAGATGCAAACATATGTATGTGTATGTATATTGTATCTGTATGTATATGTATATAAAACCATACCATAAAACTTCTATTTATCAGTCCTTTTGAATAGCATCATCTTTTATAGGTCTTTTGTAGTTGATTTGAGTATTTATAGTACTCAAAAATCTCTTAGTCATTTAAAGTTGTTCTTAGAACAATAGAGTTGTTACTGGATATAATTTTCTCTTGGTTATGCTCATATTGCTCTTCCTTATTTCATGGCAGTCTTTCCATGTTTTTCTAACATCCACCAGCTCATCATTTCTTAAAGCACAGTGGCATTCTATCACAATAACATACCACAACTTGTTTTGCCATTCCCCAAATGATGGGCAACCCTTCAATTTCCAGTTTTTTGCCACCACAAAGAGAACTGTTATCAATATTTTAGAACATATGAGTTTTCCTTCTTACCTAATCATCTTGGGAAACAGACCTAATAATGGTATTGCTGGGTCAAAGGATATACACAGATTTATAACTCTTTGAGAATAATTCCAGATTACTCTTTCCAAAATGGTTAGATCAATTCACAGTTCCACTAATAGTGAATTAGTGTCCCGGTTTTTCTATATCCCCTCCAACATTTGTCACTTTCTCCTATCAGTTCTAATCTTAAAAAGTCATGTGGCAGGGGCAGCTAGGTGGCACAGTGGATAGAGCACCGGCCCTGGAGTCAGGAGTACCTGAGTTCAAATCTGGCCTCAGACGCTTAACACTTACTAGATGTGTGACCCTGGGCAAGTCACTTAACCCCAATTGCCTCACTAAAAAAAATAATAAAAAAAAATTTTTTAAAAGTCATGTGGCCTTGGGGACAGCCTTAAGCCTGCCTAGGCTAAGAGGCAGATATAGCTCTGTTGCATGCCTCTTCTTTACTCCAGCTGCCATTTTGTCCACGAACTCATATATTTCTCTGTCATTGCCACGCTGATGATGACAGTTTACATTCCTGTTGCTCAGTTTAGTCCCAGAACTCCTTGTGTCTCTTCTCCTGCCATTTCTAGGGCTACATGATCACTCATCTTCTTAGACCACATAGTTCTCAGACCTCACAGCTATGCAGGTTTTCCTGTCAGTCAGAGTCTCTGTGTGTAGATCCTTTCTGCTCCCTCTCTTCAGCACCCTCTAGCTTTGTCTCAACCCTCCTTCTTATAGGATAAGTCTAAGAGTGTGAGCCTGTATGAATTTGCTGTGACACAATCATCCTTAATGTTGTGGGGGTACATTTTAGATTGAGGGAGTTCTAGTTAATTTGATGAGTTCCCCTATCAACTTAATGCAATTAGAGGGAATAAATCTTTGGTGGACTCTAAGGGGGTACCTCTCCAATGAGAGTGTGGGCATGCTCACTAACGTTTTGTTCCTGATAAATTCCCAGTGATGCTGTTTTCAAGGTGATGAACTGACTGGGAATCAGAGAGAGGTTCTCTTGTTGGAGGGGTTTTCCCTTTCTATTGTTTATAAAACTGAGCTGACAAACCAACTGTCTCTTTGACTACCTTTTCACCTTCTCCTACTGTAAAAACATGCCAACAAATAGCATAATGTGCCCAAGCAGTCTCCTTGCTTCTGGGTAGGTATTGCGTTGGAGAACCATATGAGAGACACTTAACAGACAAACTGAGAGGAGAGATTCTGAGAATTGATGCTCTGTGTACAAAAGATAAGGACACTGATACATTTGCTACAAAAGCACATGGCAGAGGGGAATACAAGAATGCTCACAAAGTCTGGGAGGCGAGTTCACAGAGAATGTGCATGATTCTCCCAATTCTTCTCTAGAACCCATCTCCCCTGCCTTTTCATGCCCTCGCCCTGCAAATGCCTTTAATTTTTTTTTTTTGCAGGGCAATAAAGGTTAAGTGACTTGACCAGGGTCACACAGCTAGTAAGAGTCAAATGTCTGAGGCCAGATTTGAACTCAGGTTCTCCTGAATACAGGGCCAGTGCTTTATACACTGTACCGCCTAGCTGCCCTTGTGATTTCTTTTCTAAAGAGAGACAGCATCCCATTTAAGCTCTTTTGTTTCAGCTGTCCCTAAAAATTCTTAAAGTTAGTCTTCCATCTAGAAGAAAAAAGATTTCCTGGACCTTCCTGATAGCCTTTGGGATCGCCTCATGCCTAGTCACAAGTTCAGGAGTGTTCAAGTTTGAGAGTTCAAAGCTCAAGTTTTTAGAGAAAGAAGGGCATTTCCTTATGTAATAGATTCTGTAACAAAAAAGAAACGAATAAATGAAGATCACTCAGAGCTCCTGAGCAGTATTCTACTTGAAAAGCGAAGTCTGCAGTTAGCATATAATGAAAATAGAATTCTGTTTATTTAGCCATCCCAAATTGTGTTTGAGTGTATGTGTGTGCTAAAACCACAGGGTGATACTATGTGTGTGAAATTTCCTTTAATGGCTCTGTTGAGTTCTTTCCATCTTCTTTGTTTTCTTCAGGGTGAAATAATAGGTATCTTACCTATATGTGAGGCCAGCTAGGTGGTACAATGGATAGAGTGCTGGGCCTGGAGTCAGAAAGATCTGAGTTCAAATTTTACCTCAGACACTAAATAGCTGTGGGATGCTGGGAAAATCACTTAACTTCTACTTGCCTTTGTTCTTCATGTATAAAATGGAGACCCACAAGGAAAATAAATGGCAAACCATTCCAGTATCTTTGCCAAGAAAATCTCATGGGCAAAGATCTCTGGAGTCACACAGTGTTAGACATGACTGAACAACTGAACGAGCACCTATATGATTAGTGCCTTGGGTCCCTATATAGAAGCTAGGATGTTGTTATCTACATGTGAAAAAATCTATACATGAGTAAATTGTAAGTTACACATGGAGATGTTTCTAGGATCATTTCAGGTAGAGGCAAGGTGCCAAAAGAAAAAAAAATGACCCTTTCTAGGATCCAGCACCTCTGACTGAACCCAGTCTGTGTGAGCCCAGGGGCTTTTGGGGGCGGGAATCCTGGTCATGGATTGTACTAATATCATATTAAAGGGGCAAAGAAAACACTCAAGATAGGTTAGGTAACACTTTATCAAAGAGCTAACCTTACAAAGGGATTATTAACACATGTTAAGAAGATATAAGACGAATTGGGGTGGCATTTCCCAGGATCTTCCCAAACATGCCTGCTGTATATGTTTTTAGAGACTTAACTTTATAATTATGATTTACTTTAGCTAATATTAAAGTAAGAGCTCATCCCTGGCAGAACTATCTCTTGGAGAGGGGATAGGGAGAGGAGGAATAGCCTGCATTGAAAATTCCATCACCCATAATCCATTCAATCAGCAGCTCCTTTATGTCCTTGACAGCTCTCTTGCCTACCTTGAGTGGGATGTGATATTTCAACATTTTCTTCTGTAATTGTTTTCTGAAAAAGAAAAAAAAAAGATTCTTTAGCTCTGTCTGGAATTTATTGTACATGATGATTCTTCTTACTTCCAGATTGGGATGTATAAGTTCCTTCTCCCTCTCTATTTCTTCTTTCTCAAGGACTACTTGTCCTCAATTTGAGTTCAACCTCAAAACCAAAAGATTTACATCTGGTGAAAAAAGCAGTTTGGGGGTTCTGCCTAAGTGTTCAGTAAATTAATGAGATCCATGAATGGCACACTGCTCTCTAGATTTCTAAATTGTTTGGGAAGCTGTTTTAGGGAGAAAGTCCTCAATTAGAAAAGTCACCATCCTGTAGGTAGATGAGTGAGAATTGGATTTATTGACTCAGGCTTCATCTACTTTTCCAAAACAGTGTCAGTGAAATGAGATAGCTATTAGTCACCTTTAAGAGACAATGAAAGTATGTTCTTCCTTTATTTATCATATTCAGTTCATGTCAGCGTATAGTAATGGCATTAACAACTTCATCCTCAGCTTTTATCCTTCCAATTTAAATTCTGACGGGGTAGTTCCTAAAAAATATTCTTGCATAACTTAACCATCTTACATAACATTTTAATGAATGGTTCTGACATATTTTCTAAGATCACTGTTAACTTGAATTAACCTCCTAGGCTCAAAATATTTTTGTAAATATACACCTATACATATATGTGTTTATTTACAATAAGTTACCATGACAAAATAAGACCCATGTTGAACTCCTTCAAGGTGGATGAGTGGAGGGTACTTGGCAAACGTCCTTGTAAGCCCTTGGCCAGGTATTCTTCCTCATTCAGATTTTCCTCTGACAATAGAGCAGAAAGCTTTTTCTCAGGGTCAGAGCAAAGGAGTTGATTATGGACTCTTCCTCCTTTTAAAGGAGAAGATTCAATTAATCAACAAGCATTTATTAAGTGTTTAGTAATTCCAACCATTTGACTAGATAGCAGGAATACAAATGTAACTGTGTGATCCTTTTAGACTTTGGAAAATTCGCAGGTTATAGGAGATAATAGAGACAATGAGATATGTATTCCATTCAGAATGCATTTGCATTTATAGCTTTTAAATAATTATCCATTTTCAGACTCTGAGCAGATGATTTTGAACCTTGGAAAAGATATAAGACCTTGGGGCAGAGCCAAGATGGTAGAGAGAAGCCAGGAAGTTGCCTGAGCTCTCCCAAGTTCCCCTCAAAAACAACATTAAATCAAGCCTCTAAACTGATTCTGAAACTACAGAACCTACAAAAAGACAGAAAGACACAATCTTCCAACTTGAGATAATTTAGAAGACTTCAGGAAAGGTCAGTCTCACTTGGGTAAAAGGGGAATACAGCACAGCTCAGCATAGCACAGCATGGAGGAGGTCTGTGCAACTCAGCAGGAAGCTCTTGGACACAGCAGAGTAAGTTAGAGGCTGCTTGATCCTGGCTCAGAAAGCTGGTGGCACAGCGGGCCAGTTGTAAGATCCACCAGCACCAGCAGAAAGAGAAGGCTGCCAGCTGGAGGGCCACCCACAGGACAGGCACAACTGGGCCTAGCCATCCCAGCGCTGGGAGTAAGCCCAGGGCAGTGAGAAATCCACAAGTCATGGAGGCCTCAGAGTAGAAAGCCAGTGACACAGCCCTTATCCCCCAGCAGAAGAAGCTTGAAATAGTGACCCTTGTGCCCCAGGAGCAAACCTCGACTTTTAAAAAATAAGCTGCAATATGAGTAAGAAACAAAAAAGGGCTCTTACTATTGAGAGCTTCTGTGTGGACAGGGAAGAGCTAAACACAAACTCAGATGAGGACAATACTCTCAAATTGCCTACATGTGAAGCCTCAAGAGGGAAAATGAATTGGTTTCAAGACCAAAAAGCCTTCTTGGAAGAGGTCAAAAAGGATTTTAAAAATCAATTGAGAGGTAGAAGAAAAAATGGGAAAGCAACACAAGAGAATTATGAAAAAAGAATTAGCATCTTAGAAAAGGAAGCACAAAGATTGACTGAAGAAAACAATTCCTTAAAAAATTCATTTGGCCCGATGGAAAAGGAGGTGAAAAAGCTTACTGAAGAAGACAATTCTTTAAAAATTCAAATTGGACAGATGGAATTTTAGTGACTCCATGAGACACCAGGAATCAGTCAAACAGAATCAAAAGAATGAAAAATAGAAGAAAATGTGAAATACTTCATTGGAAAGACAACTGACCTGGAAAATAGATTCAGAAGATACAATTTAAGAATTATTGGGCCGCCTGAATGCCATGATCAGAAAAAGAGTCTAGAAACCATATTACAGGAAATTATAAAGGAGAATTGTCCTGATATTATAGAAACAGAGGATAAAATCATCATTGAAAGAATCCATCAATCACCTCCTGAAAGAGACCCCAAAAGGAAAACTCCAAGGAATATTGTAGCCAAATTCCAGAATTATCAGGTGAAGGAGAAAATACTCCAAGCAGCCAGAAAGAAACAACAATATATGTTCAGTGGTCACCCTAAATTAGGGTGAGGCCTTTCATCAAGAACACTTAGTCCTGGCCCATAAAAAGTTATTGCTTAAATCAAAAAGGCTAAGTCTGAAGAGCATTAGTTTTCCTAGATGACCCCACTCTATAATCTCCTATCTAGGTTTTTCAGAGCTGAAGGAATTTCCTATGGAAGCAAAAAGGGATGCCTCCTATCATTGCTAATACTAATGGAAATCTTAGCACCAGAGTAAGGTTCCTCATTTTTCCTAGAAGAGAACAGCAATACTCCAGCTGAGGATTACAGCTAAGTCTAAAATTGAAGATTCTGGAGTCTATATCCTCCAGCAAGGAATAAGCTCAAGGCATTCAGAAGAGAGAACCATACAGAAGTAACACTATATATACTGAGGAGCAAGCCCTTTATAGCGGTGAGCAACCTGTTCAGAACAAATGCTGCATCTGTCAGGGAGTAGTATAAGAATATAACAAGAAGTATAAAAGATGTCAGATCCTTGAAATATTGGAAGGGTGAGTTGAACTGGTCACATGTGTCCCCTACATGTGTGCCTCACTATCAGCCTATTCTGTATATGTAATCATTCTTTCCACTAACATTCTATTTGAGAGAGAGTGTACATTAGTTTATAGGGAATGTTTTCTAGTTACAGGTCTTATAATGCTTTTCAGGAAATGACTTTGCTTTAAGATAATTATATCTATTGGCTGATTATTCAAGATAAGCACATTAATGGGGGCCCATGAGCTATGAATTTTGAGCCTAGATCTACAGGATACCACAGAAGCTTGAAGAATAGTCACTCCTTTGGAGATCCAAGAAAAAAATCTTTGAGTGTTTGTATGGGGAGGTGCTACAAAAAAAATTATAAAGGAAAAAAAGAAGGAAAGAAGGAAGGAAGAGGAGGCTGCTAGATGGCACAGTGGATAAAGCACCAGCCCTGGATTCAGGAGGACCTGACTTCAAATGTGGCCTCAGACACTTGACACTTACTAGTTATGTTACCCTGGGGAAGTCACTTAACTCTCATTATCCTGAAAAAAAAGGAAGGAAGGAAGGAAGAAAGGAGCAATCTCTTTTCTTAAGGAATTTTCACTCTATCAAGAAGAGATAACATGTACACATATAAGTGTATATAAAATAAATGCAAGACTGAAGGAAGCACCACCACTATTATTCTTTAGATCAGAGTTGTCAAACTCACAGCCTAGCTACCAAGTACTGCCCAAACCAGATTAAAATATAATAGGAAAATGCTTAACAGAATAAATAAAACTATAATACAACATAGTTAATATTAATTTGTGGTTTCCTAAGCTAATATACCACCAGCTATGCCTTACTTTTTTGTTTGACACCACTGCTCTAGATAGATTAGGGGAAAAACTAGCTATACCTACCTGTCAAGACCATAAAAGCAAAATGGAATAGGATATATTGCATAGTGTTCTCTATAATGCTTTTACTTAGTTTCTGTTGATTTTCATAAAATATTTCCATACTTCCCAACCCCTATTCCTGATTTTCCTTACATGATTCCTTGTATTTCATTTATAGCAGAGAATTCTGAGTGAAGAAATCTACTAATGCATGTTCCATGAGTGAATCTTATTAAAATATAATTCTATGTTGCTTCCTACCCTTCCTACTCATCTTATTCTTTCTGAATAAACTGTAACCTTTCAGATCCATATTCCAGTCAAATGTACAATCTTATTAAGTCTTAGTGATGAGTGTGATGTCAAATTTGCTTCCTTACATTAGGATATGTAGTTCAACTTGCTTGTGACCCAGAATTTGTTTTCTTATGTATAGACATCTCAAGTCACAGGTTTTATGGTTGGCCACTTCGTTGGAATTTTTTTTCCAGTAAATTTCTGAAAGTCATTGCTATTATTCTTCCAACAAAAAGGATGTTCAGTAAAGAAACAGGACTGGTTCTGGTAGATATATACCCTGTTTCTGAATATAGAAATGTGTCTGGAGTCTCATGGCAATGGTCCCTGATTCCTTTGGGGCTGGCCTTTTTATTCCCTAGGCGACTGAAAAGCCATGCCAAATAATGCAAGCCTTCGACTCCTAGATCAATCAAGTCTTGAATACATCTTCTCTGCCTTTTAGGAAGGAAAAAACCTAGCCCAATCTACTTGGCAAAGCCTTAGGAGTAACTGGCCCACCTACGTGGCCAGGTATTCATAGGTACTGCTCCAAGCATATCATACTAATTGGTAACCAGGTCTTAACGGTTTTATATAGGACCTACCATCATTTAAAGAGCCTTGGGTCTGTTTCTGGACAACCCTTGCCTCAGACTTTGAGAAGCTTGGCATAAGAATTGGCTGAATGAGAAATTTAGTTCAAGAAAAAGAAAAACAAAAACCTGAAAGATGAGGGGGGGGGGGAAGGCAAGGGAGTGGTGACTTTCTGAAACAGTGAAGAACCAGGACAACCAAGTTTGGAAGAAAATGCAGACTCAGACATCTCAGGCTTTACCTCCACACTTGAGAAGGTCTGAATTTAAAATCTTATCTCTGGTTGAAAACAGTTCCCAGTGCACCTCTTGATTTATGTTGATGAGGAAACTGAGATCCAGTGAGACATTAATTGTCTAACCCAATGTCACATGGATAATAGACTGACTCAGGGACTAGGTATTCTGACCCCAGAGTCTGACTCCACTATAAAATACTGCTTCCTCACAATTTGATTGTGTCCGTGTCAAAATGGCAGTAACAAGGATGGGGTCAGAGGAAGCGCACATTCTGTGATTTCCTTCTCACCCATCCCCTCCAAGAAATAATCCTATTGGGACTTTTCATGCCCTTGACATCACAAAATGTAGGCAATCTCATACTTCACACAAACAGAAAGCCAGCCTTTGTGTTCCATATCTTGATGTATGTTCTTGAATGTGGTTCTAATGACACTTAATTCCTTCCCTAAATTGCTGGGCCCTTGTCTTAAAGTCTGACAATATCCCTACTCTAGGACTAAATGTAATTATTACAACAGGAAAGCTCTGTTTTCTAAGAGATCATAACCATTTCTGTTGGTGGAAATGGGAAAGAAAGAAAGGAAGAAGCATTTATTAAACACCTACTATATGCCAGGCACTGTACTGTGTTTTACAAATATTATCTCATTTAATCACAAATCAAATTGCCAGTCCCAGAAACTAAGCCAAACTCCTTCTCCCTGTTTTGCTTTCCTTTCCCCAAGAATTTGCAAGAATTTTAGGATAGCCAAAATTTCCCTTGGTTAGTAAAAAGGTGAATTCACCTAAAGAGGGCTCAGATATACATCCCTTTTTATCTCCTTCAAGAATCTAGAATAAATATTTATATCCTTGTTGTTATAGAAGGAAAACATCAACACAAAAACACAACAGGAAAGAAACATAGATTTCTGGTGACGTTGCTTGAGGATTTTATGGCATTTCACCAACATTATGAACCAAAATTTGTACAAGGGTAATAAATTGACACCATATTTTTTTTTCTTCCAAATGCACCTTATATCACTTCTTTGCTCAGTAAGCTCCAATGACTTTCTATTGCATGTAGAATAAAATAGGAATTCTTTTGTTTTACATTTAACACCTTGACTGCATCCTATTTTCCAAACATTACTTTCTTCATTTGGTCTTATTTTTTAAAATTGCCCCAGCCACCTCAGCGTTCAGCAACCACCACCTTGATCAGCCAGCAGCCATTAACATCGACAATCCTCCTCTAGCAAAAAGATTATGATTCTCCGAAGGCTCAGATGATTTTTAAGCAATAAAATGTTTTTAAATTAAAGTATGTACATTTTTAGACAATACCATTACATACTTAATAGACTATAGTATAGTATAAACATAACTCTTATATATGCTGGGAAACCAAAAAATTCTTGTGACATGCTTTCTTGTGGTTTGCTTTATTGTGATGGTCTGGAACTGAACCTGCAATAGCTCCAAGGTATGCCTCTATTCTAGACCTTCTCTCCCTCTTAGTGGAAATGTCTTTGGTTGATTGACTGTTTAATTTAACTGAGATGTCCAGGCTATGTTCAATCCTCTCATTGATTCAATATCAGAACAATATAATAAGGGAAAAACACATGTTTGTGTTTATTTTACAATATCCATAGTATAGTATTAGGCTGGCCACTGAAAATAATGCAACTCACTATTGATTAATTGGGGACCAATGACCTATTTTAAGGATACTTTTCTTGCTGATTTGTTCAGTGCATTAAATGTTTCTTGGCTTCATGAATTCATTAACTCCTGAAATATTTGGACCCATGGTATAGAAGGCCAGGAAGATAAATTAAAACTATATACTGCCTCTCTTTTTTGTATCTTTGGATAAAAATAGTGACAGGTCTGTAACTAGGGTGGGGTGATTAGGGTTTTTTCACAGTACCAAAATTTAGTGGGTTCTTAACAGCACTTTTAATCTTTAAACAGAAATTATCTTGGTATCTATTTAGCAAAGACAATTAGGTAATAGGAAGATGGTAACCAGCAACTTCAATCAACATGATCCCTTTCCAAGTTCACCCCATCCTCAACAATGTTTAAGGACAAATTTCATGACACTAGTCCCTAGTTAAGTGACACTTGCTCCATCCACAAAAATGTCTAATCATCTAGTTAATGCTTTGCTTGGTGGAGTAGGAAGTATAATTTGATATGTAGAAAGACTTTACAATTTTTTTTGATCTCCAAATCAAACCTTGTCCACACTTCCACTGGTCACTTTGGAAAAAAGAAAGAAACTGGGAAGAAGGAAATAGGGGAAAGAAAAAGGAGACAAGAGGAAGAAATAAGATGAAGTGGAAGGATAAAGGACAAGTAGAAAGAGACATCTGAAGCAGTCTGCATATACCTGCTCCAGAGAAGAATGAAGCTATTTGTTATGTGGAAAGGTTATTGTTCTCATATATCAATAATGAGTTGCATTATTTTCAGTGGCCAGACTAATACTATACTATGGATATTGTAAAATAAACACAAACATGTGTTTTTCCCTTATACACACATATACATACATATATACGTGCATATATAAATATACATATATACAAATGTGCACATACACACATATATATGAGCAATACCAGAGACTGCTTTATGTTCTTAGGAGGTTTAAGTATCAGTCTCAGAAGATTTTAACAATGGAGGGGGAAGTAAACAAGTATTCATATAACACTTATATAAGCCAGTGTGGGAGAGAAGAGGTGTTAGATTGCTTATCAAACTGAAGGTCCACAGAGCCATTTTGCTGACCTCATTGTTGTATGCCTGTGAAGGCTGGACAATCAACCGTGGCCATGACAGGAAACTGAATTGCTTCCATTTGAATTGTCTTCACAAGCTTCTAAAGATTACCTGGAGAGAAATGGCAGGAGCATGGAGCATATTTAATATGGTGGTGGGGCCTATCTCCAAACAGAATCAGAATGCCACTGTATACATAGGGGGCCTAGATAAGGAGGTCAGTGAGTCACTGTTACGGGAGCTCTTTCTTCAGGATGGGCCCATGGTAAACCCACATGCCCAAGGACAGAGTCACAGATCTGTACCAAGGCTATGGATCTGTGGAATTCCTGAATGAGGAGGATGTTGATTATGACATTAAGATTATGAACAGGGGGGAGGGAGGGGAGGGAGGGAGAAAAATTTGAAACTAGAAATATAAAAATTAATGTTGAACACTATCTCTAAATGTAGCTGGAAAATAATAAAATATTTATATGAAAAAAAAAGATTATGAACAGTATCACATTGCATGGGTAGCCAATACAAGTGAACAAAGCATCGGCTCACAACAAGAATCTAGACATGCAGACTAACATTTTTATAGGGAACTGATATTGATGAGAAGCTGTTCTGTGATACCTTCAGCATCTTTGGAGTTATCTTGCAGACTCCAAAGATTATGTAGGACCCTAACACAGGTAACTCCAAGGGCTATGTTTTTTTTATTAATTTTGCTGCATTCAATGCTCCCAATGCATCATCAAATGGGCAACACCTGTGTAATTGACCCATCACAGTATCTTCTGACTTCAAGAAGGACTCTAATGGTGCATGCAGCCAAACAAACTTCTGGCAGCACCGAACCCATCATCTCAGGCAGATTGGCTGCATCAGTTATTCGCTGATGTACCACCTTCACCCTCTGCCCCTAATCCTCTTGTGTCTTCCTTGGGATCTGGACTTCCTCCACCAGGAATGCCCCCACCAGGTTCACTCCCCACCTCTAGTGCCACCTGCTGGAGTTCTTTCTCCAGCAATACCTTCAGCCATACCTCCCACATCTATGCTTCATGGGGCTGGAACCCATGGTTCTCCATCAGCAGGAACCCCTGGAGCTGGACATCCTAAACATAGGCACTCACATCCCCATCCATTCACTCCAGGTAGAATGCCTCATGCTGGTATGTCTCAGATGTGGCTTTTCCACCATGATCCCCATGGCTTGAGACATCCCCATGTAAGGCCACCAGACTCAGGGGGACAGGCTCCTCCATGACCACCACCAGGAGTGCCTTATCCTGGCCCCCCTCCTATGGTGATACAACCCCAAGGACCCCCTTTTGGATCTCCCATGGGTCATGAGACCCATGTGTCCTCATGGTATGAGAAGATCTCCTCTGTTAATGCTCCACCATGGATACAATGGTCCCCTTGACCTCCATCCTATGGCTACCAAAAAGGACCCCTTCCCCCACCCCAACCTTACCCCCATCTTCCAGTGGATACCTTGTGGTCCAATTTCAGGTCCTCTTCCTCAGTAGAGCCAAATTTCTCTACAAGCTACTCTACTCCTCTGAGATCTTCTCTGTCTTTTGGACCAATCAGAGGAACTGTTGCCCCATAGGCCTAAGGCACCCCTTACTTCCTTAAATTTATTCTTTCCTCCAGTGTGTTTTTCCCCACACTTGGCCTTTTTCTATGTTGGGCTCCACTTCTTCCCCAAATACAGAGAAGCTAGGGTAAATAAAGTTTCATGGAGAAGAAAGGAAGCATCACTAAGGAAACCTCTAGGAAAGCTGGGGCCAAAGGAGATTAGTGGCAGGGGGAGTAAGCTATACCAAGGTAAAGGAAGATGCATCAGGATACTGCTATCCTGCCACAACCTCCGTCTTTCAGCAATATTTAAAGTCCACTCAGGCAAAATTTTCCACTGAATGCAAATCATGGGGCTCATGTATAATAGCTCCCAATCATTCTCCCTCCTTTCTCAAAGAGTTCGGCACTGCCTCACCATTATTCCTCCATTCCACAAGTCATACCCTTATACTAGGGGACTTCAACCTTAGGGGACTCTTATTCCCTAACCTCCCAGTTCCTCAGCCTTCTTAAATCCCATCATGACCTGCTCCACTCTACTTCAGTTATACATATGGATGGTCATACACTGGATTTCCCTTAATTAGAAATCCTGACATTCTTCTATCAAACCATAACCTCTTATCATTCATCCTCCTTACCCTCCCAACAGATTATAACAGTCACAAGTTAAATTACTGAATCCTGCTTTTAAGTTTATTTTTTTGTCAAATGTGCTCTTATATGTGGTCTCCAGTCCCTCTATCCCTCAAGACATTCTCAGGCCATTATCCCTAATCTGACTTCATTTTTCTCCTTTTCTAGTCTCTACAGTTAGCTTTTCCAACTCTATATTGTTCCCTATTCTCAAATCCCTCATCATCTTGTCCTATGGCATCAGATATTTTGCCGAATCTAATCTCTATAGTATTCCATCTGTTTCTTTCTCTCCTATTCAGAGGTAGATGAGAAGAATGAAGTAAGTCTTTCTATTGTGTTGTATAGGTGTATGGTAAATTTAAATCATCCAACTTTAACTGGGCCCTCACTTCAACCTCGGTTTTCTTATTCCTCTGTAATTGATTCCTCATCTCATTTTCCACAGAAGCTCTCCCCAAACTTCTCTTCCTTCCTTAAGCTCCCCTCTCCCCACAATACACATTTCCCTCTACTCCACTCTCAGCCAAGGAACTTTGCCTTTTATTTTTCTGAAAGAACTGAGACCATTCAGCATAAGCTCTCTTTTCTAACTTTCTTTTCATCTCAAAATCACTTTGATAACAATCCCCAATCTCTCCTCCTTTCCCCCAGTTGTTCCACCTTCTTGTCAAGACCAGCCCCTCTACATACACATTTAATTCCATCTCCCCCTATCTTCCCAGGAGGTCAATCTCAATCATCTCAATGATCATGAATTCGACATGTTCAACCAGAACTCATCTTTTCCCCAAACCTCCCCTCTTCTAAATTTTCCTGTTTCTGTCAAAGGCACCATCATCTTTCCAGTCTTCCAGGTTTCTAACCTCAGTATTATCTTCCACTACTCATTCTCCCCTATGTCACATCTAATCATTTACCAAATTTTACTGTTTCTATCTCCATAGTATCTCTTACATTTAACCTCGCCTTTTTTCTATATATACAATTATCACATTAATTCAGGCTCTCATTATTACCTCTCACCTTTATTATTGTAAAAGGTTCTCAATAGATCTCCTTGCCTCAAATCTCTCTCTACTCCTATCCATCCACTGCATTACTACCAAAGTGACTCTTTTAAAAAGTAATAAACAGGGGGCAGCTAGGTGGCATAGTGGATAAAGCACTGGCCCTGGATTCAGGAGTTCATGAGTTCAAATCTGGCCTCAGACACTTGACACTTACTAGCTGTGTGACCCTGGGCAAGTCACTTAACCCCCATTGCCCCGCCAAAAAAAAAATTTAAAAAAAAGTAATAAACATTTTTATTTATACTTTTGGGCTCCAATTCTTATTCCTCCTTCTCTCCCTGAGGTGGTAAGCAATCAGGCATAGGTTATACATGTACAATTATGTAAAACATTACCATATTAGTCATTTTGTATAAGAAAAACATGAATAAAAGAAAAAAATGAAAGTGAAAAATAGCATGCTTCAGTCTGTGTTCCATCAATATCAGTTCTTTTTTTTTGGAGGTGGATAGTATGTTTTATCAAAAGTCCTTTAGGATTGTCTCGGATCATTGTATTGTTGAGAAGAGTTAAGTCTTTCACAGTTGTTCATCAAACAATATTGCTGTCTCTGTGCACAATGTTCTCTTGGTTCTGTTCACTTCACTATATGTTAGCTCATACAAGTCTTTCCAGGCCTTTCTGAAATGATCATTTCTTATAGCACAATAATTTTTCTTCACCATCATATAACACAGCTTGTTCAGCCATTCCCCAAATGATGGGCATTCCTTTGATTTCCAATTCTTAGCCACCACAAAAAAAAAAGCTGCTATAAATATTTTTGTACAAATAGTTGTTTTTTTTTTGGGGGGGGGATGAAAAGTGAATTTTCTTAAGCATATATTTTACCATGTTACTCCCCCATTGAATAAACTTCTGTTGCTCCCTATTGTCTCTAGGGGCAAATATAAAGTCCACCACTTAGTTTTTAAAGCTCCTTCACAACCTAGTCCCAAACTTTCTTTATAGTCTCATTGTATTCATACCCCTCATTGTCTCATACCATTCCTATATTTTTTGATCCATCCAATCTGGCTTTCTCTGTGTTTTTCATTCATGATCCTACATCTCCCATCTCCAAACCTTTGTATTGGGTCATATGCTATGCCAGAAATGAAGTCTTTCCTGACCTCCACATGATAGAATGTCTCTTTTCCTTAAAAACAAAATGTATATAACATCTTCTTCA
Source organism: Dromiciops gliroides (assembly GCF_019393635.1). Taxonomy (NCBI): domain Eukaryota; kingdom Metazoa; phylum Chordata; class Mammalia; order Microbiotheria; family Microbiotheriidae; genus Dromiciops; species Dromiciops gliroides. The sequence goes on along the minus strand of NC_057863.1, from coordinate 272,589,486 downwards.
TGAAGCCTTTTCTGATCCCCCAAACGACTGCTGCCCTCCCTTCAAAACCATCTTATACTTAACTACTTTGTATTTATTCTCTTTATATTTTAAGTATGTATAATATAAAATATTAATAATTGTCTATAATATACAATTAAATAATTGCATATAATGTACAATTATATATAATATGCTATAGATAATTATATATTGCAATTGTACAATATATAGTTTCTAATTGTATATAATTATACATGTACTTGTTGTCTTCCGCATTGGAAGGTAGGAACCTTTCAAGATTGGATTAATTCATTCTTTGTACTTTTATCTCCATCACCTATCTCAGTGCTTGGCAAAAATGTAGGTACTTAATAGAAGCCAGTTGATTGCTGATTGAGAAAAAATAAAAAATAAACACAAAGTACTTAGGGAGGAAGGGCGGGCACCAACAGCTGGGGACTCAGGATAGGCTTTGTGTTAAGGGTGGTACTTGAGATGAGGGCATCTGTGAGACTGAGGTGAGGAAAAGTACATTCAAGCCACCAAGGATGGCCTGTGCCAAAGCACAGAGATGGGCAATGGAGAGCTATGTATAAAGGATGGAGAAAACCGTTGTCTTGGATGTAGAGTGTGGGAAAGGATTAAGTATAATGACGCTAGAAATAAAAGGCCAGAGCCAGGTTTCAAAGACCTTTAAAAGCTGAACAGAAAAAACCATCTATCTATCTATCTATCTATCTATCTATCTATCTATCTATCTATCTATCTATCTATCTATCTATCTATCTGTCTGTCTCTGTCTGTCTGTCTGTCTTCTGTCTGTTTCATTCAAAAGCCAATGAGGGGGGCAGCTAGGTGGCGCAGTGGATAGAGTACCGGCCCTGGAGTCAGGAGTACCTGAGTTCAAATCCGGCCTCAGACACTTAGCACTTACTAGCTGTGTGACCCTGGGCAAGTAACTTAACCCCAATTGCCTCACTAAAAAAAAAAAAAAAAAGCCAATGAGGAGACATTGGGGTTAATCAAGTTGGGGAGTAACATTATTAGATTTGTGCTTAAAGAAAATCATTTTGATAGCTGAGTGGAAGATGATTTGGAATAGGGAGAACAAATCATTTGAATCCAAAAAGGAAAGGATTTCCTGCTAGAATGGGAAGGATGTCTTAAGCCCATGTCTGATCTAGTATCCCTGTAAGATCTTTATCTGTAACTATATCTATATCTATATAGCTATCCGTATACATACTACATATAGCATATTATATAAATTACACATCCTATATTATATGTCCATTGTATATACAGTCATGTATGCTTATATATATACACACACACACACACACACACATATATTATATACACGGTTATGTATACATTTGGTATGCATTATATACATATAAATATATTTATATACCAATATATTTTATATATAAATACACACATACACACACATATTCTTCCATGCAGCTTCTGTGATACCGATGCCAATAGTTAACACTGGTGCCAAAACTAGCATCCCATGACTTCTTATTCCACTTGCCTTTTAGGGCATTTACTCAGGTTGCCAAGTGAGTTCAGGGCTTCAGGGAGTCTCAGCATTTCTACTGTACCCAGAGTTGAAATTGAAACCAGAGTCTTAGCTCTGAGAGTACCATGGAGTTAATTTTCCATTTACCTTTAATTCTCACAGCACTTAAAATGAGTGTTATTGATTCATTTGAAAAAACTGTGGAGGTGGCAGTACTACTGATAATGAGATTAATTAGGATATCAAATCAAGAATGCCAACTGCTAAAGAATGTGTTTTAAATCATAAATGTGGAAAGAGCTGGTTAACTTTAAATGCCTTTTGGGGAAAAAAGAAGGAAAGAAAGCTATAGCAAAGTGGAAACAAGAAAATAGGGCTTGAAACTATGTTGATCCTTTTTTGGCCAATAATCCTAGGATTCCTCCTGCTCTATAACAATGTTGTTTCAAAGAGAACTGGCCACTGATCTATGAAGAGTAGCTATTTGGTAGACTTTAAGAGGAATGACTCCACCCTCTGGAGCTTTCTCTTTCCATCTACTAAAAATATGGGAGTTCTGTGAGCCACTCATTTGAATTTCTTGGGGTGAGATTACACTTCACTCAAAAATTATGACATCTGTTCATACATGGCACAACACAAATGTGCTTTGTGGGTGAGCCCAAAACTGGATCTCAAAGCCCACTCTACCTTTTTTATCTTGTGTTTCTTTTCCTAAGCATAAGTGACCAAATGGTAGTTCTGAACTGGAGATTTTTCTAGCTATGGACTCAATAGACTTCTAAGCATTGAGAGGTCCAAGTAACTAGCCACTACAATGCTCTTGGAGGAGAATATTTCTCCTTACAGAAGAATGAGCCCAAGTCACACCATGGCTTGCCTGATGATATGGACTTTGAGGGAATTGTTCCAACAGTGTGGCATCAAGATGAAGGTGACAGTGCTATTTATTCATCCCACAATATAATTCATTATTTAATGTTTTAAGTACCAACCTTCCAGGAGAATAGAATAAGAACCTATGCAATACTATTTTTGTTTTAAAGGAAGTTAGGCGATGCATTAGATAGAATGCCTGGAGTCAAGAAGATTCATCTTCCTGATTTCAAATCTAACCTCAGACACTAGTTGTGGAACCTTGGGCAAGTCACTCAACCCTGTTTGCCTCAGTTTCCTCATCTGTAAAATGGGACAGAGAAGGAAATGGCAAACCACTCCAGTATATCTGTCAAGAAAACCCCAAATGGCATCATGAAGTCAGAAATGACTGAACAACATCAATAATAGTAACAATTTATGTTTTAAATCTTTGTCAATGTACATTTAGGAATCTTTTGTGTCAAGCATTTTTTTTTGTGTGTAGTGGAAATAGTTATTTTAATTGACACCACCCTCTTACCCCCTGCACATCGAGTTCTTTTTTTCACATTTATTTATTCCCCCCCACATACTACATTTATTTATTTATTTGTGGTTTATGGGGGTAAAGCAAGCATTTCCATAACATAGTATAATAAAAAAGATGATTACACATGAAACTGCAAATCTACTATGTAGAACCTGCTATTCCTTTTAAATATAAATCTATCATGTAAATTTCCTTTTTTCTTCCCTTCCCCCTCCTCCAGTCTAGAGATGACTACCATTAGGCTCAAATAGATGTGTGTATATAGGCAGATATGTTTATATGTTAAATATATGTATGTGTGTATGTAAATTATTCTATACATACTTCTGTTTATCAGTTCTTTCTCTGGATGCAGATGGTATCTTTCTTCATATGTCCTTTAGTCACTCAAAGTTGCTCTTAAAACAATATTGTTGTTACTGTATACAAAGTTCTCTTGGTTCTGTTCATTTCGCTCTCCATTATAGCATCTTTCTTTGCATTGGTAAAGAACTGGAAATTACAGGGATGCCCACCACTTTGGGAATGGTTGAACAAGTGATGGATGTGATGGGATTGTGATTGTATGATAGGAAATGATGAACTCAATCTTAGAAAAACATGGAAAGACTTGTACAAAATATAAATTATCTTTCTAACCTCTTCTGGGGGAAACCCTTGACTTGATGCAGAATTAAGCTTGGAGTGATTTTTCCCTGGGACTAAAGAGTGGGAGGCATAAAGAACCAGAGACCAAAAAAAATTCTTAGCTGTCACTTTAAAAGTCAGGCTCCCCTAGGCCTGAAACTGCCTGGTGTGAGCTGGCCCAGAGCTGGGGCCCCTTCATGGGAAAGGAGATCCCTGCCCCTGGGCTAGCATTGGTCTGTCTTCACACTCTCCTTTGTAACAAGGTAGTATGGATGGAACATTGGCTGTGGAGTCAGAGGACCTGGGTTTAAATCCCTCTTCCAATGCTTCCTACCTTAAGCAAATCACTTGGATTTTTCATTTATAAAAAGAGAGAGTTGGGCTCTGAAGTTTATTCCAACTTTATATCTATGGGTTTAAGGAAGGTTAGTGGGTCTGGGTTGTCAGTCACTGGGAAGTATTGTTTGTCCTTCATTCTCAAAAAGGACCATGACATCAGTGTGATGTCATGACTTACAGTGAATTGGATTTAAGTGAGGGAAGGCTGTGCAAAGTCACCAACCTCACTCTATCCTCCAGAGCCATCTGGGTCCAGTGGCAAGTTGGTATCAGGACTACTAGAGATGGCCCTAGATGTTTAAGGCAACTGGGGTTAAGTGATTTGCCCAGGGTCACACAGCTAGTAAGTATCTGAGGTGAAATTTGAACTCAGGTCCTCCTGACTCCAGGGCTCATACTCTCTCTACTCACTGTACCACATAGCTGTCCCCTACTATGTTTTATTATGGATTAGTGGATGTTTTCATGAGATGCTGTGGCCCAAAAGGGTCATCCCCTGGTGGGTAAATTTCTTGTGGTGAGCCTCTAGGAGCTTAACAAGATTGGCCTTGATACAATTGACACATAGACCCACAACTATTTAAAGCTTTTCCTGTTTGGGACGACCTTCCATAATTTGTATTCTGCTAGCATAGCATTAAAAAGAACCCAAGGCCACCTTGACACCACAATGAGGCACCAGCATAGAACTTTAGGGAGGGCCTTAATTGTTACTAGCAACCAATAATTCATATTAACAGATGAATGTTAACTAGTTCCCCAAATAAAGGCATCCCTGTGTGCCTCAAAGACTGTCTCCAAAATTCAGTCTTCAAAGCTTGATTTTAAATGCTTTTCCAGAGTATTTCTCCAAAAATATCTTTGAATATAACTTGTTAGCAAATGACTTGAATATTAAAGGCTCTGTATGCTATAATGAGAAACTCATTTGTAGTATAATGCAATACAATACAAAATGGTATAGCAAACTTTTCTTTGGCATTTACTGTTGGGTAAGAAGACTTGGGTTCAAATTCTGATACTTTACTGGCTTTGTAACCTTGGGCCAATCACACAGTCTTCTAGTTTCACTTTCCCCATATATAGGGTAAAAGGATTGGCCTACATAATCTCTGGGGTCCTTTTCAATTGCAAATCTCAAAGAATACTGGGCTACTGGCTGTAGGAAACACAGTTTGGATACAATACTATCTCTGACCTCAAGGAGCTTGTAGTCTTCTCAGAAGGTAAGATATCAACAAAGATACTTCAATATTTCATAGCAAATAAGGGTGTGGTAGTAAGTCATTAACAATCAGCTCTCTAGAAAAATGCAGACATGGCATTTTAAGTTTAATATGAATTATTAACATTTTCTTCATCACTTCCTTACATCTAAACAACCAACAAAATAATAAATCAGGACCTGATTTGTAACATTTGCCAATTTTTTGACATGGCAGCTAGGTGGCACAGTGGATAGAGTACAGTTCTAAAGTCAGGAAAACTAGTCTTCCTGAGTTCAAATCTGGCCTCAGATACTAGCTGTGTGACCCTGGATTTGACACTTACCCCAGTTTGTCTCAGTTTCCCTATCTGTAAAATGAGCTGGAAAAGGAAACAGCAAACCACTCCAGTATCTCCACCAAGAAAATCCCAAATGGGGTCACAAAGAGTTGGACACAACTGAAAAACAACTCAACAATGAGGCATAAATGCTCACAGTAAAAAAAAAAAAAAATTAGCAATGAACTCTCAGTAGCTAGTTTGAGCTGACTGCAGCACACTCCTGAAATAAATGCATTGGAGAGTTACAAAAGAAAGTAAGTGCTCAGTGAGATTTGAGAATGAGATGTTAAATGTTACTGTGAATATTTTCTGGTCTAGTTTTAAGCTCAGTGTCACAAACATTCAATAAACATACTTCTTCAAAGGGAGAAGTTTGCAAGAATGTTGACTAAATCAACAATCTGGTGAAAAACTAAACATAGTTATAAGTGATTTTGGAATGCCATCAACTGACAAAGATCTATGTCAATAGAGGAAATGTAGGAATAAATATGATCACCAACACCCATGTCTGGATCATAGTAAAGTCTACATCTAGGAACTATTTCATGCATTGGATGGATAAGTCATTCTTAAGTGTTCTTTGTTTTGTTTTGTTTTAATTCACTGAATGGTATTTTTAGTTGCAGATTTACCTTTCTTGGCTCTGTTTTGTTAAAACTTATATGGGGGGGGGCAGCTAGGTGGTGCAGTGGATAAAGCACTGGCCCTGGATTCAGGAGTTCCTGAGTTCAAATCTGGCCTCAGACATTTGACACTTACTAGCTGTGTGACCTTGGGCAAGTCACTTAACCCCCATTGCCCTGCAAAAAAACCAAAAAAACCACAAAAAAACCTTATATAAGTGAGAGAGTTCTCATCTCAGTTGATATAGTCACAGAATGTCCAGAATATAACCAGTAAGTATAGAGGAGGTGTTAAGGATTTTTCTGTTGCTACTACAATGTGTGAATAGCTTCATTAATCAGCTTGAGAAAATTATAGGGTCTTAGCCAGTGGATGAAGGTAACTGACACCAGACAGGAAATATTTAATGACTGACTGAGAAAATCAGTCATACTTCTTGAGCCCTTATATAAAGAAGTAAACGACTCAGCAGTTGAGTTTGAAATTGGATTTGAGAGTTAGAGGAAGTTGTAGGAGGAAATCCATGTTCCAGTGCCAGAGGACAGAAAGGAGGAGATGGGATTTTATTTTCTCCCTCCCTCATTATCCCTACTAGAACAGTAGAGAACATTGCATCTAACCAAGAGTCCATAAAACATACACATTTATGTCCATACATACATATGCATATTATACATATACATATGTACATGTACATATGTATGAAGTAAGAAAGGATTTCCAAGCTCTGCATTACTAGGAATCATGAGGTGCTTTAGTACATGTGTATCTCACATTTGTACATTCATCATCATTGCACTCTAAGTTTGAACTCGCTCTTTCGATGGATTTTGTGGGTATTAATGGGAGAATGAGCCCCATGGTTATAAAAAGAATGTTTTATGCCTAATGCTGTTAATGTACCATCTTAATAAATGCCTTTGCTAAAACTTACAGTCTACCAGCTGTTTTTAAATAGGAAGCTTGTCATAGTAGTAGGAGTCACCACCTGCAGGATTACCCCTAGAATGGAGTATAGCAGTCACAGTCTGGGACCCAACCTGTGAGTGTGAATTCAATTTGGAGTAGTCCACAAGAGATCTTAACACTGAAATTGGATTGCCTTTCCAGAACATACACTAATATACAGTAAGAAAATGGGGAGCAGCTAGGTGGCGCAGTGGATAGAGCACCGGCCCTGGAGTCAGGAGTACCTGAGTTCAAATCTGGCCTCAGACACTTAACACTTACTAGCTGTGTGACCCTGGGCAAGTCACTTAACCCCAATTGCCTCACTTAAAAAAAGAAAGAAAGAAAATGGTGGGGGGCTTAAGAATGCTTAGGTTAGATAGAAACTAAAGATGATTCTTAGCAATACAATGATCCAAGACAACTCCATAGGACTCATGATGGAAAATGTTCTTCACATCTGGAAAAAAAGAACTATGGATTCTGAATGAAGATTGAACCATACTGTTTCTATTTTTGGTTTTGTTTTTTAGGTTTTGCCCTTTTGTTCTGATTCTTCTTTCACAACATGACCAATGCAGAAAAATGTTTAATGTGATTGTGCATATATAACCTATATCAGATTGCTTTCTGTCTTGTGGAGTAGGGAGGGAAGAAAGGGAGGGAGAAAAATTTGGAACTAAAAATATTATCAAAACAAATGTTGAAAATAATTTTTACACGTAACTAGAAAATAATAAAATACCCTTTATGATTAAAAAAGAAACTAAAAATAAAATTAAAAAGTAGTTTTGGATAAGCCACATTCACAAAGAATATTTTTTCAGTCATCTTTTATACTGCACTCTTATAGCTAAAGACCAAAGGGATAGCACAGCATAGTAGAAGTAACATTGTCTTTGATGTTTACCACCTCTGGAACCTTGGACCTCAGTTTTTCCATCTGTGAATTAGAGATCGGATTTTGGTCTGAGATTGACTCTGAGGTCTCTTCCAACTTTATGATTCCTTTCTACTCTGAAAGTTCCATAACGCTATGATTTCAAAAGGACATATTTAGTATTGTCCAGTAGTTTATGGTATGAGCAGCAGAACAGATGATAGTAGTTTGTCCAAAAAAGATCTGTGGATTTTAGTGAACCATAAGATCAACACAAATCGTCAGTGTTCTGGGATAGTAAAAAATACTAATTAGCAGTCTTGGACCTAAGTAAGAGAGGCATTATTTCTGATATTAAAAATATTCAGGGCAAAGGGCAGCTAGGTGGCTCAGTGGATAAAGCACCGGCCCTGGATTCAGGAGGACCTGAGTTCAAATCCGGCCACAGATACTTGACACTTACTAGCTGTGTGACCCTGGGAAAGTCACTTAACCCCAACTGCCTCACCAAATATATATATATATATATATATATATATATATACACACATATATATATACATATATATATATACACACACACACATACATACATATACATACATACATACATATATATATATATATATACATATATACACACACACACACACACACACACACACATATATATATATATTCAGGATTCAGGGTGGGGCAACTAGGTGGTACAGTGGATAAAGCACTGGCACTGGATTCAGGAGGACCTGAGTTCAAATCCAGCCTCAGATACTTGACACTTACTATCTGTGTGACCTTGGGTAAGTCACTAAACCTCCATTGTCCCACACAAAAAAAGCAAAAAAGATATTCAGAGATGCAGATAAGTACAGTTGCCAATATAGCAATGCACAGAGACATTTTAATAATTGGTTTATTATATGTTTAGCTCAGGCTCAGGATATCCAACTAAATAATGAGCCCCAGTAGAATTCCCAAAACTCTTGCATAGTCTTCAGTTCTACCTGTCAGAAGGATATGGTTGGAATTTACAGTAGATAGATGGGAATGTAAAAGTTTACACATTGAAAAACTGAAAACAGAAGGGGAAGATCTATATATCAGGAAATACTTGACCTAAAGTTGATATCTCAAGCTGGAATTCTGCAAACAGCCAACAAGAAATGACCATATAGCAACAGAACTAAAGTTAGATGACTCAGCCAAATTCAAAATGCTTCCACTCATTTTTTGACCTGCAGTCTCAAGCAAAATGGTGGATGTACTAAAATTCTCTTATGACACTTCTAAGACTAAAGAGGCGATAGTCGCTCTATTGTATATGTTCATTCGTTTCAGTCATATACAACCCTTTGTGACGCTGTAGACTTCTCTCCATGGGGTTTTATTGACAAATATACTGGAATGGTTTGCCATTTCCTTCTCCACTGGGTTAAGGCAAACAGAGGTTAAGTGACTTGCCAAGGTCACACAGCTAGGAAGTATCTGTGGCTGGATTTGAACACAGGTCTTTCTGACACCTAGGTGGCATAGTGGATAGAGTGCTGGGCCTAGAATCAGGAAGACCTCACCAAAATTGCTATGAAGAAAATGGTGGGAATTTGGTCTTTGGAAAGAATTCCTTTGGTCATAGTGGTCAAAACTGATGAGAAGGGAGAGAGAAAAGTACCTCCATATTCAATCTTACCCCAGAACCAGGACAACATGGATAGATATAAGATAAAGAGAAGCACGGACACTTAAGCTGGAAAGGCTTCTGTGTTTATTTATATCAGAAGAATTAGAGCTAGGAGAGTGTATTCGCCACTTTGGAATCTATTAGTCTTGTGTAGTTTAGTGAGAGGGTTATTCTTGTTACTAAGTGCAAGGTCATATAGGGTTGCAACAGAAAGGGAAGCAAATCATAGCATCTAGACCTGGAAAGGACCTGTCCAAAGTATCCAGTGCCATTTTACAGATGAAGAATTGTGACCTTTAAAAAAAATGCTGCATGTGAATGATGATGCAAAAATCAAAGAACACCATCTGCTGGTGTCCTTTAGCCAGAGGAAGCCTAAGAGAAGTCAGTCTGCTCCTCAGTAGCAATATACTGCAAATGAACATATGCTTGCATCCTAACTTTTAAAAGCTGCAAAGTGATAAGAAGAAAGTGTCCACTTTATCACATGGTGTTATTCATAGACATGAGGGCTGTTATGTCAAAATACAAAAACAAACCCATGCTTCTAATTTGCTGACAAAAAACATTACCTCTTCTTGGAGCTTCATAATTTCCATCACTTTACCTATTTCTGGGCAAATGTATTTGCTTCCTGGTTGGCTAGTTCATACATACATAGTTGAGAGAGGATTATTTGATATGATTTACAAGTGTTCAACAATGATTACAATAATAATTAACCCCTTGTCCATGTCATGGAGGTGGGTTGGAAGGAGTGCACAGCAAAGTAAGGAAATGCTGGTGAGTTGGGGACTCTGTGCCCTCTGGGGCTGCTCTGATAGCAGGGAGGCCTGGTAGGAGCACTGAAACATGGCTCAAATGGTCCATGGCAAGACAGCTGATTAGGTTAGTGCCTTGGCCAATGTAATTAAGCATTCCTATGAATCTAAGGAATAGAAGGGTTAGCATAGGACTACAGGCTGGCCCTTCTCAGAATTGTCATGATAATCATCTTGAGAAAAGGGACATTGAAGCAAGAGGCATCCTTGTGTGTTCTGGTAACTCAGAAAGGCAAGATAATATTGGAACAAATAAGAAACATCCTACCTGCTGGAAATGCTTCAGTGCAGCTGGCCCTGACCACCAAAGCAGGTGTAGCCTTGAGGCACCATGTCACCACAATGTCTGAAATTGTCACACCACTCCCTGTTCTGTACCCACACATGCAGTTTCACTGGGTTTATTCCTAGGGCAGCCTGCCTCTATGACAGAAGAGTGATATTTGGGAGCTAGGCCATTGGAAACTAAGAAAAGAACCCAACTGCAGATCATCATGCTACATCTGGACATGAACTTTGAATCTTCTGTATCTAACATGAACGACCATAATCTCCCGCAGTGTTTGGCTGAAAAATTTTTTTTTTAAAAAGGTTTTATGACAACAAAAAATAAATATAAGGAATAAAACCAGATAAAAAACTGTGGTGTAACAGAAATCCTCTATACCCTTAATCAACATTTGAAAGTGAAAGCCAAAAGTTTTTAAAGTGATATAAGGAGAAAAATAGCACAAACAAAAAATAAAAGTTCCATATCAATTAAAATTATTATAGATAAGAGGTTCTTAACCTGAGGTCCACAGATCCCTGTGAATTTTGATGGGAAAAAACAACATCTTCATATTCACAACACCTAAATGAATTTTGTCATTTCCTTCCATTATGAACTTAAAAAAATAATCACAATTCTGAGAAAGGGTATTCAGGTTTTTCACCAGATGCCAAGGAGGTCCATGATACACACACACACACACACACACACACACACACACAAAGGTTTAAAAATTCTGATGTAGAAGTTTGAAAAGAAAAAAAGAGAAGAGATAACCTTTAAAGAAGGACAATGGAAAAATTTCTCTATGTATGAGTCTAACACAATGAAAGTGCAAGCCAGATCAAACGAGAAACAAATTTTAAATGCCATGAATATAATGGACAACAGAATAGTTACATCAAAGGTTGCTGAAACTTTAGCTTATCTGCAAAATTGGAAAATGGTTAAGAATTTATAATTTTTGGTTTAAGCACTTTAGCTATGCACAAATTACTAGCAAAACGCTTTTAAAACTGCCTCTCCAATACAATCCAGAGCACATCTCTCTTAACAGAAGGCATCACGTATTTATTACCAAAAGATAAGAGTACCAGAGGCTCTTCGATAGGTCAGTTAGATGTTTACATCCTTTATCCAAAGCATTCATAGATTGTTTCACTCAAATACACACACATATACATATATGCATATGTATTATATATGTGTATATATATATATATTTAGAAGAAAATATATTGATCAGAAAGGGTATACAAAAATGTCCTAGGAATAAAGAATGATTATGAATACAGTGAATTGAATAAGCTGCTCCAAAAGGCTCTTTACCTCTGTTGACTTATCATTGAGCCTTTGACTCAGTTTGTCACTTAAAGATGACACACTGGTGCATGGGAGGGAAGAGGGAGGAAACCAGAACTATGATTTCATTAGTCTGTGCAGCTAGCCCTGAGGATCTTCTTCTGCCGTCGCAGATTGGCACCTTCTCTGCAAACTACAGTTTTAGAGAATTGCCTGCTTACTGATGTACTGCAAAAATATAAAAATAAATAAAACAAATCCCAGAATGGTTAAAATGTTCACAAGGAAGATGGTTCTCTATTTAAAACACATCACTAACATAGTAAAGTCAAGAACAATCGATATATGACATCTTCCAGGGAAACAACATATTCTATGTTATGTTTTTGCTTAACACTAACCCCATTATATCACTTTAAAAGGAAAATGATTATGGTTTTCAGGTCAAAGAGGAAATCACATGAAAACATCCTTTAATTATAAGGTATGTGTGTATATGTGCTGCCTATACAGATTATGTGTATAAACACATGGGTTTGTCTAAATGTGGCTCACAAGGAGGTATAAATGGATATCTAGAATTTTTTCCACCCTTCTTCAAGGTACAGCTAGGTGGCACAGTGAATAGAGCACTGGGCTTGGAATCAGGAAGACTCATCTTTTTGAGTTCAAATCCAGCCTCAGACACTTATTAGCTGTATGATCTTGGGCAAGTCACTTAACCCCTTTTGCCTCAGTTTCCTCATCTCTAAAATGGGCTGGAAAAGGAAATTACAAACCACTTCAGTATGTTAGCCAAGAAAACTGCAAATGGGGCAGGAAGAGTTATACATGAGCTAAAACAACCCATTCACTTCAAGGAAGACTTTGGTTTCAAGCTGTAGGGGAACAGAAGATTGGGGGCACAAGTTCCACCACTCTATTCCCCTCAGAAAGGGAGTCCTGAACTGGAATTACATATACCTTATATCCTCCAATATGGCTTGTCTAAGGGAAATGGTTTTATTCTTAGTTGCAAGATGTTCTCTTGGTTGTCATCCTTTAAGAGGGAAGGAGTGTGTCAAGCTTATAATCAAAGGCTTACTCCCTTCCCACCAAATATTAGGTACATAAAAGACCACCTCAAATAATGAATAGTAAATAAAATTGATAATAAAAGCAGATAGCAAATAGAATTCAGAGAAATTATATAGATTAGAATATTCCAGGCAATATGCAGAGTGAATGAGCTCTCCCACTGGGAATGACACAATTAAACTGAGAGAGAGGCCCCACCATCATCCAAGGGAAAATTCCTTAAAGTCTCTAGGGAGGCAAGCTGTCAATCAGGGTAAGTCACAGTGCCAGCTTCTCTACATATGTGCCATTTCCCACAGGTCTTTTATCCCTCTCTCTACAGTGATCTCTCCCTAGAGAGATCCTGGAACCATGTGTGTTCTCCCTTAAAGCTGTAAGAAAAACAAAATTCTCTCCAAACTTTCACCAACTTTACCCCTCATACAGATATGAAGTGTTCAGTAATTATTCTATCAATCATTTAGGATAATATTATGTAAATACACCAAGAATGAACCAAGTTTACATCTGCATTTGGTTACATAGATGACATCAAGTTATGTTTCTCCACAGAAAAACATACTAAACAGTTATTTCACCTTGTGGAAACTTTCTCCAGTGATATCAAAATGTCATTGAGTCTTGATAAGTTTAAAATTACTAATTTGCCATTAGGAAGAAAAGAGATTGAAGGCTTTCAGCTTGAATCCAGAAGTCAAACTGATTTTGTCTTCTTTAGGAAAGATACATTGCACACAAAGCCAACAAGAAGAAATCTGAAGTTTAATATGTTCAGAGATTGACTGGCATCCTAAAGTCAATGCATAAGGGGAATGACACACATAAAACAATGAACACTTACACAATAACAATTTTTTTTTTGGTGAGGCAGTTGGGGTTAAGTGACTTGCCCAGGGTCACACAGCTAGTAAGTGTCAAATGTCTGAGGCTGGATTTGAACTCAGGTCCTCCTGAACCCAGGGCCAGTGCTCTAGCCACTGCACCACCTAGCTGCCCCCCCCAATAACAATCTTAATATATACTCTAGACATGGTAAAATAGACAATGAATCAAGAAGGTGTGTCCAAATAAAATTCCATAAAATATTAACAAAACCCAAGCCTCAATATAGCTATAGAAATATTAATATTTTCATCAAAAAGAAGAAAGAGGATTGATAGATGTTCTCAGAGAACAGGATAAATGAGTTAATCTTTGTAGAAATACTTTGAGAACAAACAGACCTCACTTCACAAGCCATCAAAAAAGTTGAGAGGAGATATATGGCACTGGTTCATATGGCACAAGATGGGCCAAATTTAACCAAAAATAGTATATTTCCAGATGGAACTTATGAAAGTTAAGACCCAAGAGTGAAACCAAAAGGTATTCCATGAGCTACATGTATGTCAATGTAACAACATGTTAACAAAGGAGCTTCAAAGAAATGGTCGTAGTAAAGATTTTATTATAGAAACATAAGGGTTTCTGATGGCACTTCAGTATCAGGGGGTTTACCTTGCCACCAGAAATGACATAAAATCTGTCTTAAGAAGGCTGTATTTATTGATGAATACTAGACAATAAAGTGGTGGAAACTGTACAACATATCATTGTAGGTTGCAAAAATTTAGCATCTACCAGTTGACTAGAAAGATGCCATCAAATGGCTAGAATTAAACACCAGAAGCTTATCTTTAAAAAATAAACAATAATAACAACCAAAAAATCCCTATGAGACAAATACAAACCTCAAAACTACTTTGGGAATACAACAAATAAAATGTAATGGAGCTAGAGCATCACGATAGACAGAATTATTACCTACAATTTCTTAAATACATTAATCTATGAGAAAAATTTTAAAACCCCAATATTTTAAATAGATGTATTCATAAATATAATCCCCAAACTACATGGAATGAAAAGCATTCAAAACATGAAAGGTTGGTAGAAAAAAATAAAGCCAGGTGAGAACATACCATTCCAATCATTCTGTATATTGGGCTTATTCCAATGGTTCTTTTAGTGAGTCTATATAAAATGAGCTTAGATGTCAATATTCTTATGCCATTATGAAATACATTTTACCTACCTTTGCAATAGTCTGCAAGGTAATATATGAAAATACCAATACCAATTATGAAAAGAAACAATAGAAATTGTGTGACATAACTGTAGCCTACAAATTTTAGCACTTATCAGATATCTAGCAAGACATGATATAGTGATCAGAATTATACTTTAAAATGTTGCTGTCTTTCAGAGGCTGACAGATGACAAATCCACATACTACAAATATAGACTTCCAAAAAAAATCCTTGAGAATTCAACCAATTAAGTGTACTGGAAAAGTAATATTATTAAAAACCAAATTATTGTCCACAATTACCTTGGCTGTAGCATTGATCCATAAAAAACTTAAGAATATTTGTAATAGATATTGTCACACCAAATACTCAAAATTTCCATACTCCCTGGTGCAAGAAGGTTTCAAAATATAGAGACTTAGCTGAAAAAAAGTCAAATTCATGTGGGAATGGTATGAGGTACCTATCATCCCCATCATCTTATCTGATATGGAAATTGTACCATGGTTGCTTTCAGTGAGCCTGCCAAGGATTAATTTACGTCCAAATACTTCCTAAAATAACTGCAAAAATAGTTATTTTATCCAACTATGTATCCATCCACAGAATGCTAAATATAAAAGAAAAATAAAGAGTATAGTGACTTGTACCAGGAAGATTTCTAGCTGAACTCCATTGAGCAAGATGAGAACAATGATCGCTCTATAATAAGACTTTTTAGCACTTTAGATCTAGCAAAACACTTTACATACATTTTTTCCATTTGATTACCAACAACTTTGTGAATTTAGTGCTATGGATACAATTCTTCCCATTTTACAGAGGAGAAAATATAAAGCTTGGTAATGAAGTGCATTGCTAGGATCCTACAGTTAATAAGTGCCTCAGGTAGGATTTGAACCCAAGTTTTCCACTTCAAGTTTAGTGCTGCATTCACCATAACACATTATAAATAGCAGCTAGGTTTAGCCAATAGGGCTCAAAGAAGACAATTCAAACTTTTCTGATCCAATGTGAGTAACTGGGGCAGCTAGGTGGCACAGTGGATAAAGCGCTGGCCTAGGATTCAGGAGGAACTGAGTTCAAATCCAGCCTCAGACACTTGACGCCTGCCAGCTGTGTGACCCTGGGCAAGTCACTTAACCCACATTGCCTGGCTAAAACCCAAAAAAACCCAATATGAGTAACTATCAACATGAAAAAATTAAAACTACATGGTAACCCAATTGAGAAGGCTAAAGTAGGTTGAAAGTTTGTTTGTGCATCCATCTGGGCAGTGGTTTTTTTTTTTAAATAATAAATATTTTTATTTATAGTTTTGAATTCCAAATTTTATTCTTCCTTCCCTCCCTTCCTCTCCCCCCTCTCTGAGGCAGTAAGAATCAGATGTAGGTTATACATGTTCAATTATGTAAAACATTAGGACATTAGTCATTTTGTATAAGAAAACAAATAAAAAATGAAAGTGAAAAATAGCACGCTTCAGTCTGTGTTTAGTTAATATCAGTTCTTTCTGTAAAGGTGGATGTTATGTTTCATCATTAGTCCTTTGGGATTGTCTTCAATCATTGTATTGTTGAGAATAGTTAAATCATTCACAGTTCTTCATCAAATAATATTGCTATCACTGTGCACAACATTCTCTTAATTCTGCTCACTTCACTATATATCAGTTCATACAAGTCTTTGCAAGCCTTTCTGAAATCATCCTGATTGTCATTTCTTATAGCACAATAATATTCCATCATCACCATATACCACAGCTTCTTTAGTCTTTCACCAATTGATGGGCATTCCTTGAATTTCTAATTCTTAGCCACCACAAAAAGAGCTGCTATAAACATTTTTATACAAATAGGTATTTTTCTCTTTTTGGGGATGTCTTCGGGATATAAACCTAGCAATGGTATTGCTGGATCAAAGGGTATGCACAGTTCTGTAGCCCTTTGGACATAGTTCCAAATTGTTCTCCAAAATGGTTGGATCTTTTCACAATTCCACCAAAAGTGGATTAGCGTCTGAGCTTTCCCACATCCACCCCTCCAACATCCAATATTTTCTTTTTTGTTGTATTTGGGCAGTGTTTCACATATTTCAAGTAGGCAAAGCTTGATACAGCTTTGAAAGATTTTATGAATTATTAGTGATACTGATCTTACCAGGAGCTACCCACTCCTGGAATTCTAATGTGTATCAGTTTTGGAGGCTGAGCCCAATATCTGTTAAAGCATACCATAGTATAGTGCCACCATGTCAGACTCTTTCCAGAACCTTTTTCCTATTGCTCCAATTGTCCACTACTTCTGATTTCAGTATTGCAAGTCCTTACTCACTGGGGCTTCCCACTTCCTCCATCCAATAGACATAGATGTGAAAAAGCATGACTTCATGGGAGTAATCATAATAGCAGTACACATTTGTACAACTCTTTAAGGTTCACATAGTTCATTTGATCATCACAACAACTCTGTGATGTAGGTTCTATCATTATTCCCGTTTAGGAGGAAGGGAGTTGGATCAAGTCTATATTTTTATCCATATAGGATATATCTAGTGAGGAAAGTGCCACCACTAGGTCACCATTACTCCTCCTGCAAAATAGAGAGTTGCTGGAGTCACACAGCCAAATGTTGGAGGAAAGACTTTATGATTTTGAGTCTAGCTTTCTGTCCATGATGCCATAGTGCCCACAGAACTGTAGGGAACATAGTGAACATATATAACATAGTGGCTCAGAACTGAAGCTCAGAAAGATTAAGTGGTTCATCTCATGTCACATAGCTAGAATGTGTTTGAAAAGTGATTCAAACTCCAGTTTTCCCAATAGACACCTGCCTAATAGATATAACACCGCACCTCTACAGGCCATGAGTTCTTAATATTTTTGTATCATGGACCCCTTTGGTAGTCTGGTGAAACCGATGGATTCTTCACAATAATGTTCTTTAGTTGAAAAAATTCTTAAATTTCAGTTAGCAGTTGGTGAAAATAAAGATGTAATTTTTTCCCTATCCAAGTCTACTATCTATTCCTGAAATCTATCCACAGACCTCCTCCATGGACTGAAGATTAAGAATCCTTACAAAAGGCAAATAATACTTTTGGACTATAGCCTGTAAAAAAAGTTACTTGATTACAAATTATAATTGCCTACAGACATTTTTTAATGCAGAAAATTCCATGGCTTTATTTTTATATTTGCAAGACAGTATTCATTTCTTCCCAACATTTACCTGTGGTTCAAATGGTTAAAATTCCACCTTGTGGAATTTTCCTTTCTGTGGGTGGAATGAAAAGCAGCTCAGGTGGCAGAGCATTCTTTAGCTTTTGAATGCGTTTTGATCTCCTGGCTTCTGGGAAGGCCCAGGAAAGTACCTACTGCTCTGTGCATTGTTTTTTAGGCTCTCTTGGATCAGATACTTATCAATAAAAGGGTAAAGGCAATGAGAAAGGAAGAGGAGTCCTTGGTTGCCATCCATCTTTCACGTTATCATATGATAGAGGAGGAAGGTTGACATGTTAAATCAGAAATACTTTAATGTGCTATAACATATAAATGATAGGTATTAATAATAAGCTAAATAATAGAAAGGGGAAGGGAATGAGGATTCATCTAGCACTTACTATGTTTCAGACACTGTCCTAATCACTTTTCAAACACTAGGTAATTTGATCCCTAACCCTAACCCTAATGTGAACCCTAACCATAATCCCAGCAATCTTGTGATGAATGTGTTAGTATGATCCCCATTTTACAGTTGAGGAAACTGAGGCAGACTGAGTTTAAATTACTTGTTCAGGATCACACAGCTGGTAAGTTTCTGAAACAGGATTTAAAGTCAGGTCTTCCTGACCCCAGTTCCAGCTAATTATCTACTGAATTATCTAATAGTAGGCCTTGGACATTAGATATGAAAATACTAACCTCTGTGTGACTTCTTTACCCTATCCACTCCCTGAATTTAGTTCGTTTGTCTTTCTGGAGCTGAACAGCTCTGACTCCTACTCCTTTCCAACAGCAATACACACACACACACACACACACACACACACACACATAGGAGAGAGCCTCAGGTTTGTCACAAAAGTGTCAAGTTTTGAGTTTAAAAAAAGACAAAGTTCATAATTTAAATTGCAGGTTTTCCTGATAACTTACTTGAGATATCAACAGCAACAACTGAACTTGACTTCCTAAAACTTTTTGTCAACAAACTAGAGTCAGAGCAAAAGTCTCTGCTGGCTAGGACATGATTATAATGCTTGGAGAAATATTTATCTGGTATTAGAACTAGAAGAATCTATTCATTTTCTTTCTGCCCCATTGGAGTCACTTATTTATCACATGGGTAAGTTCAGGTAGACTTGTTGCCTCCTCTGCAAGTAGGCGGTTATCCTATCCCTTTAATGCTCAGTTGATATGATTCATACCTTGTACATTCCTGCATATATAATTAATAATAATAATAGTTATTATATATAATTAGAATATTTTTTACATTTATATGGACTTTTCTGCCTAATTAGTAAAGTACATAGATTCATAAGATGATAGATTTAGAGCTAGAAGTCATTTTAGAAGTCATCTTAGTCTGGTTCCTACATTTTATAAAGAAAGAAACTGAGCCTAGAAAAGTTAAGAGACTTTTCTAAGATAATAATGTTAGATAATAGCAGAGTATGATTCAAATCTATGTCATAGGGTCATAGATTTAGAGTTGGAAGGAATCTTAGAAGCCATCTACTCCCATCGCATGATTTTATGGATGAGAAAAGTGAAGCCCAAAGAATCTAAACCAGCTGTTCAAAGTCTCAGACGTAATAAATTTCAGAGTTGGATTTAAATTCAGATCTTCTGACTTCAAATCCAGTGCTCTTTCATTTCCATCACAAAAGATTAGATGCCTCCTCACATGAAACAGTTATTAGAATGTATCATCTGTGAACCGATCCAACCATTCTGGAGAGCAATAGTCTCAGTTATCAGTTTCTAAGTTTTGTCCAGTAATAGCACTACTAGGTCTGTATCCCAAAGAGAAAATAGAAGACATAAAAGGACCCACATATACAAAAATATTTATAGCAGCTCTCTTTGTGGTGGCAAAGAATTGGAAATTGAGAGAATGCCCATCAATTGGGGTATGGCTAAACACGTTGTGGTATATGAATGTAATGGAATACTATAGTGCTGTAAGAAACAATGAGCAGGAGGATTTCGAAGAAACTTAGAAGGACTTACATGAATTGATGTTGAGTGAGATGAGCAGAACCAGGACAACACTGTACACAGTAACAGCAACATTGTGTGACAATCAACTGTGATGATTTGGCTCTTTTTGGCAGTGCAATGATCCAAAACAATTTCAAGGAACTCATGATAGAAAATGTTCTCCACATCCACAAAAAAGAACTGTGGATTCTGAAAGCAGATTGAACCATACTGTTTCTACTTTTTGGCTTTTTTTTTCTTTTTTGAGGTTTTTCCCTTGTGTTCTGATTCTTCTTTCACAATATGACTAATGCAGAAATATGTTTAATGTGATTTACACATATGATCTATATAAGATTGCTTTCCATCTTGGGAAGGAGGGAAAGGAGGATGAGGAAAATATTTTGGAGCTAAAAATCCTATGAAAACAAATGTTGAAAACTATCTTTACATATAACTGGAAAATAATAAAATACTTTTATGATTAAAAAAGGCAAAAAAGAACAAAAAAGTATGTGTGAGATTCGACTGTTACATCTTTCATGCCATTGATCACTAGAGCTGATTTTATTCATTTGGCTATGTAGGTTAATGTTCCCCTTTTCTCTTTACTTCACATGCATTCCTCCTTAAAGTTGAAGCAAGACAGAAACCTTTAGTAAAGGTTATGTGAAAATTATTGGACTCCCAAATGACCAAATGAAGGGGAAAGAACAAAGGAGAAACTCTTGCTCAAGATTTGAGGGGAACAGAGTATATCATAGACTCTGACATTGTTAGAACGGGAGAGGACATTTCAGATCATCTAATTCAATCTCTATATTTTATAGATGTAATTAAAAAAACAACAATTGCCTCTACTCCTTTGAAAAATTGTAGCAGTTTACCATAATCAACCATATCAAAGGTCACTAAGAGACCCTTAAGAAATTAGTGTGGGCCCCTATGAATTAAAAGGAAACTATTTGGGGCAGCTAGATGGTACAGTGGATAAAGCACTGGCCCTGGATTCAGGTGGACCTGAGTTCAAATATGGCTAGCTGTGTAAACCTGGGCAAGTCACTTAACTCTCATTGCCCAACAAAACAAAACAAAACAAAACAAAACAAAACAAAAACCCAACTATTTGTCAAAGAGATCAGTATAAACCTAAGGTTGGGTTAAAAAATTAAACAAAACAGAAGATAACATCTCTCAAATATAAAGTTTATAAAAGCATTTCCCCCACAGCCATCCTGGGAGGTAAGTAGCACCAATATTATTTATTATTTCAATTCTACAGATGAGGAAATTGAGGCCCAGAGGAGTTAAGTACTAAGCTCAGCAATACCTAGATAGTGTCACTATCTGAACTTTAACTTGTGTTTATTTGCTCTAAGTTTTATTTCCACTATTTCATCATGACCACATAATAATGGCTCACATTTATGTGGCTCTTTAAGATTTATGAAATGCTTTTCTCGTAATAACTCTAGTATAAATATTGTCATTTTGCAAATAAGAAAGAGGCAAAAGCTTACAGAGATGATGATGCCTTTTCCAAGTTCATGCAATAAGGGGAAAAACTAGAAATAAAATCTAAGACCTCTAGCTCTGAGATAAACATACTTTCTACAATATTACTGTATCTCCAAAAAGAAGAAAAGAAACTAGAAATTTCTAAGGAAACCCACACTCCAATAAAACACAGAGATAAAATGGAATTTGGAGAGAAAACAGTATGTGGACACTATTCTCAAGAGATCACAGAATCTCAAGATATTTGAGCTGTGGAAGATATCCCAGCAGCAATCTAGAGGCCAAGCCATACCCCATTAGGACATTAACGGCTCCTTCTTGGAGTTGTCATAAAGATAAAATGAGATCATATTTGTAAAGCACTTTGTAAACCTTAAAGTGCTATATAAGTGTTAGCTATCCTCATCACCATCATCACCACCACCATCATCACTACTACTATCTCCATCATCACCACTATGACCACCACCACTAACATCATCAACAACACCAGCATCACCATCACCATCAGCAACATCACCACCACTACTACCATCACAACCATCACCATCATCAACACCAACAACAACACCAGGGTGGATCCAAGATGGCGGAGGAGAGGCTGTGACTCCCACAAGCTCCAGATAATCCCATCCACTCACTCCCAAATAATGCCATAAAAAATAAACAAGAAACAGAGCAACCTAATGCACATTAAGAATAGAGCGATATTATTTTTCATCAAAAGAGGGCAATTGCGATCACCTGCTAATCTGGCTGAACAGCTCAGTGTGTGGTCAAGACCCAGCCAAGAACAGACAGTGCTTCCAGCATGCCTCAGAGACTTCAGCACCAGCGGCTTCTTCTGAGGCTCTAATCTCGGACTGGTGAGGGGGTTTGGCAGGAGGCTGGGGTGAAGTTGAGGCAGTCTCTGCTGGAGTTGGGGCAAAGCACCCTGGTTCAGGACCAGTGGGCTGAATTGAGTGGTGGTAACCTAGTGGAGGAGGGACACAGGCACACCAAGCTTATGACCATAGAGAATCAGAGTTCAATAAGACTTCTGTTTTTGAGTCAAAGAGAAAGTGGCCATTGTTACTCATGGGCCAAGCAGACTGGGAAGAAGTCCAATTGCCCCCTGGGACAATCTGTAGCTCTGAACAGTGCGTCCTGGAAGCAGTGCTACACTTTAAGAAGGAGTTAAAAGCCAAGAAATAGGCAGCCAAGATGAGCAGGCAGAGAAAGCAGCAAACCATTGAAAACTTCTTTGGGGGAAAGGTAGACCAGAATACACCACCAGAAGAAGAAGATAATAACAAAGTCAAAGTTCCAACATCCAAAGCTTCCAAGAAAAATATGAATTGGTCTCAGGACATGGAAGCACTCAAAAGGGACTTTGAAGAGAAAGTAGGTGAGACAGAAGGAGGATTTAGAGAGATGGAGGAAAGAATGGAAAGAGAAATGAGAGCCATGTGGGAAAGTCATGAGAAAAAAAGTCAACAGTTTGAAAAGCCAAGTGGGAAAGGAAATAGAAAAGCACTCTCAAGAAAATAATTGCCTAAGAATTAGGATTGAACAAATGGAAGCTAGTGACTTTATGAGAAACCAAGACACAGTAAAGCAAATCCAACTGAATTAAAAAAAAAAGAGGGTGATATGAAATATCTCCTTGGAAAAACAGCTGACCTGGAAAACAGATCCAGGAGAGAGAATTTGAAAATCATTGGACTACCTGAAAACCATGACCAAAATAAGAGCTTAGATGCCATCCTCCAAGAGATTGTCAGGGGAAATTTCCCTGATATTCTAGAAGCAGAAGGTAAAATAGAAATAGAAAAAATCCACCAATCACCTCCTGAAAGAGATCCCAAAAGGAAAACCTCCAGGATTATTATAGTCAAATTCCAGAACTCCCAGGTCAAGGAGAAAATATTGAAAGCAGCTAGAAAAAAAGAATTCAAATACTGTGGAGCTACAGTAAGGATAAAACAAGATCTAGTAGCATCTAAATTAAAAGACTGGAGGGCATCAAATATGATATTCCAGAGGACAAAGGAACTGGGACTACAGCCAAGAATCATGTACCCAGCAAAACTGTGTATCAACTTTCAGGGGAAAATATGGGATTTCAATGAAAAAGAGGACTTTCTGGCATTTGTGATGAAAAGACCTGAACTGAATAGAAAATTTGACTTTCAAAAACAAGACCCCAGAGAAGCATAAAAAGGTAAACAGGAAAAAAAATTATGAAGGATATTAAAAGAGTTAACTGTTTATATTCCTAAATGGGAAGATAATACTCCTAACTCATAAGATCTTTCTCATTATTAAGGCAGCTGAAAAGAATATACTTAGAGGGCACAGGTATGAATTGAATATGAAGGGATGATATCTGTAAAGCATTTTTTTGTTTATCCTTGTTTTTTTGGAGTAGGCAGGGTGGGGTGGCTTATGTCTGGGGACAGATGTGGGATCAGGGCTTCCTGGATCCAGGGCTAGTGTTTGTCCACTGTGTCACCACCTGACCCATGATGACATCTTCAAAATAAAGTTAAAGGGTAAGAGGAATGAACTGGAAGGAAGAGAAAGGGAGAGGTGGATTGGGGAAAAGTAGTTCACATAAAATATATAAGAAAAAGCTTATGGAGTAGAGGGGAAGATAGGGAAGGAGCAGGGGAATGAGTGAGCCTGACTCTCATCAGAATTGGCACAAAAAAGGAATAATTTACACACTCAAGAGGGGATATTATTATATCTTGCCCTGTGGGAAAGTGGGAGGGGAAGGGGATAAGGCGGGGGAGAGGGGCAATGGAAGGAAGAGCAGATTTTGGGAGGGGGCAGTAAGAAGCAAAACACTTTCATTGAGGGATAGGGTGAAGGAAGATAGATAATAGAGTAAATATCAAGGGAAGGGATTAAGATGGAGGGTAATACAGTTAACAATAGTAACTGTAAGCAGGATGCTATCAAAAGGATGTATGAAAAATGCAAACCATCAACAGAGATAGAACTGATGGTATCCGAATACAGATTGAAGTATAATTTTATTTGTTAGCTCCTCTTTCTAAAGGTATTTTGTCTATTTTCTTTTACAACCTGACTAAGAAGAAGATGTTTTGCATAACTGC
This sequence comes from Dromiciops gliroides, assembly GCF_019393635.1. Lineage (NCBI taxonomy): Eukaryota > Metazoa > Chordata > Mammalia > Microbiotheria > Microbiotheriidae > Dromiciops > Dromiciops gliroides. The sequence continues at coordinate 272,564,553 of NC_057863.1, read as the reverse complement.
ACTTGTATGACTTACATTGAATTCCTGGATTTCATAAGGAGGGATGAGGAGGAAGGGAAGAAGAAAATTTAGAGCACAGAGTTTTAAAAAATCAATGTGAAAAGTAATGATGAGCAAGGATAATTTGGAAAGACCTGGAAGGACTTACATGAACTGATTCTGACTGAGAGGAACAGAACCAAGAAAACATTGTATATAGTAACAGCAGCATTGTGTGATGAACAATGGTGACAGATTTGGCTCTTTTTAGCAATGCAATAGTCCAAAACTATTTCAAAGAACTTCATAATAGAAAATGTTCTCCCTTTCTATTTATTTGTTTGTTTGTTTGTTTATTTATTTTTTTGGTGAGGCAATTGGGGTTAAGAGACTTGCCCAGAGTCACACAGCTAGTATTAAGTGTCTGAGTACAGGTTTGAACTCAGGTCCTCCTGACTCCAGGGCCAGTGCTCTATCCACTGTGCCACCTAGCTGTCCCCTGAAAATGTTTTCAACATCCAGAAAAAAGAACTGTGGTTTAGGAATGCAGATTGAACCATACTGTTTCTACTTTTTTATTCTTTTTGTGAGGTATTTCCCTTGTGTTCTGACTCTTCTGTCACAATATGACTAATGCAGAAATATGTTTAATGTGATTGTACATATATAACCTATATTAGATTGCTTTCTGTACTGGGGAGGAGGGAGGGAAGGGAAGGTGGGAGAAAAATTTGGAACTGAAAATCCTTTGAAAACAAATGTTGAAAATTATCCTTATATGTAACTGGAAAATAATAAAATACTGAACAAAAAAACCCATCATCATCAGCATCAACATACCACCATGGGGCAGCTAGATGGCTCAGAGGATGGAGCGCTGGCCCTGGATTCAGGAGGACCTGAGTTCAAATCCGGCCTCAGACACTTAATACTTAACTGGCTGTGTGACCCTGGGCAAGTCACTTAACCCCAATTGCCTCAATAAAAAGAAAAAAAAGAATTAAAAAACCAAAACATACCACCATCATCTTCACCATCATCAACATACCCGAAAAGTGGTCATCTAGATTCTGCCTGAAGACCTCTAGGGAGGAGAAACCCTCACTGATGCAGCCCATTGTACTTTTGGACACCCCTAGTTAGTAAGTTTTTTCCTAACATCAAATATATAATTGTCTCATCACTACTTCTACTCATTGGAGCTATGCAATGAGAAAGTGAGACCGTAGTAGTGTAGTGGAATAGAGTCAGGAACATTTGGATCCTTCCCCTGGCACTTGCTAGTCATTTAACCTCTCAGTTTTAGTTTCTTCATTTGAAAAATGGGTGTAATAATGGCTGGCAGAGTAAGTTATAAGGATCAAATGAGATAATATATGGAAAAATGCTTTGAAAAAATTAAAGCACGATAAAATGATAGCTATTATTATTAATTGATGTCAGAAGAAAAAACAACATTCAAATAATTGGAGCTGTCCAAAAGATGATTCTATGATGGTTTTGGTTTTGCCATTGCTCCTTAGAGCCAAGTGCTAAGACAAAAACTTGCCTAAGGTCTCTACAAACCAAAGGCTCTTCTTGGATTTCACAATTTCTAACTTTTTGCTAATACTACTCCTCAAGAGAACAGGGATTTTTTTTCTTTTTAAACTGTGACCTTGGGATCAGTCTTTCTTTATCCAGTATCCCTCCTCAGCTGTGGGTTGCTCACATGGAACATGCCAGTTACGGGGCAAGTCTTCTTTACTGAAGATAATAATAATAGTTAATATTTATATGGCATTTTAAGGTTTGTAAAGCACTTTTCAAATATTCTTATTTGTTCCTCAAAATAGCCCTGGGAAGCAGGTGCTATTAACATTCCCATTTTACAAATGAGGATACTGAGGCAAACACAGGTGAAGTTTTTTAGTATCTGAGGCTGAATTTGAACTCAGGTCTTCCTCTGACTCATGGTCCAGGTAAACACTGAACTACCTACCTCATTGTTTTTCCATTACATTGAAGAGTAATAAAATCTCCTGGGATAAGTGACATGTGTATAATGTGTCTTTAAGTCTAATTTGACTTGGTTTAACACAATTTTGAAACTGTCTTTCTCTGCATCAGTTCTGAGTTCTACTCTTACTTTTATCTACAGTCTAGGATAGAACCCACAATCAATCACAGTGCTCAGTACAGAGTAAGTGCTTAATAAACACTTTTTCATTTATTTATTAATTCATTCAATAAGTGTAATTCTATTCCTGCCTCAAGCCTTGAGCCGTTCCCTGAAGGACAGGCCCTGAAAGATGTTATAAAAGCATTTATTAAGTGTTTACCACATGCTACCACTGTACTAAGCACTAAGGACACAAAGAAATGTCACTACTTTCAAGGGGCTTATAGTCTAAGGCAGAGATATTTTTCTAAATGTGTGCATTTTAGATACAGAGTATTTATGGTAACCTTAGAAAAGAAGGCACTAGCAGCTGGGGGAGAGATGAGGGAAGGACTATGGAAAAGACCTCTTGAAGAAAACAGTTTTTGAGCTGAATCTTCAAGGAAGCTTTGACTTCTAAGAATCAGAGATGAGGGGCTAGGGAATATTCAAGATATGGAGGATGGGCCAGTGCAAAGTGAAAAGACACTTGACCTAAAGTCAGATTTTGATTATTTTCCCAGCCCTGCTTCAAACTAGTTATGACTTTTTAAAAAATCATATCACTTTCCTGGGCTCTAATTTTCATCAGCTGGTTCCCAGTGCTGAGCTCTGCTTTTCCTTCACCACATCGCCACTAAAAGTATTGGCTAATTTGGCTCTCACATCACATTGTAAAGTAACCCCAGAGCCATACCTACAGGTGAAGTGATTGGCTTTGCCCCACAATGCCAAAACTTAGAGGGTATTGACAGCAGTGAAGCAACAGAGATTAGCCACTGGTTAAGAAGAATCACGCGTGAAACTAAGAAGCTACCAGATGGTGGACTAGGCTGACCTTACTCTTCCAAAGAACAGCTTACTTTACCCAGCCTCATACTAACCTACAAGAATATCTTTCTCCCCCATCTCTTAAGTGAGAGAATACTTTATTCCACTTGCACTCAGAATGGTTTGTGGAATTTGCTCCTGGGTACAAATAATTCCATTTATAATTCAACTAGCTTAGTGCCAGAGCCAGTACTGGAGTTTGATACTGTTCCCACTGCCTGATGCTACCATATGATCTACCATGAGTTTGGGTCAGAAGGCTATGACAGCTAAGTGGTGCAGTGGATAGAGAACTGGGCCTGGAGTAAGGAAGATCTGAACTTAAATACAGCCTCAGATACTCACTAAATGTGTGACCCTGGGAAAGTCATCTAACCTCCCTCCACCTCAGTTTCCTCAACTATAAAATAAAGATCATAATAGCAACTACCTCTCAGGGTTGTTGTGAGGATCAAATAAGATACTATTTTTAAAGCACTTAGCATAGTGCCTGGCACATAGTAAGTTCTTTATTTTTGGTTTGTTTTTGCAAGGCAATGAGGGTTAAGTGACTTGCCCAGGGTCACACAGCTAGTAAGTGCCAAGTGTCTGAGGTCAGATTTGAACTCAGGTCCTCCTGAATCCAGGGCCAGTGCTTTATCTACTGCACCATCTAGCTGCCCCCACATAGTAGGTTCTTAATAAATGTTTTTTCTTTCTCTTTCCCAATGATTTGTTTCACAAGTGGGAAAGAGTTGGGAGGCGTTGATGCCTCTTCTAATGCAGGAGTCTGTGTTCAGGCCAATGCTGAGTGCTTCTTAGGCCAGTGAAATAGATATTTCTTAGTCTTCCCTTAGTCCTAATTATCATTTTAACCACATAAACCAGGGCCACCTGGGTCCTGCTCTTCCCTCACCCTGCTAAACTCTCAGCATGGCCCCATGTGTGCTCCATTATTCTACTTGCTAGCCATGAATGACCAAACATTTCGTTCATGTCCTATAGATCTCAGCATATGCCATGTCTCCAAGACCTCCCTAGGACTAAATAATTGAAATGTATTTAAAGAAAATAATAAGCTTCAAACTCCTTGATATAAATCCTCTGCTACCATGGTGACAGCCAATTTTATCCAGGTCTGAGCAATTTTAGTTGTAAGTAAGTAGAATAAGCCCATTGCATTTGCAAGATGAAAAACACCAAACAAATGCACAATCACAACTTTGCAAATTGCATAGACTCCTAAACTTGAGACCTCTATTTTTTTTAAATAGCCTATTACTTTCTCCACTAAATTCCTCTCATCAATCCATGGAGATGATCCTGGGTTCCCAGGAGCTATGCTAGTGCAGAATAAGTTCTGGCAAGTCTTATCAAGATGGAAAACCTCTAAGACAAAGCCCACGATTGCTATTGTCAGGCTCACCTAAGTTTCTGCAAGAGTCTCATCAGCAGAAGGTTAACAACAATGTGGTTATTTGTACATGCCAAGCAGTTAGTCAATAAATATTTGTTAATTGCCTATGTGCCAGGCACTTCTAAGTACCTCAGATACTGTGGTGGGTAAAAAATGAAATGACCAAGAAAACAAAGGTTTGAGCTTCTGAGCATATAGGTTTATTAAGCAATGCTTATCAAGTGCCTAAAAAATTAGGACCAGTTGCCTTCCTTAACTTTGGGACTAGCTCAAACAGGGAGAGGCAGTCTTTTCTCCATTAAAAACAATTACTTAAATAAGGCCAATTAATTAAAAGAAAACAACAAAGGTACTACATTAGGCAACTTTATTTCTAATTGGAGAAAAGATTAGGGACATTCTAAGTTGGAAGGGGAGAGTGAAGAGGTACAATTCCCTGAGATCAGAAAAGGAGGTATCCATCCCATCTCTCTAAGTGTCTCTAAACAATCAGCGTATAATTGTGAGAAAACTTCTTGCATCAATCTTTAGCTTTAACCAGTCAGCATAACCTAAGTCTTTAGCTAAAGGTCCCTCAACAGCAGGTAGAGATAGTCTACCTTCCCAGCCACACAGGACTGGGTTCAAATAATACAATAAGGTTTTCTCCCAATTCCCACAATTGAATAAACTTTTCTCACAAGACAGAGTTTGGACTAGACCCATAATTGAATAGAAAGGGAACTGAGTTAGCTCCATAATTGAGTCACAAGATGGAGTTATTGTGTTTTGCTCAATTCAAAACATTAACCACTTCCTGTCCTAATCCCCTCGATTCCCTCAATTCAAAGAAAGGGAAAAGATAGTCTCTGTCTACCATGAGTTCACAATGTAAGAGGAAGACAGCACATAAAAAGCTGAAAATTGAGGTAGGAGGGAGAGAGAGAAGTAGGGTACAAAGGGCACCAGGGTATGAAGAATTCTTGAAGTCCTGGGAAATGATGAGATGATTGCTCAGAGCCCTCACCTTAAAAGAAGGATCTATGAGGGACTCTGATGTCCACCCTTCACCCTCTCCAAAGAGAGGAAGGGAGGGACACATCTCAGTTCCTCTATGCTTTGTTGTTTGTTGTTGTTGTTTGTCCTTTAGAAGAGGATCAATGACATCAGGAGGGCTTTCCGTGCAAGTGAATTGGATTTAAGTGAGGGAGGGCAGTGCAAAGTCATCAACCCCACTCTCTCCTCCAGAACCATTTGGGCCCAGTGGCAAGACACAGATCAAGACAACTGGCAATGGCTCCAGATTCAGTGAAAGACCTTGGCCTTTTTAAGCAAAGGTCTTTCTACAACCTAGTTAATAACCTTATGAGCCTCTCCAAACTTAGTTATGTTTGTCCTCAGAAAATACACTCCATTATCATTTCCTGACTTACTGGAACCTACCACAGTTTGGGCTCTTCTAAGACGGTCTTTGCAACCAGGCTCAGCCCCACACTTTTGTGAAGCTAACTTTCATGGCACAGATGAATATCCATAAAATTGGAGTTCATTGTATACAGAAATGGAATGTATCATTAAGAAGGTGGGATGTTCACTTGGTCCTGAGGGCTAGGTAGGATATGAATAAATTAGAACTAGAGAGTAGGGCAGATTGTGATCATAAAGCATGGAATTCCATTATCTTCCTCCTCTCTCCCTCTAAATACCTTCTTTCTTCCTGTCTCAAAGTACCTTTCCTTCTCCATTACGAGGTCAATCCTTCCACTTGCTAATCCTATCTCATTTTGTTTCTATTAGGACCTCATTCTCTGATAATTCTACCCACTCCAGCAACTTCCCTTTCCCCTGGCTTTTCCCCCCTCTGTCTTCAAAAGTGCTGAAGGATCTACTACCTTTGAAAAAATCTTCACTTGACTTCTATCCATTTGTTTTCCTTTTCACTTCCAATATCCTCTGATGAGTAATCTATACCTGATGCCCCTACATACTCCTTCCTGTATGGGTGAGGCCACAGGGAGTATTGACTTTAACTTGCCAAAGTTCATTCTTTTGGGGGGGGGGGATTGACTTTTATTTGGATAAGGAGGCTCCCCATTCTCTCAATTATTGGATCATGCCCCAATCTGGGACATTCTGAGGACAGTTCCAATTTTGGCCCTAGTCTAAGTGTTCTCTCCATCAAGTGGGAAAGGGGAAAGATTTTAAAATATGCTCAGAATAAAAACATAAATCAGATATGGAACTGATACATTTTTCCCAAAAAGAAAAGAAATGCTAAGCAATGAAGAATCATAGAATGATTAGAAAAGAATCTAGTACTTAACACTATAGTATGGTACATTGAGAGGCCTCATTCAAGTTTCAGTTGAGCATTTGCAAAAGGTTCCTTCATATGGACTACTAATTAACCATTTAACATTTTAACCTCCCCTACATATGCCAGTCAGTGCCAAGGGTTCTTTCATTCTAGTGGTTTTCTTTCTGCAGGCAATACTTACTCTGTCATTTTAGGAAGATGTTACCACTTCAACTGCCACTACTTTGCTACATGGATGCCCAGGAAGAGCATTTTCAGATCTCTCAAGGCCCTGTACTAAATGAAAGAAGACAAAAAAGGAGGTAATCATCCTGGCAACAGGTTTGCCTAGGAGGCCATGCTTTTATGGGCCAGCCCTGGGGGGCGGTGGAACAATACCTCCCACATGACCCTTTAGGACGACACAAGAGCTGTCCCCACTCTTCATGACCCAAAGGAAGAGGAGGCCTAAAGTACAGAGGCTGCTCCTTAGAATATTTACTGAATTCCATCTCAACCATAACTCCAAACTCAAATCCTTTAGCATGAAACTCTCTCCTTATTGGTGGAGATCAATGTTCCCCACCTGAGTAAAGGGCAAGGTGGAGTTGGTGAGAGCAGGAGAGAGGAGAGTTCTTTTCAGTCTTCTTTGAGCTTTCTTAGAATCACTGAGTCCCTACAGACTTTAGGGGCTTCTGGCTTCTAGCTCTTAGACAGAAGAAGAAAGATGTCAACCTCACTTCAGGTTGCTAAAGGAAAAGACTTTGGGATGAAACCAACACAAGAGGAGGGCAGTCTCCATCATATCCGATCCCCAGATTGCTAGACTAAAAGCTTCAAGGAAATTCCCCTTGAGTGAGATCTAGGATACCCTTGGTTGAGCTTCTTTATCTAGCTCCCAATGGGAGCTCTTTCACTATATATGTCTGGTATGTATTCTCTTATGTATACTTTCTCTGATTCCTGTTTTAATACCAACTTAGTGAAATTAGTTTTCTTTGGTAATTGCTATATGTATTCATTGTGGAAGTCATGTTTGGTGGTATAGGGGCCAAATTTAATACGTGGAGAGTTAATTGTGTGGCTCACTGTAATATTGGGGTTCAGAAAATAATGAGGGACCTCTAGGTCCAAAACTTCCTCCCTTCTGAACTGCCGTTTTGTTTTGTTTTGTTTTTTTCCAGGGCAATGAGGGTTAAGTGACTTGCCCAGGGTCACACAGCTAGTAAGTGTCAAGTGTCTAAGGCAGGATTTGAACTCAGGTACTCCTGAATCCAGGGCCGGTGCTTTATCCACTGCGACACCTAGCTGCCCCCCCCTGAACTGCCTTTTTAGATATTTCTCCCAGGCCAATAAGAAAGGAGCTTAACAGCCTCTTTTTCACAAATGAATCAGGTTTTATTAATGGGAATAAAATAGACAGCAATGGTGAAATTAATAAAGTCAATGACAAGGGAATAGGGAAAGAGGAAAATGGATAATCCCCTTTACTCTAATAAAAGCCTATATAATCCCCAAACTCACTTCTAGCTCAGCTAATTCTAAAGACTGAATTTAAGTCACCACCAGGGGTCCCATAATTTCTATGGCAGCCAGTCCGCTCCGAAGCTCCTTCAAGGCCAGAGAGCAAGTGAGAGTGTGTGCTACTTCCTGTTGGGTTCCCCTTTTCTACCTTTTTCTCCCTCCCCCAAAGGGGAGGTCCTTCAAGTAGTGTGGCTAAGACTGGTTCCCTGTTGATGACGCAGTCCACAGCCTCTGAGGACACTCCTTCTCAGGGTTGGCCAAGTTTAAACTAGGTGGTTAAAAATCTAATTGTTTTAAGTGGGTACTTAGTAGTTTCCCATTCACACCCAATTTAAACACTACTATGTCCATCAAGTCAGACCCCTGGACATCTGCCAAATTCCATTATTTTAGCACAGTGGGAAAGGGATCAAGCCTCAAATGGAGAGCTTGGGGTTTTCCTTCTCCGCAATACTGAAACAGTGAACAGTAGTTTAACTTGAACCTGAAAACCTCATTTCATAGACTAACAACATTTTAGGGAGCAGATAGATATAATTCTATCCTGTTGCCCCTTTTATCTGATGAGAGTAGAGTGGTACTCTCTGGTCCCAAATTCCTGCTTCCCCTCCTGGAAGGAATTAAAATCTCCTTTGGAGAAGAATGGAAGAAAAGAGGCTAGGGATGTCTGTTCTGCCTCTCTTTAATTCACACAAGGATACTCCCATGCTGCATGTGGGGGCCCTCACAACAGAACCAAATAACTAAAGGGTTTTGTTTGTTTGTTTGTTTTCTCCACATAGTAAGAACTCCTGAGTCATCCTGGGAAACAGGAAATAGTTGGAGGCTCACTGTACATTCTCTAAAGTCAGAAGCCCTCCTTCACACTTGCCTGGAATGCTGGTTGAGTGTACCCTACAAGACACCCTAGAAGAATGCTACAATTCAAATCCTGATATCCTAGGATGCTTTAAGAAGACAGATTTAGGGGCAGGCAGGTGGCACAGTAGATAAAGCACAGGCCCTGGATTCAGGAGGACCTTGAGTTCAAATCTGGCCTCAGACACGTGACACTTACTGGCTGTGTGACCCTGGACAAGTCACTTAACTCTCATTGCCCTGCAAAAAAACCAAAAACCAAAACAAACAAGAAGACAGATTTAGAAAGGAGGGGGTAAGGTAGAGAGAAAGAAACTTAGTAAATGTTCATCAAATAGAACCAAATGCAGTACAATGAACTCACCCCTCCAAAAAACAAACAAACAGAACAACAACAACAACAACCACACAATTCCACCGAACAGATTTAGAAAATGCACTGGACCAGAAACTGAAAGAAAAATCCTAGAAAAGTCACAGTGAGCCATTTGTCCAGCCCAGATCAACACAAGTTGACAAAGAAATCTGCAGACATGGAACAAAATCAACTCCGGAGCCCAGAGCACTCCAGCACAGGGAAAGGCTATGCACCAGAGCAAACAGAGACCCTAGATCAATATCAGGACACCACCAGGTCCATTCCAGAGTATGATGGGAACAGGTGCCAACTGGAATCTTTTTTATCCACTATCCAGTTCCAGGTCACAGTTCCAGGGTGGATGAGAAGAGGACTTGTACTAGGGTTGGCATTTCCCAATAAGGAGACTCTGAACAGTGCTCTGAGAAGAGAAGTTCAGAAGCAAGCAGCAGCAGTGTGGCTCTGTTCATGCCTCCATCCCAAGCTGAAGTCTGGGGGAATAAAATAGTTCTAGGGCAGGAATCTCAGACCAAAGGGGAGCCTGTTGTTCTGTCACTGAACCAAGAGAGCTTTCCAACCAACCTATGGGGGCAGAGTCCCCCAGAAGTCTACTGTTACTGAGACCCAAACACAAATCAGAAACTTGAGGAGCTCAGACAAGGGGAGCAGAAACCAGACTTTGCCATCTATCAGACCACTTTGGGGGAAGTGAAAAGCTTGCAGCTCTCAACCTGTTTCTGAAAACTACAGTAACACAGCACTCAGTATCCCAGGTAAAGAAGCAAAAGGGCCAGTACAGACCCAGAGGGAAAGAGTTACTCCAAAACATCTACAAGCAAAGCTTCAGAAAAAAACACAGCTTGGGCACAGACTAAACCAGAATTCATGGAAGAGGTAAAGTAAGAATTTTTTTAAAGTACAATGCTTTTTATAAGTGATATGAGAGCATTTAAGGGGAAATTTGGAAAATAAATGAGAGCTATGGAAGAAAGAACTGGAAAAGGAATAACAGCTTGGCATAAGAGATACAAACCTTGCCCAAGCAACAAACTTCCTGAAAATTCAGCTGGACCAAATAGAATCCAGTGACTCAATGAGAATTCATGAAACAAATCATCAGGAGAGGGAGGGGAAAAGCATTTGTTGAGCACCTAAAATGTAGTGCTTTATAATTATGATTTCATCTGAGCCTCACAACAGACATGGGTGGTATATGCTAATATTATCCCCATTTTACATCTGAGGAAACTGAGGCAAATAGAAGTTAAGTGTCCTTGCCCAGGGTCACACAGTCTCTGAGACCATATTTGAACTCCTCTTCCTGATTTCAAGCCCAGAGCTCTATTCACTATGTCATCTAGCTGCCCAATGATGAAGGAGATGGTTTCAAAGAAACCTAGGAAGATTTGTATTTATTAATACAGAGTGAAATGAGCAGAACCACAAGAACAATTTCATACAATGACAACAATATGGCAAAGGCAAACAACTTTCAAAGAATTAGGGACTCATCACTGTAATAATCCATCAAGATTCCAGAGGATGAATAATGAAACATTCTACCCACCTCTTAATAGAGAGGACTCAGTACTCAGAGAGAAGAATGAGACAAATTGTTTCTGGATATGACTAATGATTATATGTGTTCATAACAAGAGGAAAATGTTTGTTGTATTGGAATTGTTTGGAGAGACCAGAATCAGGGAGGCAAGGGATGAAACTGATGTCAAATGTTGAACTTTAAAGTTTTGAATGATCCTACTTATAGAACCAGTGAAAATCAGTTCAGTTGCCACATCCCTGTGTGAAGACTAATAACCTCTTGGAATAAAAGATGTTTGTTTCCCATTACCAACCTGCTATGTGAAACAAAGAAAGGCAATTCCTTGTGGCCTTTTTTTTTTCTCTAAAATGGGATGGAGTCTGACACAGCTCTTGCAAGAAAACTATAGGAATTGCCTCAACTGTGTTTTTCAAAGAAAGAAATAGTAAAATAAAAGCTTTCCCCTTTGGTGGATAACAGAAGCATTACCTCTTTGAACATGAAGCCATATTATATACCCTACATTGTACGTGCTTGATAACTAATAGCAGAATTAAAATAAATATGTGTCTGAGTTTGTTCATGCTGGGTTTTATTGATGAATATCTGAAAAGTTACTGCTCTGTCTTTGCTCACCTCATGGACACATCTAAAAATAAATAAAAAGTATAAGTTCTTTATTTTTTTAAAACTTGCTAGAGCCACACCAATCACTAACCACAGGCTTACCAGTGACCCAGTGAATTGTGTATAAAATATGCTTGGTAGTAACTCCCTTATCGGGAAATGTATTTACAGAGAATCCCTTGTGGCAAGAGATCAAAGAAATATTTTTATTGACCTATAACTGGATTTAATTGTATAGCAAATTAGCACAAACATACACCTACACACTGTGTTCTGTTTCCATAGCTTATCCAGATTCTTAAAGAGAAACCATTTTCTTGAATGAAAAAAAAAACACCAAGCTTTGGAGAGGGAAACTTGGGCAAAATTCACTTGTGCATTGTGACCAGTACTTAGAGGGGTTGATTCTGGGGAAACTACATTTTTGTTCTACTGGGGAAAAGAAAAACACCTAATATAACAAATGGCTATAGTTACATGGAGAAGAAAAATGACTGTGTATTGGTAAAGACAGTTTACAAATGCAGTTTTGTACATATTCACATTTGTATATATTGATGTACTTTTAAAAATTTTGGTCTAGATCTATGATTGCATCAGAAAAATAAACTCCCATTTTGGAAACTCCCTCTACCAGTGAAGTGCTTGAAAGTTTAAGGAACTTGCCCATCAACAGGTAGCTACAATATATCTGACTTGAATCCAGATCTAATTCTCTACAACCCACATGTGACACCTACCCTTCCCCCTAAATCATTTTAGAAAATTAGAAATTTCTGGATTTTTTCAATAAATTAATGTGGAGGTAGCAAAAGTGATAAGCAGAAAATGTATTTGTCCAGTGGGAAGATAGAGTGTGTTTGGTGCCTACTTTGAAGAGCCGAGTACAAAAGTTTCAAAGGGCACACAGGAAATATTCTGAAAGATAAACCTATGACCTGTTTTCATTCTTGGGAACTTTCAGCCTTTTAGAGGTGCTATCTTATCTCTTCTCATGATTCCTTAACTTCAAATCTATGGCACCCCAAAGAAATATGACTTTGGGATAAAGTTAAATTACTAACTTTGCTGGCAGTGAGAGAAAGCATATGTGATGATAAGAGGCTGTGGGCTATGAATATTGGCACTAGAGATGATTTCAGGGAGAGATTCCAAGCTACAGTGGGACTTTAGTTCCCCTAAGTTCTATAGCACCAATATTTTTCTGATCCCTTTTTTCCCTTGAGTTCATTTTATTGATAAATACCCAATGTCTGGTTATTTCATAACTCTGTTCTGTTTAGTAAAAAGGAAAAAAAAAACCTTTAAAAGTCAGAAACAATCCTATCACAAATTCCAACTATATCCCATCAAGGGTGTTCTGGAGCCAGTTGGAGCCAGCTTGAACTAGTCTAGAGCCGTTTGTTAAATTTTACATGTAAGCAGTGACACCTCAGAAAATGGCAAGCTACAATTTGAAACTTCATTTATTGTTTTGTTGATTGCCTAGCCTTAATACTATTAGAGAACACTATCAATAAGGCTGATTAAGCTTAAAAGTATGTCTTGCTTACATTTTATTTTGTGGAGAGCCAGTTGTTAAATGCTTAATAGCTGTGGTGAGTAAAACTATATGTGGTCGCCTTATTTCTGTCCCAAGTGTAGGGAAAATTATCTGGGATTTATCATATATTTGTTACTTAGAAACTAGAGGCTACTGTACCAGTTTGGGAGCATTAAGCATTTATTAAAGTATATTAAATATTAGTAAAGAGAGTGCACATGACCCTGAAAGACAGGAAAGCCTAGCTATGAAATAGAAGAGAACAAAGCACCACCACCACCTCTGAGTCTCTGGCCAAAAAAAAAAAAAGTCCCCACACCTCTGTGTCAGTGGAAGCTTCTTGTGGGTCCCGATGAGAGGTGATCCTTACACACTGCTTCAAGCTAATTGGCTCACATCACTCAAATCCATTGGTTCCCAGGACTTGAGGGTGGTCCATGAGCAGAATGTGTTGAAATCAGAGTACAGAGAACATACACCCTGAGGGCCAGGCTCTCAGGTAAGTGTGGTTTCAATCAAGTCAACTTTAAGTGAGTTAATCAGCAAAGTCAATCCAATCAATCCCAATATTATCCTCTCAAAGGGGGCCTCTGGGCATTCCAAAACCCATTATTTTCTCACACAGCCTATATCTGCCCTGCCCCCAAAAGATGCTCATGTGGAGTTTCTGATCCCTCAGCATACACATGTGTGTAAAAGGGAAGACTGATCATTTGAGGAGTCCCCTAGTCAACTTGACAGTGTTGGTGATGGAAATATCTAAGGCAAATTTCTCCATTCAATGTGTGTGCATCTTCACTGGTGCTTACATGTGTTTTCATGGAGCCTGAGAAGTTTGTTCATGGATAATGTACTTGAACCTCAACTTTTTATGTTAAAAGGGAAGAGCAGCAGGTAGAATGAGACTGGAATCAAGCCTATAGTAAAAAAAAGAGAGAGATTTTCTGGGCGACAGTAGCTTTGGGAGTTGCTTTATGTCTATAAATGAATGATTAAAAAATTATTTATTAAAGCATCCACTGTGCACCAAGCACTGTGTTAAATGCTGAGGATATAAATGACAGCATTAAAAAGGCAGTTAGTTGGCACAGCGGATAGAGTACCAGCCCTGGAGTCAGGAGGACCTGAGTTCAAATCTGGCCTCAGACACTTAACACTTACTAGCTGTGTGACCCTGGGCAAGTCACTTAACCCCAACTGCCTCACCAGAAAAAAATAAGGCAACCTTATCCCTGTCAAGTTTTTTAGTCAAGGAAGTCACTGGAATGGTGGAACAACAGGTCAGTCCATTGACCAACAGATGTCATGACTTGCAATGAATTGGATTTAAGTGAGGGAGGGCTGTGCAAGGTCACCAGCCTCACACTCTCCTCCAGAGTACTCTGGGTCCAGTGGCAAGATAAATATCAGGACAACTGGAGATGGCCCCAGATTTTTAAGGCAATTGGGATTGACTTGCCCAGGATCATAAAGCTAGTAAGTGTCCGAGATTTGAATTTAGGTCCTCCTAACTTCAGAGCCAGTGCTCTACCCACTGTGACACCTAGCTTCCCAGGTAAGGGGATAGAAGTCTGTTAAATATTGATTCTACAGAAGTATGAGATTGGATGGGGTAAAGGGAGACTTGTGTGTGTTGACAGGACAGAAAATAGGCAGGATGAATATGGTGATGCGTGGTCCCAGGGAATGTAGAACTGAGTAGCTCATATTCTTTCTCAGCCATGGTCTCTGGGGGAAAATCTGACTCAAATGTTTAGCAACAACATCAGGCTGGAAAATGTCCAGATGAAGACAGAAGATATGAAATCAAGAGTTTGAGGATCTAGTGAGAGAAGATTTACTAATGCAACCTGCTCCTTGAAGAAAGAAGAGAATCATCTACATAGTTCCTGCCCAGCATCCTCCTTGGAGAGAAAGCCAGTGAGGTACATGACCAGTACAAGTCCAAAGGGAAGGAAATTCCTTGTTCAGTGGTGCCCAAAGTTTCCTTTGAGGGACAGTCTAAACCACAGAGTCATATTAGAAATCTTGGAGACAGACAGTTGACAGGCTGTCAACTCCAAATTCATTTCCCTCCCACAATGAATTAATGAGCCATTAATGGACATTTTTACTTACTTTTGGAAAAACCTTCAACCAAACTATACTATGAATCTACTAGGAGATTTCTGTGATGAAGTTCCAGCCAATTACTTAGAGACATATCCTTTAGCATCAGGCCTCAAGATCAAAGCCAGGAGCCTCCTCACTCTTCAACGAGCTTCTCATACTAGAAGTATACTCTTCCCCTGTAGCCCCTTCCTCTGATGGCTGCTTCCTCCCAGAAACTGCATTTTAAAAAAAGCTCCCAGTACATCTTCATTCCTTTCCAGGTTACACTTGAACCCAGACTTTCTCTACCATACTCTGGAAGGTATATCTCCCACATATCTTCACTCTACATTTCAGCTTCCTTTTGCTTTACATTCTCCCATTAGAATTTAGACTCTTAGGGCAGCTAGGTGATGCAGTGGATAGAGCACTGGCCCTGGAGTCAGGAGGACTTGAGTTCAAATCCGGCCTCAGACACTTTACACTTACTGGTTGTGTGACCCTGGGCAAGTCACTTAACCCCAATTGCCTCACCAAAAAAAAAAAAGTATGTAAACTCTTAGAGGGCATCTAGGTGGCGCAGTGGACACCAGCCCTGGATTCAGGAGGAGCTGCGTTCAAATCCAGCCTCAGATACTTGACACTTACTAGCTGTGTGACCCTGGGCAAGTCACTTAACCCTCATTGCTCCACAAAAAAACCCCAAACAAACAAACAAACAGAATGTAAGCTCCTTGAAGGCAAGGACTATATTTAGGCTTGTATTTGTATTCCCAGTGATTAGCACAGTGCTGGGCATTTAGTAAATGTTTCATAAATGTTTGTTGACTTTATCTGACCTATCAGCTATAGGAAATAGGAAATTTACAGAAGACTTTATAAAGAAACAAAGGGTGAATAAGGGTCTCTCTAGGATCTAGCTAGGGTAGTGGCAACTTCTTGGAAAAATAGAATTGAATGTCACACCTACTATGCCTGTTGATTCTTTAGGTTGCATACTTAGGGGCTGAGTGAATAAAAGGGACTGCCTTTGCAGTTTCCATCCTAATCAAGTTTAGTGTGTAAAAATCATGAGTTTATCCTCATTCATTAGAAGTTATTTTTGCTACCACTTTGTGCCTCTTGCTGTCCTGGTGCTGCCCTAATTTGAACCCAAGCTCTCGGTAGTGATGGGGGCAGAGAATAGAGTAAATGTTTGGGTCGTGAATTATACTAATAAATAAATGCTATGTATAGTATCCTTTATTTTGTCACCAAGGTTTTTGATGAAAAAGACCCCCCAAAATAGTTTGCAGACAACTACCCAGTGGAAATTGAAAATTAGCATAGAAGAAAAGCAATGTTCTGCCCTCTCTGCTGCTACTACCTTTCTTGGTCATTATATTGAATATTGGGGCCTTTGATGAGGTGTATAGATTATGCATTTCTTATATAAAACAGAGGGAATTAGTACTTGAATCCATTCTCTATGAGAGAAAAGAATGGGGCAAGATTGGCTGTATCAGAACCATTAAACCAACATCCGCAGTGACCTTGAGAATGTAAAGGAAAACAGCACCTAAAGAGACCAATAGCCAAGTTAATGAATGTATTGACCAATGTTGACTCAAGAGAAATTATAATAAGTATATTTCCCTCCTCTCAGTAAGAGAGGCAGTGGACTACAGGTGAAGAACGAGGTATATACTTTTAGACATTGTAAGAATGTCAGGTTTGTTTGTTTTTTCTTTAAACTTGTGACTAGGGAGAGTTTTTAATTGGAGTATTGGAAAATAACAAAGATGTAGAAAAAACATCAAGGAAACATTTAAAAAGGAATTTAAGGATCAAGTACAATGTGTTAAATTTGAAGATTCATCCAACAATCATTCTGCTGGGAGGCAGAGCATGCCAAAGTCTTAGAACATTTCTTCTTCACAAATATTCAAGAATAAATCAAGGCAGATTTCATAGATTCTGTGCAGGATATAAACTATTATCACAACTGGAGTATTTTCATAAATGAATGAATGAATGAGAAAGAATCTATTAAGTACTTACTGATAAGGCACAGGGCACGGGGAATAAAATGTTGTACTATGCCTCAGGAAGACCTGAGTTCAAATCCAGAATTACCCTGGAAAGGTCATGACCTTTCTGAGCCTGCCTTCTTCATCTGTAAAATGAAAGGTTTGGACTAGAGGGACTCTAGGGTCCCCTTCCAACTCTATAACTCTTATCTTATAATCTTCCAACTCAAGTATTGTCCTAATTACTGGGAGTACAAATACAAGAGTGAGAGATATTCTATAAGAAGGTTCAGATACAGAGTGTGTGACAAGAAAGGCTCAAGGGGTCAAGGGCAAAGTGACAGGGAAGCAGGTAAGATCCAGTAGTCTAAGTGTGTCAGGTTTGGGTTAGATGTCAAGCCCTGGGTTTGACAATGGGAGAAGCGTGCAAGAAGAGTCCCTCTACCCGCTTTTCAAATTTCCTATTTGATGACAGATCCAAATACACTTTCACTTCTGCTCATCCCAAATGCAGTTCTTTGCTATTGTGCTGATTATGGTAATTATGAAATACCATATGTGATAGGGCCAACACTTCTTTGATATCATTTCTTTCCTCCCACCCATGACAAGAGGAGGTTTACCTAAAAGACAGAACTGAGCCCAAGACTCAAATGACCCCTGTCTTCCCTGATACACTTTCCTGGTCACAGAAGGGATAAGAAGTCTCAGCTGTGTGGAGTCTCTACCCCTTAAGATTTCATGGATTTCTAGAGACCATGTGAGTTACTATAGTGTCCTTCACCATATCTTACTCTGATGACCAAACACGTTTCTACATGGAGGTAAGGAGGTCTTTGTAATGTATCCTTGCTGTGTTAGGGCATAGTAAGCATCCTAAGGTTGAATAATCAATGACTCAAGAATGCCTCCTTTTGGGGCAGCTAGGTGGTGCAGTGAATAGAGCACCGGCCCTGGATTCAGGAGGACCTGAGCTCAAATTCAGCCTCAGCTACTTAACACTTACTAGCTGTGTGACCCTGGGCAAGTCACTTAATCCCAATTGTATCACCAAAAAATTAAAAGAAAAAAATAAGAAGAATAGAGTTGTATTCTTCTAAAAATAAAAAAAGAATTCCTCCTTTTGTCCTAACCTTAAACCTAAGCTAAAAGAGTCCTGGCATTGGAGTTGCCTCCAACACCACCACCTTCAAAATGGTGTTTAACAACAACAACAACCACAACAACAAGCATATAGCATTTGCTATGTGCCAGACACTGTGCTAAGTGCTTTACAATCTCATTTGATCCTCACAACAGCCTTGAAAGGTACGCATTATTATTATTATCACCCCCATTTCACAGATGAGGAAACTGAGGAAAACAGATTAAATGAGGTTAATTGAGGTTCCCAGGGTCACACAGCTAGTAAGTATCTGAGGCCAGATTTGAACTGAGGTCTTTTGGATTGCAGGCCCAGTGCTCCATCCACTCCATCTACCTAGCTACCCCTAAGTCATCAAATAACTGGAAACCCTAAAAGATATATGGCACAATTTCTATATCCAACAGCATGCTCAGAATATGATGGAATTGTGTCCCAGAAGGTCTTTCTGCTTCCCTCTTCTCTTTCTGTAGCCCCAAATCTTTCTTTATCAATGCAAAAATCTACTTTTTTGGTAAAGCTCACATAAGTGCATTGTGAATACAAAAACAATTCCATCTTTTTTTTTTTTTTGGTGGGATAATGAGGGTTAAGTGACTTGCCCAGGGTCACACAGCTAGTAAGTGTCAAGTGTCTGAGGCCAGATTTGAACTCAGGTCCTCCTGAGTTGATGCTTTATCCACTGTGCCACCTAGCTGTCCCAAAACAGTTCCATCTTATTGATAAGTAATATACTTGTTTTAATAAAATAAAAATTTTAAAACCCCTGCTTTTTCTGGCTTGGTATTTCTATGTCTAAGTCATGTTTATTCATTTATTCTTTAGTCATCTCCCTTCCTACTACCTGATACCCCACTGTGTTCTGCTCTATCCCTTCTCTGGGATTCCCCTGTCCCCATATCTGGAAATTTCTGTATTTAGAGTATTTCAGACTAGAAACAGTTTTCTACCTGCTTTGGTGTCACCCTATCTATGACCTGAAGAACGGCAAATCAGAACAGATCAAAGAGGACCCTTATCCTACCTACAAAAACACCTGAGTCATTCTGATCCTAGAGAGGTGGTAGACCGAATCAGTAATGACCAGCAAGAAGATCCATGAGCCATCATAACCCGCAGGACTGCCCTGACTCCTGAGCTGCCTCACGTGTCTTGGAGTATGAACCTAGAGTGTCCCAGATTATCTTAGTCTTCTTCTTCCTTTCAAGGCATAAAGGCACTCTGACAATATCCTTGTTAGTATCCCTTCCTCAGTGGCTATCCTAGTTTGAAGGTATTGATCTTAGCCCCATATGAAGGGGTTGAGGTGCTATCCTAGTTTGGAGGTGTTGGTCCTGGCCCCAATAAAAGGGGGCTAATTAGGCCACCCTAGTGCCCTTCCCTTGTCCCTGTGTTTTTGCCTGTCTTTGTATCCTTAGCACTTAACACAGTTCCTGGCACATAAAAAGTGCTTAATAAATGCTTTTTGACTTGTTGAATTGAAATCAATTCAAAATTAAGATTCACGTAACAATAATAAGTACTTTACATACATTATTTGAACCTCAAAACACCCCCTATAGGGTCAGAGCTACTACTAGTATTATTATTCCCATTTGACAGATGGAGAAAATGAGTCAGAGAATTTAAATATGCTCAAAGTTCAGGAGAAGGATTTGAACCTATGTCTTCCTCACTCTATGCCTAACATTCTATCTACTATGCCATGCTCCTATATACTTCCCTGAAAGTATTAAATACAGCTAATAAATGTTTACTAATTAACTGATTACTCTTGATGTGTACAATTATATGATTCTATGAAGAAGGAATTGCATGTGTACCGTCCCTTGAAATATCAGGCTTCTTTAATCATATTTTATTAGCAAGTATCATGGTGAAAGGAAGACTTACAAGTTGATATGGACATGAATCACATAGGATGAGGAGGATTTTGATCTACACTGTTGGGAAAAGTATCCAAATAATGGAGTTGTAGATTCACCAAAGTATTATGAGCAGTATATGATTGAATTCAGGATTTTATTTTTCTCTTACTTGTTAAGACTATTTCATTAGATAATTGAATTTCATCAATTCAGACAAGCCAAGTTATGGATGGGATGAGAGAGGCTAGGAATCAATCAAATTCGTCAATAAACATTAAGTATCTACTAAGTGCTAAGCACTATGGGGGGAGATGACACAGATAAATTAGAAATAATCAACAAAGGTATGAGAATTAAGGGTAATGAGGGAATATTTCCCAAGGAAGGTGAGGGTTTAGCTGAGTTTTGAAGGAATTCGGGGAAGGTCAGGAGACAGGCAGGAGGAACGAGAGCATTTCAGGCATTTTTCGCAACAATACAGATTTCTAAATACAGTAAATTTTCTTCTGGGACTCAGTCTTGTCTTTTATTCACTTAGTATGCATTATTTTGTATTGTCATCAGCTTATGTGTCTTATGCCCCAAATAGACTATTAGCTCCATAAGGATATAACTATGTCTTAGCTCAATTTCGTGTCTTCCCTTACACCTATTTAAGAGAGAACTTTATAAATGTTTATTGAATTAAATTTTGTTGTATTAGGTAGACTTCCCACAGTTTCTGCTTGATGATTCCAACATTGTAGCTCTTTGAGTCTAGAAAGGATTATCACTGGCAAATTTGCAGCAGGATCATAGAAAAACAAGATTTAGAATCGAAAGGGATCTAAAAAGTCATTTACTCCAATGAGTAAATGAGAGAACTGAGATCCACTTGACCAAGAACACATAGTCAGTGCCAATGCAGGGACTAAAACCCAAGTATCATGACTCCTGACATGTGTTCATATTCACTTAGTTATTTATAGTTATGAAGTTCCTTTATCAGTATAGTTTCTATTTAGTTTATTGTATCAGTATAGCCCATAACTGAGGTTCCTCTCAATTAGATACCTCCTGAAGTGATCCTCTGTTGATGGTTCTCTTTGGGCCAGTATCCATTCAAAACAATAGGTCACAAGCCCCTGACCATACTTCTTTTATCATTTTCAGTTGTTTTTCAGTCATGATCCCATTTGGGGTTTAGTGGTTTGTCACTTCTTCTCCAGGTCATTTTATAGATGAGGAAAAGGAGGCAAACAAGGTTAAGTGACTTGCCCAGGGTCACACAACTAGTAAGTGTCTGAGGTCAGACCCAGAACTCTATCCACTGCACCACCTAGCTGCCCTGCTTTTGCCAAACCATGCAGAAAATATACTAGTTAAAAGCAAAAGACAAGCAGCATGGCAAAAAAAAAAAAAAATGTCAAGGTAAATTCTTCCCATCGACATTAGGGGTATACTCTTCCACAGGTGGCAGAAGCAGGAAATTAGGAAATACTCCTGACCAAATAACTCATATGGACATTTGGGGAATATGCATGGCCAAGGAATACGCATAACCAGGGTATCATTTTCTAGGGTAGCATCCTCGCTAGAACTCTTCTCTGTGCCCAAAGCAGCTGCATGCTTCCACGCAGAGTTCTCAATATCATCTGTTGATCTATTGATCTTTTAATATCACTGGGCTATAAATTTCATTCTGTGGGGTTCATAAAAGCTAGCATACTTTTGGATTTCTCTTCTTGTCCAGCTCTTCTACTATGCTGCCATCTGCTGGTTTCTAGCTTGGATCAAAAGAATAGTTATTTAATGAATTTATTTCCATTTGAAAGGAGTCACAGAGTGCATTGGAGACCAATACTTGTATAACTTAGCTTCTTTCTTTATCAATGCCATATTTATTTACCACATTTTCTGATAAAATAAAGCTAGAAAGGGCTAAGCAACTTTAACCCCCTTTAACCCATTACGATCAACAGCAATAGATATCCAGGGATGGGTGTGGAGGGAACAGAGGGGCAGCTTTGGAAGCTATATATATGGAATCTGACTGGGATTTGTGAGTGGAGAATTCTGGAAATCAGATGAGGGGATGTTTGAGAGGAATAAACATGGTCTCCATCTTAAGGAAGATAGACATTTAGAGGGACTTGTTTATTCCTCAGCACCAGCATCCAGAGGGATCGTGAGAACCAATGACCACAGAGACATTGTTCGCAGAGGAGATGTGATATTATAGACAGTAGACTGCTGGGTAAGAAGGCAACTTCTCACTGATGCTACTTTTTTTCCCACTCCACTTCCTGACTTGCTACATTGGAGGAATGGTATTGATTAACTGCTCCTTCTCCACTCTCTCAACTGGGAAGATCAGTCTGTTCCTTTCAGTTAGACAAATCTCTGTCATACTTTCACTGTGTTGATCAGCTCTTACTGAACTGCCCTCCCCAAGTTTGGATATTCTGTTCATTCTCTTTGATATGGGGGAGAAACTGATAGGAGAAAGCCAGTGGGTCCTTAGGATTCCTCTGTAAAGAATTACACTCTCGCACAAGACCTAATTAGGAATAAATGAACAGGTTTATTGGGGTACAAGAGAAACCGGCCGGGAGGAAAGTTTTGCCAGAACAAAACTCTTTCCTCCTCGGCTAACTTGTGGGATGCTATTTTATAGGGTTTAGATGGGGTGGGCAAGAGTCTCTTATTGGGTGAGGGGCTGGTGGTCTTCCCACATTGCGCTGGGGTAGGAAGAATCCCTCATGAGCGATCTGGTGGTGATGTCAACTTTGTCCTGATCTGGTGGTGATGTCAACTTTGTACTGATGGGTCTAAGCAGTCTGCTGATGGGCGGTTCCAGGTGGTCTTCTCCTGGATTACCTCATCCAGATGCTTAGGATGACTGGAATGTAGGGTGATGGTCCTGGAGCATGCTCAGTTCGATCTGTGCCGCTTATCTCCGTTAGGGGTGTGTGTGTGTGTGTGTGTCCTTGATTGAGTTCAAGGAGAGGCCTACTTAATTTCAAGGGAAAACCCCTGAAGTTTCAAGGAAAAAGTTCCTTGAACCCCCCCAGAGAATTGTTGGGGTGACTGGGGCCCATAATCCTCCTGGGACATCTTCCCCCATTTTATTTTCTGATTATTCTTCCTTGATACATAAAACTATTTTTTATCATGCTAACCTTGGAAATGTGGTCATAGTGCTAAAGGGGAAGGGTTTTAAGGAGATTTAGAATTGATCTAGAATGAACATGATCAATTCACTCAGTATTCAGTGAACAAGACAACCTCTGAGGCTAAAGTGGCTAAGAATGTGGGAAAAAAACTGTCCAAGGATCCATTGATGTTAATAAGGCAGAATAAGAAAAACTGACTCATTATGCTCAAAGCATAGGCATCACTGAAATAAAAATCAGTGAGCCCAGAGCATGATGCCATCTTATCTAGGTTTTGATTACATAGGCAAGATGAGCAGAAGGGAATTTCACAGAAAGCAGAAGGGAAAGGTAATGATCTACACATCAAAGAATACATGGCAGAAGTAGAAGATCTATATTAGATAAAAAGGAAACTAGTCAGTAAACACTTGAGCTACATAGTTGATACTTCAAGTTGGAATTTGCAGACAGCGGAGCAGGAACTAACCAGTTAACACTAGAGATATAGTTGATGTCTCAGCATTATTTTGCAGACTCTAGCTAGTTATATGATCTGCTCATTTTAAGTAAATGGTAGTAAGAAAGTTGAGCAGAAATTCTCTAATGAAAAGAACAATGAACCATCTTGACGTAGCTCCAGCACTCACAGAACAGAATTCTAAACCAGCCAAAGCAATAAACTGAAAGGGTAAAGACTGGAGAGAATTATACTTGAACTTGCATTCACTCACCTAGATGCAAATAAGCCCAATTTTATAAATCCAATTTAAAAAAAAGAGAAGAAACCATGAAAACAATTGTCTGGCCTGATCTCTCCCTGAATCGTTATACCCCCAGTATCCAATCTTTGTCTCCTGCAAAGGAGACAATCTTTGTCTCCTGCAAAGGCATTTAAGCAGAGGTGTGCTGGTAAATGTTTAACTACCAGCTAACAAAAAAGGAGAACATACTTTTAAGTTTAATCTGCATTATTAACATATTCTCTTTTACTTTTTTATATCTAGACAATCAACAATTCAAGAAATCAAGCCCTGATTTGTAGCATTTGCCAATTTTCAAAGTGTAAATGCTCACACTGAAAAAAATCTATTAGAAGCTGACTCCAGCTGACTACTGTATCCTTATGCCTTGTTAAAAAATGGAACACACTTAAGTGCCATTATTCTATCATGTTGGATAACACACTCAGTATCTAAAATGATTTCAAAAGGTCAAATCTAATTACGTGAAATTTAGCACAAATGCAAACCTCTACACTTTAGTACCAAATGTTAACTGTACAAGTTCAGAATTGAGGAAATGTGACTAGGTAACTCTGTGTGTGTGTGTGTGTGTGTGTGTGTGTGTGTGTGTGTGTGTGTGAGATTTGGGATAGGATTCTCTGCTAATTTTGTGGAAGGAATTTTAGTGGACTACAAGCTCACATGAGTCAACAGAATAACATGGAAGTCTTAGAAACATGTATGATCAAAAAAAATCTTTAAACGAAAAAAAAAAAGAAACAAGTATGATCTTAGGTAGGATAGAATCTAGAATGAGGGAGGTGACAGTTTGACACTGTGACCTAGTTAGACCACATCTGGGGTATGACATTCAGTTCTGACTACTACATTGAAACACATTAGTAAATTTCAATGGAAAGCAGGAATGGTAAGAGGATTTGAAAGGAGACTCTATAAAGCTCCCTGGAGTAACTGAGAATGTTTAACTTAGATAAAAGAAGACTTTTCTGGGAGAGGAGAAAGAGCTGGAAGCTATATTTCAGTATTTGAAGGTATGTAATATGGAAGAGAAATAAAATTTGTTCTGCATGATACTGGAGAGGGCATGACTAGGAATGTCTTAATACAAGACCTCACAAGATTTGGAACACCAACGACCCCATATAAGGCACCATAGCACCCACAAGTCAGTAGAACAAGGCAGCTTTCTGGGCAAAAAATGAAGAAGTCATGGAAAATTATGGAAACAGGTCATGTTCACTCAACTCAAGGTATAATTGGGAACCCTGCTAACTCCACAGAAGGAGTGGAAAATCTCCTCCCAAATCAGTAAAATCTGGTGGGTTTTTAAAAGGTTCTCATTGGGGTCTAGTAGGACCAGGCATTGGGAGAAGGTAGTAAGGATCCTGGACTTGGGGACAGGTGCTAATTCATGCAAGTACAGGAAGAAAGGACTTCTAGGGAACTGGATACTAAGTAATATTCAACTCAGCAAAAGGGGCTTTGGGCCATTACTACTGTTCTTACTCAGCCAGAATAAATCCCTGTCAGGGATTTTTGAGCTTTCTTGGACTCCTTCATTTAAAGAGTTAGGGACCATGCACTAAAAAATTAAAAAGTAAATGTGAAAAAATTATAAAGATCAAACTGTACTTGAATGAGTAGATATGAGAAGATACGCCAAACCTCTCTCTTTTGTGGAGGTGACAAGTCTAAAAATGTTACACACTTCACATTTTCAGACTTTTTCAATGTATTGATCAATTATGCTGATTTTTTTTTCCTTCCTAAAACATCCATATATGTTGGCCCTCTGGGAGGGAGAGAAGAAGAGATATTTGGTATGATGATGGTGAAGTAAGAAACAAAAAATATCAGTGAAAACTTATTTTTTTAAAAAAGGCAGGGGGCAAATAGGTGGCGCAGTGGATAAAGCATTGGCCCTGGATTCAGGAGGACCTGAGTTCAAATTCGGCCTCAGACACTTGCCACTTACTAGCTGTGTGATCCTGGGCAAGTCACTTCACCCTCATTGCCCTGATAGATAGAAAGATAGATAGATAGATTAGATAGATTAGATAGATGAATGAATGAATAGATAAATAAGTAAATAAATGAATAAATGAATGAATAAAAAAATGAAATAAAATAAAATAAAGGGTCAGAAATGCTACTAAATTCTTTATAAGAAATAAGTAAAAGTCAAAATTAAGAGTATTTTGGGGGAAGAAAGAGTATTTTGACTTGAGGTTTGGAGGAAAACAAAAACAAAAACTTCCTTTCAAAGCAGTCCAAAAGTAAAATGGAATGCTTCCACAAGTTCTGGTATTACTTGAAATAGAAGATAACTAACCAATTGTGGTTGTGGTAGAGGAGATTCCTATTCCGGAACAGGTTAGACTGGGATTAAAATGGAGTAGACAGACATTAATTCTTCCACATGTCTGAGATCTTGTTATTCTTTGATTTCTATAATCACAGGTGACCAAGAGTTAATGTGGCAGAATGGAAATAGCCCTGAACTGGGAACTGGGAACTGGGAAACAAGTATTCTAATGATGACTTTGCCCCTAACTAAGAGTCTGACAGTACAAATCATTTCACAAATCTATGCCTCATTTGCACTAGACCATCTCTAGGATCCTTTCTAAATTTAAAAGAAGAAAAAAGTTCTCTTCATAACACATAAGTAGGAGAGAAGGTTCCACAATACCAGTGAGGGAAGGAAAAAGGAACAAGAAATTTAAGCAATTACATAACCTTTCACTCTTATATTTTTAACTTTATCAGTCTTCATCCTAAACAATGGCTTCTTCTCCTCCTCCCCCCCCCCAAAAAAGGAAAGTTTTGGAGCCTCTTATCCTTGCCTTCTTTCTCCTAATGTGGCTTCTCCAGGTTCCCTGGGTCCTCTGCCTAGAGAGTTCTGTGATTGCATACGGCAGCAGAACATCGGGAGCAGTAGTTGGAACTGTAGGAAGCATTATATGTTCATTTCCTTTCTTGAGTGTTGCAAATATCCAGAATCCATAGCAAAACATCACAAAGGATTGATTTTTTCTTAAATTTCAGAATTAGTACTTGAAAAAAACCTGTGAAGC